>NC_091286.1:447106685-447418564 GCF_032444005.1 Ranitomeya imitator | reverse complement strand
TTGGTTGTTAGTTCATTGTTTGATTGGTGCGGGATGTTTGGGGGATGTAGCCCCTTGGTGCACATGTATATGTGTGGTATTGTGTATGGTTGTGTGTGTATAAGTCTAGTTGTTGTTTGTGGTCTTGTATGTGATATGGGGGATGTATGTGTGTTGGTTATATATATATATACAGTGGTTTATGGGTGGTTATGTATGGGTATGGTATATGGGTGTTTTATTGTATTAGGAGTGTATGTTATATTGGATGGGTATATTAGGTTGGATGTAGCGGTATAACTGTATGATAGGTGGACTTTTACTAGGATCCATTTGCTATGGTATAGATGCATCTATATATTGCTTCAATGGGTCTCTTGACCTATGTTTACATTACTCCTTAATGGAATTTTTTTTTTCTCTCCTGTTTTCCTGCCCTTTTCTCCCCCTGCCTATCCTCCCCTGGCCTGCATTTTGCATTTTTTTCTGTTTGGCTCTATGTGTACACAGTTTGCTTCAACCCCCGAACTGTGGCTGTCCGGGATTATTTCCCGGACATGCGCAGAACGGTGGTTTTCTATATTGTGTTTGATATCGTTGTGCTCCTGTAGTCCAGTTGCGGACGCGCGCTGGTTCAGGCTGCTCTCCTTATGTACGTGGCCTCTAGTATTATAGCATATATTTGCGCGGTCATAGTTTGGTGGTGACCACTTTTTAGTCCTGAGGGGGCGCATTGTGCTCTTGTCAGATGTGGTATAGTGTGCGCCCTGGGTGATTATGATGATTGATCTGTGTATGCGCACTGTCTCTTGGAGACACAAGTGTTTTGGTAGGGGCGCATGCGCCCTTGGAGGATGTGGTGCGGCTCCTGCGTAGTGTCCTGGGGTCAGATTTGCGCACGCGCACGAGCTATCTGACTATGTGCGCAGGTGCTATGCAGCCCTGGTCTTATGACACTTGGATGGGCGTCGCTTCCGGGTGAGGGGCGTGGATGTTTATCACGCTCCTATGGTAGGACTCCGGACACACCAGTGAGAGCTTAAAACAATTATCTGGGACATATAAACACTGGTTTATTTGGCTACTGCATACTTCCCCTGACGAAGCCTCATTAAGGAGGCGATACGCGTGGGGTTAGGGTCCACTGTCTCTCCCCCTGGACACCTGAGCTTATCGGACATAGGTTGGTAGAGGTTTGGGTTGGGGATATCTTGCCCTCACTGCTTAGGCTCTTTTTTTTTTTTTCCCTTCATATGGGCAGGTGGGTGGTCATTATTTGGCACACTTGCCTGTGGGTTCTGCGGGATATATATCCCTTTTATAATAGGCTTGTATTCAGAGTCCTCATGAGCCATTAGGTAGGTGTTTACCAGCATACATGTCCATAAAGGGTGTATATTCCCTATGGACATATTGATAGGCTGTATAATTATTGTATGTATATACACATGTATTTATGTCCAGGTGGTTTACAGTGGTTCTATGTTTTTAATTGTTTTTATTGTCTATGCCAATAAAGTGTTTTTTGCATGTTCATATACCGGGTGGTGTGCAATTTTTGTAGCAGGGACTTTAGCCACTGACGTCTTCCGCAAGAGCACGGCCACCAACGCACTCTTACATTTTTCTTCATCTCACCCGCCCAAACTCAAGAGCTCTATACTGATCGGACAGTTTCTGCGGGCACGCAGAATCTGTTCTGACGATGATACTTTTTCTAGACAGGCGGGGGAGCTTACACGTCGGTTTAGGAATAGGGGCTATAGACATGCCGATATTCAGAGAGGCTATTCACGGGCATTGTACTCGGACAGATCCTCTCTCTTGGCGGGGCCGACCAGTAGGCCTTGTGCTGATACAGACTCAGCACCACGGTTCATCACACAATTTAATTCCAATTGGTCTGAGATCAGTGAAATTTTCAAAAGGCACTGGCCGGTCCTTCTGACGGATAAGGACCTGTCCAGACAATTAACCCCACACCTACTTATCACATTGCGTAGGTCCCGCCCTCTGCGCGATGCACTCTGTAATAGCCACTATATTCCCCCAAAAAGCAACCCCTTTGGTGCTACCCGGAAGGGCCCCCCTTGGGGTTGTTTTCCATGTGGCAATTGTTCTGCCTGCAAGTATGTCTCCAGAACTAAAGAATTTACCAACTCGGTCGGGGATAAAACATACAAGATTGTGCACCACATCACATGCAACACGGAAGCCATAGTGTACTATGCCCAATGTCCGTGCGATCATATATATATTGGCATGACAACCAGGGCATTTAAGGTGCGTGTTCAGGAACACGTTAGGGATATCAGGAATTCAGCCACTTGTTCTGAACCTCTTCTGTTGAAGTCCATTCCGAGACATTTTTTTGATGTCCACCACAGTGATCCCAGGGGTTTGAGATTTTGTGGTATTGACCATGTGTATATGGGGATTCGTGGTGGTAACACCAAACAAAAACTTTTTCAAAAAGAGACACGTTGGATGGTCACATTGGGTACACTCTCACCGATGGGGTTAAATGAGGCCATCAGTTTCAAGTCCTTTTTATGAATCTGGGTTGTTTTTAATTTTGTTCGACTGGGGTCATTTTTAAAGTTTGTAGGTTTATACTGTGTTATGTTATTTAGTTTGTTTATTTTGTCTTTTTGATTAGATGTTCTTTTCATCTCTTTTTTGGCTCCTTTACCTGGTGGGAACTTGTAGTGAACAACATCCACCTGAAGATTGTGACATTCCTTGGGACATTGACATCTCACCCGATGGAAAGCCGACTAGTCGTATCAAAATACCTTTTGGACTTAGGCCAGCGCCTGCTGGTGCATTATGTCGACGTTTCACTTATAATTTAATATGTTGTACTGTCTGTGTTTTGTGCTTGCGTATAGTAGGATAATTCAGCACTATTTTGCACTTATATTGTTATTTTCTGTATTATACTATTTATATAGTCAGTATACTGATCTGGGATGTGCTCTTGACCTTCTATTGGGATTATATTATACATCTTTGTCCCATAGAGTCTTGAGTGTATGTAGGACATAATACATTTGCCCCTTTGTTATACACAAAGAGATGGTCTACACCTGTGGGATACACTGGTACCTATTTTTAATTGCTCATACTCACTTTTTTTTAGTGTGAGATCTAGCGGTTTATGGCATGTCCAGCATTTTTCCTCTTTTCCTTTCCCTAATGTAGGATTGTCCCTAATGTAGGATTATATTATTCATTTTTAGTCCCAGAGGCATTTATGTTTCTATGCAGTACATCGGCAGTCCATTCTGTCGCTTGGTTGTATATGGGTACGGCTTATATTTATATTATTCGTCTTTTTGTGTTTGACAATTGTTTACATTTGCCCATATTTATGTCCCGTAGGGATAGGATTAAGGGGTTTATGATATGTTTATAACCTTTATGCAGGCTATCCCTTACCAATCATAGCCGCAGCGTGACGTCCCCTTTTTTCTTCTACCTCGGCCTGTGCGCGCCCCATGCATGCGCTGTGGTGTTCTCGGCCGGTTCGGGTGCTTGCCGCGTTGCCGTGGAGATGGGCGGAGATGACTTTTTGTCCTCCCGCCCATACTCGCGCTCGTGGCGCGCGGATGCGTCCGCCGGCCGGAAGCACTCGCATCATGATGGGAGCGCGCCGATTGGCCTTTGAGTTCCCCCCAGGCCCTATTTATACCCCGGTCTTTTTAACATTAAGCCACGCCTCCTGACGAAGCCCGCGACGGCGAAACGCGTGTCGAGGCTCCCTCCTGCTTCCACCACACCGGCGCTCGGACACCAGCATGTCTCAAGGAAACATCTTTACATTCTTGGTAGCATGCGTACATCTTTCCTAGGACTTGGGCTTGCTGGTGTCTAGTACATTCTTATGCTCTGTATATGTATTGAGCCTCACAGATATATATATTTCTTCGGATATTTATCATCACCTCTTTGGGTTATCGCTCTGGGCCTGTTACTTACTATTCGATACTGTTTTGCCCTTATGCGGAGCGATCCACGTATGATCCGTTTTGGATGCTCATTCTATTCATGAGCATATTCCGGTGTGGCGGTATAGCTAGGATGCCTGGATTTTTTGTGTTCTTTTTTCAGCAGTTAACATCTATTATGCTGATGTAGTTTGTTCTGTTCTTCCCAAGCATCTGTTGTCCATGTATATTTTTTGCATATTATGTGTGTATTTTATGCTTTAATAAATTGTTGTTGACACCTCTATTGCTTGGTTGTGGATTTTGGGTTATATTTATAGTCCTTGTCGGACTTGGTATATCCTTTTACTTTGTACCCCAAACCACTACCTGGCGTTCTCTTATAGGTTTATATGTTTAGGCTTAGAGGTATGCCCTCTGCTGGCCGAGAGGGCAATTTTGGTTTAAGTGATAGTTGACTGTCTGGAACTTTCTCCCATCTCCCTACTGCATCTCTGGAACTCAGCCACAGTGATCTTGGGGTTTTTCATTACCTTTCTCACCAAGGCTCTTCTCCCACGATTGCTCAGTTTGGCTGGACGGCCAGGTCTAGGAATACTTCTGGTGGTACCAAACTTCTTCCATTTAAGGATTATGGAGGCCACTGTGCTCTTAGGAACCTTGAGTACTGCAGAAATTCTGTTGCAACCTTGGCCAGATCTGTGTCTTGCCACAATTCTGTCTCTGAACTCCTTGGCCAGTTCCTTTGACCTCTTGATTCTCATTTGGTCTGATCTGACGTGCGCTGTTAGGTCTTCTATAGACAGGTGTGTGCCTTTCCAAATCAAGTCCTATCAGTTTAATTAAACACAGCTTGACTCCACTGAAGGAGTAGAACCATCTCAAGGAGGATCACAAGGAAATGGACAGCATGTGACTTAAATATGAGTGTCTGAGCAAAGGTTTTGAATACTTATGACCATGTGATATTTCAGTTTTTCTTTTTTATTAAATTAGCAAAAATTTCTACATTTCTGTTTTTTTTTCAGTCAAGATGGGGTGCAGAGTGTGCATTAATGTGAAAAAAATAACTTTTTTAAATTCACCAAATGGCTGAAATGAAACAAAGAGTGAAAAATTTAAAGGGGTCTGAATACTTTCCATGCCCACTGTATACACAGACTTTGGCCCACAGGAGAACAAGAAAATCCTCATGTAGGTCACTGTGCGAGAGTGGACCATCACCTTCATATATGAGCAGTATTTGGCATAATATACTTTGTTAAATGAATAAGATGCTGCCTTTGGACATAATGAATAATCTACCCAGTTCATTGTTATATAAATTTGTGATTGAGTACAATGTCATATTTGCATGTAGATGTAAAAATGGGGCCCTGGAGTTGGTTACTGGTGGGCCCTTGGCACCCCATTCCTACACTTCTTGGGTCTCTTGTATTCTGCAGCGCTGTGTCCCTGTCTTCAGTCTTCTATCGGGTAGTTTGTTGTGTATGGCATATACTATTTTAGGGCCCTGCCTCCATAACCCTTGTAATGTAACTTGAGACAGGAGATGACATTATGATACCACAATGGGTGGAAATATATATGGTCTGCCTTCTGTAGAATATTGAGGGTAGTAATGATCACTGCCATCATTGTAACTGTGTAAAAAGAAAGTGAATACAAAAAAACTCCCATGACACTTTTATTTTTTCTATTTATTTTTTTTTATTGGAATAAGCAATAAGCAACACTGTAATAAAAATATTACCGATCCTTTAAGAAATTAAACAATGATCACAATGACTCTCAGGTCATGCCCAATACGGATCACAGAACTAGTTGTAGGTATTGAGGACCAGCTGAGAGCCACTGGACCAAAAGATCCAGAGGAAGGCAAAGAAACCCCCCAGAGAGTTCTGCCTCAGGCTACTTTCACACCTGCGTCGGTACGGGCCCGTCACAATGCGTCAGGCTGACGTACCAATGCACATTGTGAAAGAAATGAACAACGGGGGCAGCGGATGTAGTTTTTCAACGCATCCGCTGCCCCATTGTAATGTCCGGGGAGGAGGGGGCGGAGTTCCGGCCGCACATGCGCGGTCGGAAATAGCAGACATGACGCCCCAAAAAAAGTTACATGTAAAGTTTTTTGTGCCGACGGTCCGCCAAAACACGACGCATCCGTCGCACGACGGATGCGACGTGTGGCCATACGTCGCAATGCGTAGGCTAATGCAAGTCTATGGAGAAAAAACGCATCCTGCTGGCAAATTTGCAGGATGCGTTTTTTCTCCAAAACGACGCATTGCGACGTACGTCACACAACGCAAGTGTGAAAGTAGCCTCGGGGGGGAAAACAATTCCTTCCTGACCCCAGTTGTGGCGATCGGATATTTCCCTGGATCACATATGTCCTGCTGCATATTGCTGTATATCTGTATGTTTTTTAACCTCAGCAAAGTCGATTTGGAAGGAAAAAGATAAATACACCTTGCTCCTAGGAGCTTACAATCTAATATACAATATGCACCCTGCTCCTACGAGTTTACTATCTAATATACAATATGCACCCTGCTCCTACGAGTTTACTATCTAATATACAATATACACCCTGCTCCTAGGAGCTTACAATCTAATATAAAATATACACCCTGCTCCTACGAGTTTACTATCTAATATACAATATACACCCTGCTCCTAGGAGCTTACAATCTAATATAAAATATACACCCTGCTCCTACGAGTTTACTATCTAATATACAATATACACCCTGCTCCTAGGAGCTTACAATCTAATATAGAATATACACCCTGCTCCTACGAGTTTACTATCTAATATACAATATACACCCTTCTCCTAGGAGCTTGCAATCTAATATACAATATATACCCTGCTCCTAGGAGCTTACAATCTAATATACAATCTGATCCTTAGAGCTTACAATCTAATATACAATATACATTCTGTAGAGAGCATACAGAATAATGTACAGGTAAATGATGGAGGGGGAGTATAGGAGCTCACCACATTGACTGTTTGCGATCTTCAGTTTAGGCTGGAGACATGCTGGTTGGTGCCGCACCCACTGGTCATTACCGCGATACAGAAATTACGAGAGGGTATATGTCGGCACATTCAACCAGGAAATACAAGTTGAAATATTTATTCGTGTAACATTAAAAGAGCTTACAATCTAATATACAATATACAGGCTGCCCCAGAGAGTTTATAGACTACACCCTGCTCGTAGTTTACAATATAGTATACAATATACATGCTGATGAAAGCATACAGACTAATATACACCCTGCTCCTAGAATTTTACAATCTAATTCCATGACTACTATGCTGATCTAATTAGCAATAGATATTCTGCTGCCAAAGGTGCATTTACACTGCACAATTACTGCGAACATGAGTTTCTTAGGGAAGCTCATTCACGATAATTTTGCAGTCTAAATAGACTGCCGATCATTCAATGAATGAGCAAAACGCTTGTTCATCAGGTGACACAATCTTTTGTGCCTCATGAAAAGATGATCGCTCTTGGTGGCACATCCTGTGTAAATAGGACATGTGCTGGCGAGAATATTGCACACTGAATGATTACAGATTATTCATTGAACATTTGAAGTTGAGTCTACAAGTGGGAATAAGCCACACATCAGGAAATGTAATGCACCAGAAGGCTTCTAAACATCTATGCAAGGACGGCGTAAACTTGACACTTGACCATACACAAAGCAACCCCCTGCTTCTGCAGGCATACAGTATTTTTCGGATTATAAAACGCACTTTATTTCCTCCACATTTTGGAGGAAAATGGGGGTTCGTTTTATAATCTGAAGTTAGCATACCGGGGTGGCGGCTGTGGTGGAGTTGGGGTCACAGGATGCAGGGTCGTTGCTTCAGGAGGTGGGCGGAGGCAGCAGGAGTGAGCCAATGCTGCTGGTCCTGGGCTTTCATAAGATGTTGGCGCTGGTGAGCAGAGTCTCCTTTTCCATTGATTTCCCTGCTGTGAGCTTCGGAAAAATGGCTGCCGGAGGTGGCGCATGCGCAGATTGAGATCTCGGGAGATGAGATCTAGTCTTCCAAAATCTCGTCTCCCAAGATCCCAATCTGCACACACGCGGCCACAGGGAAATCAATGGAAAAAGGGACTCTGCTCACCAGCGCAAACATCTTCTGAAAGCCCAGGACCTGCAACATCGCCCCACTCCTGACACTGCTGGCTTCCTGAGGCAATGAGCCTGCCTCCTGTGATGCTGCCCACTGGCAAGCTGCCATTAAACCATAGCCCATGTTATTTAACAGTGATTTTTTCTTATTTTCCACTCCAAAAATTGGAGTGCATCTTATGGTCAGATGCGTATTATAGTCCACAAAATACAAATAAAGTTGCAGACTCCGATCAGGCTTTGATCAGAGTTGCCTCAGTTTCTCACGGAGGTGGAGAGGGGGAAAAAATGTCTCCATTTTGTCACTCTCTGAAAATCAGAGAGTATATATATATATATATATATATATATAATCTCATATATATATATCATATATATATATATATATATATATAGATCATATATATCTATATATGCATAGATATATTTATATATCTAATTTATTTATATAGTGTGTATACATAGTGCTGTGGAATTAATGGCGCATTGTAAGCGAGTGAAATAAATAAATAGCTATGTGTATTTGTGCAATTTTATAAGTCTGTGCACAGAGTAGAATACAGGCGAATAGACTTTCTATTGAGCCCGTACATAGCTTTGAGCCCACTCTGGCAGAGTTCTGTGCTTCTGTCTGTTGATCAGCATGCCATAGAGCAGCTGTTGGGAGCAATCAGTGGGTTTCTCAGGAACCAGACAGCCACTGATCAACTCCACATAAGACCTCATGCACACAACCAATTTTATCATCTGAATGCTATCCGTGGTTTTGACGGATAGCACTCATACCTATGATATTCTATGGGGCTGTGCAAAGGTTAGATTTTTTTCCTCACAATCGGAGACAAGTCTGATTTTGAACCCAGTCTCAGATCAAAATCGGCAATGCAAGTCTGTGGGCCCGTGAAATAATTGGACCCCACTTGGATGACATCTGAGTGTGATCCGATTTTCACAGACTGACATAATGGAGAAATCTTTTTTTCCCCCTCTCTACATCTGAGAAAAACTGATGACACTCTGATAAAACTTTGATCTGAGTTTGATCAGAGTCTGTAAGGCTAGGTTCAGATTGCGTTAGTGCAATCCGTTTAGCGCCTAGCGCTAGCGGATTGCACTAACGCAATGTGTTGTAAAGGGGTCGGGTTAAACGTCCCCGCTCTCGCAGATCTCTGATCTGCGAGAGCGGGGAACGGACCACGGGCGCGCCTCGGACGCTGCAAGCAGCGTCCACAGCGCGTCACAAAACACCGGCACATCTTCGGCATGCGCTAGCGATGTGCGTCCCCATTGCTGTTAATGGGCGCGCTAACGGACGCGTTGCACGGCGTTAATTTCGCCGTGCAACGCTGTCCGTTAGCGCGGTCCCATTAACGCAATGGGAACCTAGCCTAACTCTATTATGCCAGTTGCCGTTTCATCAATTCTGCTCATGATTAGAGATGAGCGAATTTGCTTGGGTTCCCTCTTATTCTGCAAGCTATAGTGCTTGCTGAATTAGCTGCAGAGGAAACCTGGCTTTCTGGATTGTGCTGACCGAGCAGCTGATGGACACTGCAACTGCATGTGTCGCAGCTGTGTCACAGAGAGCCTGTTTGTTGGGCTCTCCATGCATGTGACTGCTGATCGGCCGGCACGATCTAGGAAGCTGGGTTCCCTCTGCAGCTTATTCGGCAAGCGCTATAGCTGCCGAATAAGAGGGAACACAAGCAAATTCGCTCCTCTTTACTCATGATATCCTGTGGATCCAGTTCTGGTCCTCCTGCTGCCATCGAACTACTACGTTCTCCATTGTTTCTGCGCAGCCTTCATGCTGCGCCACCGTCATCTGTCCGTGCTTCATTACAGCTGCTCATCTGAACTAGAACCTATCATGGCAAAAAAGAGGAGTAGATGGTAAGTCCTATTTAAGGAATCATCCTGATACACAATAGAGAACACGTCACTCAGAGATATTTGCTGAGATTTTTTAGGGGTAAATGGTGCAGTTCTAAACTTCACTACGAACACTCCACAGCTACACAATGTGTGAATTGGGCCTTAGTGTTAAGTGAACCTACCAGGATTGTTTTTTTCAGGCTGCTGCTTCTGGAGACACTAGGTGGTTCAGGATAATAACTTTATACATTCTGTACCAATTGTGATGTCATGTGATATCTATGATGTCATGTGCCCTGTGACGTCATATCCCCTGTTGTAATAACTGTTACTGGTGCTTTATGTATCAAGTTTCCAACATCAAGAGTAGAATTAATAAAACTAAATCACAGACTGCAAATAACCACCAGCCTCATTTTTAATTGAGTCATGATGCACGATAAAACCTAAACATTTCCACCCTTTCATTCTAATCCGTATCACCTACTGTTCTATGAACTAAAGGAAAACAGAGGACGCCATACTGCAATTACTGTTCGCGATAAACCGTCAGTTCCCGGTCACCTCTGATCCAACAGGACCAAGGGAGCCGATAATGGAGAACTGTAGCAGTCTGCAATTACATTTATGTTATGATAACGTTATCACAACAGTAATGGCAAAGCTACCCAAAAATGGAACCAAATGGAGTTGTCTCACCTGGCCAACCACTTTCTATATGCTTTTATTAGAGCACATGGGTGTCACAGAGGGCAAAACCAGCCGATTGCTGAGGGTCTTCAAGTGACACATGATCAGTTGATCGCCAGCAAGTCCTCATTTAGGGAAAGGGTTGTCCAGATTGGTAACCCCTGTTAGGCCGGGCTCACACTGGCTTACTATAGAACTGAAATGTTCATATTTTCCTTGGAATCTGGTCAATAGCATTTTTTTTTAATCATAGGATCATTACAACAATCATACAGCAAGGGACACATGATACAGCGGTATGTGCTAAGATTTTCAGGTGAATGATGCAGCTCTGAATCCCCCTACTAACCCCTCATCTATACAATTTGTGATTGAAGTCGCAAGTGAAGCGTTCCATACCTGGACTTGTTTCCTTCAGGCTCTAATGAAACAAGATGGCTCAGGTGTTGCACTTTGCACATTCTATGCCGTTTGTGATGTCATATGATGTCTATGATGGTTACGTGCTTTGTGATGTCATTCAAACTGCCTGTTTAACCCCTTCCCACCCAATGACATACTATGATTTTGTGAACATGTTATTTGGAAGTAACAACTCAGACAATGAAGCCAATGAAGGGAAAATGGTAATCATCCAAAACTATCCTTCTACCACAGAAAGGAAATCTAATTATAGGGGTACACGTCTATATACAGTGTATATATATATATATATATATATATATATATATATATATACTATATAAAGCTGAATGTGTGTATGTGTGTGTGTGTGTGTGTATGTGTGTGTGTGTATGTCCGGGATTGGCATCTGCACCGTCGCAGCTACAGCCACAAAATTTTGCACAGTCACACGTCTGGACCCCGAGAGCGTCATAGGCTACGTTGTGAGGCGAAATTTTAACCCCGCGCGTTCCAATTCACCAAACAATTTTGCCCCTATCTACATAATGGGGAAAAAGTGAAATGAAAAGTGTTGGAGGCGTCGCAGCTACAGCCACAAAATTTTGCACAGTCACACGTCTGGACCCTGAGAGCGTCATAGGCTACGTTGTGAGGTGAAATTTTAACACCGCGCGTTCCAATTCACCGAACAATTTTGCCCCTATCTACATAATGGGGAAAAAAGTGAAAGGAAAAGTGTTGGAAGCGTCGCAGCTACAGCAACAAAATTTTGCACAGTCACACGTCTGGACCCTGAGAGCGTCATAGGCTACGTTGTGAGGTGAAATTTTAACCCCGCGCTTTCCAATTCTCCAAACAATTTTGCCCCTATCTACATAATGGGGAAAAAAGTGAAAGGAAAAGTGTTGGAGGCGTCGCAGCTACAGAAACAAAATTTTGCACAGTCACACGTCTGGACCCTGAGAGCGTCATAGGCTACGTTGTGAGGTGAAATTTTAAACCCGCGCTTTCCAATTCACCAAACTATTTTTCCCCTATCTACATAATGGGGAAAAGTGTTGGAGGCAAATTGACAGCTGCCAGATGTGAACAAGGGGGACTTAAAGAATGAGAGCGATGGCGCCAAAGAGTATATACCGATCAGTTGCTAAGGTGGGGCCCCGACATGAGATACTCACCACACATGGGGATATGAACACACACACAAAATGCGCCACACACTACCACGTGCTTGAACACATATACCACCCTCAGCACACATTTCACCACACATACACCAACCTCGCCACATAAAAGTCGAAACACAAAAGTCGCCGCTCAAAACTCACCACGCGCAAAACTCGCCACATGCAAAAACTAGGCTCACGCAAAACTCGCCACAAGTGCAAAACTCACCTCATGGAAAACTCGCCACACGCAAAACTTGCACACGCGGAAAAATTGCCACATGCACAAAATTTGCAACACATGCAAAAGTTGCCTCGCACAAAACTTGCACATACTCAAAAGGCACCAGACATAAAACTCACCACGTGCAAAACTCGCCATGCGCAAAACTTGCTGCACACAACTTGCTACACTAACCTGTCACATACAACTCGACACACAAAAAGTTGCTACACGCATGTTGCCACACAAAACTCATCTCACAAAAGTCGCTACATGCATGTCACCACACACAACTCAACACACACAACTTTACAGACGAAACTCGCCCTAAAACACACACAAGTCTGGTATTAGCCTTCAAAAATAAAAATCTGATTAATAAGCAGACAAACTACAAGAGCAACAAATGTACCATATAGAAAATACAGCAGCTGTCAGTCACATGACCTGTCTATTATGTGTATGTGTGAGCTAATATATACTGCCAGGGGGAGGGCTTCCTGTTGGCTGGGGATTTATCAGGCTGCCAATTTATCTTACAAATACTGAGGTAAAAATACTGAGGTCTAATACAGGAGATCACACAGGTATATACTATATACAGGGGAGATGACACACAGATATATACTATATACAGGAGAGATGACACACAGGTATATACTATATAGAGGAGGAGATGACATACAGGTACATACTATATACAGGAGGAGATGACATACAGGTATATACTATATACAGGAGGAGATGACACACAGGTATATACTATATACAGGAGCAGATTACCTACAGGTATATACTATATACAGGAGGAGATGACATACAGGTATATGCTATATATAGAAGATGACATACAGGTATATACTATATACAGGAGGAGATGACACACAGATATATACTATATACAGGGGAGATGACACACAGGTATATACTATATACAGGAGGAGATGACATACAGGTATATACTATATATAGAAGGAGATGACATACAGGTATATACTATATATAGGAGGAGAGGACATACAGGTATATACTATATATAGGAGGAGATGACATACAGGTATTTACTATATATAGGAGATGACATACAGGTATATACTATATACAGGGGAGATGACACACAGCAGGTATATACTATATACAGGGGAGATGACATACAGGTATATACTATATACAGAAGATGACATACAGGTGTATACTATATATAAGGGAGATGACAAACATGTATATACTGAGGTGAAAATGAGAGGTGTGAGGTGAAAATGAAAAGGTGTGAGTGCAAAATGAGAGGAGTGAGGGAAAATAGTGTAGTGATCGGAAAATGACAGATGTAAGGTCAAAATGACAAGTGTTAGGCGGGAATGAGGAGTGAAGGAGAAAATGAGAGGTGTGAGGGAGAAAATGAGAGATGTGAGGGGGAAAATTAAAGATGTGATTGGGAAAATGAGAGGAGTGATGGGAAAATAAGAGAAGTGACGTGCTATAACTAACCACAGATATCTACTATGCCCAGGCAACGCCGGGCTCTTCAGCTAGTATATATATATATATATATATACACTAGATGGTGGCCCGATTCTAACGTATTGGGTATTCTAGGATATGTAGGTACTATATTGCACAGTGACGTAGTATATAACACAACCGATGTAGTATATAACATAGATAAGTAGTATATAACTGCTATGTAGTATGTAACACAGCGTACGTAGTATATAGCAGAGCTACGTAGTATATAACATAGCCATGTAGTGTATTGCACAGGTATGTAGTATATTGGTCAGCCACGTAGTATATAGCAGAGCCACGTAGTATATAACATAGCCGTGTAGTATATTGTAGAGCCACGTAGTATGTTGCACAGCCACGTAGTATATTGCACAGCCACATAGTATATAACACAGTCACGTAGTGTATTGCACAGCTACGTAGTGTATTGCACAGCTACGTAGTATATTGATCATCGACGTAGTATAAAGCAGAGCCACTATATTGGCCCAGCTACATAGTATATAGCACATAGATGTAGTATATAACAGAGCCCACGCAGTATGTAACACAGCCCACGTAGTATATAGCAATGTGGGCACTATAAGACTTAAAATAAAAAATAAAACATATACTCACCTTCCGAATGCCCCTTGAAGTCCTGGCGCCTGTGTGCGGTGCACGCGGCAGCTTCCGGTCCCAGGTTTGGTATGAGCGCAGGACCTGTGATGACGTCGCGGTCACATAACCGTGACGTCATGGCAGGTCCTTCTTGCATAGCATCCTTGGCACTGGAACCTGGCGCTTGCACTGCCGAGGACAGGGTGCGACGTCGGAAGGTGAGAATAACCTTTTTTTCTTTTATTATTATTTGTAACATTAGATCTTTTTACTATTGATGCTGCATACGCAGCATCAATAGTAAAAAGTTGGTCACACAGGGTTAATAGCTGCGTTAACGGAGTGCGTTACACCACGGTCCATTAACACTGGCATTAACCCTGTGTGAGCGCTCAGCGCTGACTGCAGGGCGGTAAAGCAGTGGCCATTTTGCTGCCGTCGCTGATTGGTCGTGGCAATGGTCGTGGGCGTTTTGCCACGACCAATCAGCGACTTGGATTTCCATGACAGACAGAGGCCGCGTCCAATGAATATCCGTGACAGACAGAAAGACGGAAGTGACCCTTAGACAATTACATAGTAGATATATGGATAGAAGCAGGTAAACAATGTTAGGCGTAATAACAATTAGAGCGGTACCGTACTTTATGACACACTAAATTAAATGCAATATCTCATTCAACGTTCTATTTGTATACATTATCCTTATAGTTCAATAGTCAAATGGATATTTATTCCTTTCTGTCTTAGCTCTCAACAATAGACCTGTCGCAGTCGTATTCTCTACAAGCGGTTTTGATTGTTACACTGGCAGTAATGCAGGTCACCAGTATTTGCCACTAGGCCTCAAATCCTTCATAAGTGAGTCACTTAGTGCACTGCATGTGCTCGCCATACTATCCACCCTTGTTCTCTTCCGAAGCGTGGCCACAGCCCACACCCTGTAACATATGTCTATGCAGGCGCGGCCACTGACAGCTTGGGACCCCTGTGCAAGAAATGTGTCTGGGCCCCCCTCCCTACCGGGTACGCTGCTTATAATGAGAGCTATCTGGCAATGGGACCCCTGGAGCCTTGGGCTCTGAGAAATAAGCCAGAGCACCCTCATTATTACTGCCCTGCGAGCAGGGACATACATAGCGTTCACAGGGCACCCTAGCAAAAGTTCTATTTGAGCCACCAAACCTCTAAAATATATATATATATGTATATATATATATATATATATATATATATATATATATATATAGCTGTATATATTTATATTTTTTCACTGAGATGGACATATATATATCCGTTAGCATGCGATTCTGCTGGTTCCGGTGCAGTTATACTTGCAGTCAGCTGACATCTCGTGTCGGCTCTGTCAGTGAATAGAACACTGCCAGATATTGGTGACACTGGAGTCAGCACATGACAGCAAGTGTGCAAGGCGCATCCTTGTGGTTATGTGATAACTGCTGGGACTGGCAGAGCCCGACCATGTATATATTATATTACATTATATATCTGGTATCTGCATCCTCTGATAAATACTTTATTCATTGTCTATGGAACTGATTGAAATACCCGAGCGCAGCGCTCAGCAGCTCTATAGATAATGAATAGAGCAGAGGCTGAGCATATACTTCATCTAGAATGAGACTGCAGACCCCTGATCTCAGAATTTCTGGGGAGGCCCAGTGGTCGAATCCCCAGTGATCAGCAAGTTATCCACAATCCGATGGATCACACATACATCGTACATGTACCGTACATACATACATTGTACATACATATACCATACATACATATACTGTACATACACACAGATACACATATATACCGTACATACACACAGATACACATATATACCGTACATACACACACAGATACACATATATACCGTACATACACACATACACCGTTCATACATACTTACAGACTTATATACACATATAGTATACACATACCATACACACATATACATACACATACTGTATATACATACATACACAGATGTACAGACACATACATATAAATATACTGTACATAGATACACACACACAGATATATACACACATACATATACTGTACATACAGTACAGACCAAAAGTTTGGACACACCTTCTCATTTAAAGATTTTTCTGTATTTCGATGACTATGAAAATTGTACATTCACACTGAAGGCATCAAAACTATGAATTAACACATGTAGAATTATATACTTAACAAAAAAGTGTGAAACAACTGAAATTATGTCTTATATTCTAGGTTCTTCAAAGTAGCCACCTTTTGCTTTGATGACTGCTTTGCACACTCTTGGCATTCTCTTGATGAGCTTCAAGAGGTAGTCACCGTGAATGGTCTTCCAACAATCTTGAAGGAGTTCCCAGAGATGCTTAGCACTTGTTGGCCCTTTTGCCTTCACTCTGCGGTCCAGCACACCCCAAACCATCTCGATTGGGTTCAGGTCTGGTGACTGTGGAGGCCAGGTCATCAGGCGTTTTACCCCATCACTCTCCTTCTTGGTCAAATAGCCCTTGCACAGCCTGGAGGAGTGTTTGGGATCATTGTCCTGTTGAAAAATAAATGATGGTCCAACTAAACGCAAACCGGATGGAATAGCATGCCGCTGCAAGATGCTGTGGTAGCCATGCTGGTTCAGTATGCCTTCAATTTTGAATAAATCCCCAACATTGTCACCAGCAAAGCCCCCCCACACCATCACACCTCCTCATCCATGCTTCACGGTGGGAACCAGGCATGTAGAGTCCATCTGTTCACCTTTTCTGCGTCGCACAAAGACACGGTGGTTGGAACCAAAGATCTCAAATTTGGTCTCATCAGACCAAAGCACAGATTTCCACTGGTCTAATGCCCATTCCTTATGTTCTTTAGCCCAAACAAGTCTCTCCTGCTTGTTGCCTGTCCTTAGCAGTGGTTTTCTAGCAGCTATTTTACCATGAAGGCCTGCTGCACAAAGTCTCCTCTTTACAGTTGTTGTAGAGATGTGTCTGCTGCTAGAACGCTATGTGGCATTGACCTGGTCTCTAATCTGAGCTGCTATTAACCTGCGATGTCTGTGGCTAGTGACTCGGATAAACTTATCCTCAGAAGCAGAGGTGACTCGACCTCTTCCTTTCCTGGGGCGGTCCTCATGTGAGCCAGTTTCTTTGTAGCACTTGATGGTTTTTGCCACTGCACTAGGGGACACTTTCAAAGTTTTCCCAATTTTTCAGACTGACTGACCTTCATTTCTTAAAGTAATGATGGCCACTCATTTTTCTTAGCTGCTTTTTTCTTGCCATAATACAAATTCTAACAGTCTATTCAGTAGAACTATCAGCTGTGTATCCACCAGACTTTTGCACAACACAACTGATGGTCTCAACCCCATTTATAAGGCAAGAAATCCCACTTATTAAACCTGACAGGACACCTGTGAAGTGAAAACCATTCCCGGTGACTACCTCTTGAAGCTCATCAAGAGAATACCAAGAGTGTGCAAAGCAGTCATCAAAGCAAAAGGTGGCTACTTTGAAGAACCTAGAATATAAGACATATTTTCAGTTTTTTCACACTTTTTTGTTAAAGGGACACTGTCACCTGAATTTGGAGGGAACAATCTTCAGCCATGGAGGCGGGGTTTTTTTGTTTTTGATTCACCCTTTCCTTACCCGCTGGCTGCATGCTGGCTGCAATATTGGATTGAAATTCATTCTCTGTCTTCCGTAGTACATGCCTGCACAAAGCAATCTTGCCTTGTGCAGGCGTGTACTATGGAGGACAGAGAATGAACTTCAATCCAATATTGCAGCCAGCATGCAGCCAGCGGGTAAGGAAAGGGTGAATCAAACACCCAAAAACCCCGCCTCCATGGCTGAAGATTGTTCCCTCCAAATTCAGGTGACAGTGTCCCTTTAAGTATATAATTCCACATGTGTCAATTCATAGTTTTGATGCCTTCAGTGTGAATGTACAATTTTTATAGTCATGAAAATACAGAAAATCTTTAAATAAGAAGGTGTGTCCAAACTTTTGGTCTGTACTGTATATATATATATATATATATATATATTTATATATATACACATATAGTGGACACGGAAAGTATTTAGACCCATTTAAATTTTTCACTCTTTGTTTCATTGCAGCCATTTGGTAAATTTAAAAAGTTTTTTTCTCATTTTTTTCTCATTAATGTACACTCTGCACCCCATCTTGACTGAAAAAAACCCAGAAATGTAGACATTTTTGCAAATTTAATAAAAAAGAAAAACTGAAATATCACATGGTCAGTATTGAGTAGAAGCAAGCTTTTGAGCTATTACAGCCATGAGTCGTCTTGGGAAAGATGCAACAAGTTTTTCACACCTGGATTTGGGGATCCTCTGCCATTCCTCCTTCAAATCCTCTCCAGCTCCATCAGGTTGGATGGTGAACATTGGTGGACAGGCATTTTCAGGTCTCTCCAGAGATGCTCAATTGGGGTTAGGTCAGGGCTCTGGCTGCGCCAGTCAAGAATGGTTACAGACTTGTTCTGAAGCCACTCCTGTGTTATTTTAGCAGTGTGCTTAGGTTCATTGTCTTGTTGGAAGGTGAACCTTCGGCCAAGTCTGAGGTCCAGAGCACTCTGGAAGAGGTTTTCATCCAGGATATCTCTGTACTTGGCCGCATTTATGTTTCCTTCAATGACAACCAATCGTCCTGTCCCTGCAGCTGAAAAACACCCCATAGCATGATGCTGCCACCACCATGTTTTACTGTTTGGATTGTATGTGTTGGGCAGGTGGTGAGCAGTGCCTGGTTTTCTCCACACATCCGCTTAGAATTATCACCAAATCTTATTTCTCATAGTCTGGGAGTCCTTCAAGTGTTTTTTAGCAAACTCTAAGCGGGATTTCATATGTCTTGCACTGAGGAGAGGCTTTCTTTGGCCCACTCTGCCATAAAGGCCCAACTGGTGGAGGGTTGCAGTGATAGTTGACTTTGTGGAATTTTCTCCCATCTCCCTACTGCATCTCTGGAGCTCAGCCACTGTGATCTTGGGACTCTTCTTTACCTCTCTCATCAAGGCTCTTCTCCCACAATTGCTGAGTTTGGCTGGGCGGCCAGGTCTAGGAAGACTTCTGATGGTCCCAAACTTCTTCCATTTAATAATTATAGAGGCCACTATGCTCTTAGGAACCTTGAGTATTGCAGAAAATCTTTTGTAACCTTAGCCAGATATGTGCCTTGCCACACATTTGGTCTGACATGCACTGTGAGCTATGAGGTCTTATATAGACAGGTGTGTGCCTTTCCAAATCAAGTCCTATCAGTTTAATTAAATACAGCTGGACTCCAATGAAGGAGTAGAACTATCTCAAGGAGAATCACACGCGCATAGATTGGCCAATGTGTGAACCCAACTGCCACGTCAAGGAATCCTTCAAAGTTGGGTCCCTATCCTGATGTCACCTCTCCTGGGCAAAAAATAAAAATCTCTAATAGGGCCCACAATTATTGCAGGTCTTTAATAGCATTAGTCTTTTTATATAGGCCAAAGGGGTTTTTGAGACCCCCTAGGCTCCAGGGCCTGGGTGCGATTGCAAACCTTGCACCCACTGTAGTTTCACCCCTGATCATTTTACCACAAGTATGCGATTTGCAGTCAGGTGCTGACTAGATGTGCATGGCCTCGCTCCATACAAGTGAAATTAGCAAAGTCATGACTGCCCACTCCCAATGCCAGCACCAGAGAATCCTCACAGTTCGCTTTGAGGATTCAGAAGTCTGAAGTTACATAGACTTTAACCTCAACCCCTTTAGTGATCAGTACGGTGGTATTATTAATACTGTATATGCTGGTAATAGTTGGTTTGTGTTGGTTGGTATTTGTAATATTGCAATATCATTATTTTGATATTTGATATTATAATTACTTAATCTTATATAGCAATATTATTGGCATTGTTAGAAATATTGGTCTTGTAATAAATCTTGATTTCCTCCAGGCAGGGTAATATTAATATCTCCCCATCTGGGATTCTGGGGAGAGGACTGCATGGGCCTCTGTGATTTCAAATGCCAGGGCTGAATTTCAGTCCCAGTTTGTCTCTGGTTTAAATCAAAGCATATTCATATGTGTGAATGGCCCAGTCACAGCCCAGGCCTGAATCCCATTGAGAATCTCTGGCAAGAGTTGAACATTGCAGTTCACAGATGCCTCCATCCAATCTCAGTGAGCCCGTCTGCAAAGGGTGGGCAAAAATGTCAGCCTCTAGCTGTGCAAAGCTGGTAAAGAAATACCCCAAAAGATCTGCAGCAGTAATTGTAGCAAAAGGTGGTCCTATAACGTATTGACTCACGGGGATTGAATACAAACTGTGACAGAAGAGGCATGCCTGCGATTGGGGAGGAATAACACCAGTGAGCAGGGCCGTCACTTTCAGCTCAGAGAGCCTTGCAGCCTAGCGGTAAAACCCAGTAACCCCCGCTAGGGCCAGAGCTGTAGCGAGAATTTACGTGGTGACTCCCTCGAGCTCACCACCTTTGTGAAAAGAACATTAATGTTATATAGTGAAAGACTTTCTTTGCTACTCTAAACTTATTGTTGTTCGTTTTCATGTTGATTTGCCTAGTTACTAACACTTACTGTTAACAGTTACTTTAAATCACTGTAAAGTTGCTTCTGTATGGAAATAGAACTATATCGATCCATGACCGTTCCCGCGTCATGTTCTCTGTGCGTTGCATCCAGACACCTGAATTACATATGAATACTTTTTCATGGGATTATATGCATATTTAGAACTTGCACTAACCAAAAATATTATATTTGTAAATGAAGGATGTATATTATGCCACCCAATATGACACATAACCAGAAGCAAGACCTGAGTGTCCTTGTACGTACCAAACTATTCGAAGCATGCAACATCTACAGTATGTCTTCTATTATGTACCAGAGGTACATGTGACCGTGTATGTTTTAGTCCTGTCTGTACATTAAGTTCTGAGTACAAAAATGTCTGGTTGTTCAGCTCTTTTATTTATATATAGGAGGCCACATCAGACCTGGTCTAGATCTGAATGTCCCAATGTTTGGTTTTAATTATGAACAATTAGAATAAACATGCATATATTCCGTATATTCAATATTCTCTTTAATGCTATTATTGCATATCATTTTTTACCTCTACCTGTCTTCTTTGGTTAGAGAACATATAATTGACATTTTTCTTCGGTCTTTTTGTGACTGTCTCCAGTATCAGAATAATTCTTCTCTTTCATGTTTCCTTTGGGTTTGTCTTCATCTGTATGCAGGACTGAACATATAGCTGGTGTTTTCTGCAAAATCTTAGTGGTTTTACACGCTTCACAGATGGTTTATTTTTATTATTCTGCTGTGGGCCGACATATGTTAGTGCCTAGCTGCTTCCAAACCAAGGTTAAGTATTATTTGGTTGTAAACATTGTAGTTCGCATTTGAGGTGCTTCAGACAATCCGATTCTCTTAGATGTGCAATCTGTGTTACAGCGATAATATGTAACGAGATGCAAGGGCAGCACGGTGGCGCAGTGGTTAGCACAGCAGCCTTGCAGCGCTGGAGTCCTGGATTCAAGCCCCACTAAGGACAACATCTGCAAAGAGTTTGTATGTTCTCTCCGTGTTTGCGTGGGTTTCCTCCGGGCACTCCGGTTTCCTCCCACATTCCAAAGACATACTGACAGGGAATTTAGATTGTGAGCCCCAATGGGGACAGCAATGATAATGTGTGTAAAGCGCTGCGGAATATGTTAGCGCTATATAAAAAAATAAAGATTACAGATTTACTACAGGCAGAAGATAAAGCACCGGTCTGAGGAATGTCATAGACAAAGAGTTTAAAATATCTTCTAAATTTGAAAAAACAAACAAAAATTTGGAACAAATTTTGAGAGTGCTGGATATTGAATGAACTGCTGTTAGCTTGGAATGCTGAGTCCAGAAAGGCCGTACTGGGGGCCCACGGCACGTAAAGGGAGGCCGCCATGACGGGGTTACGTGGGACCTGGGGAGCTGGAGCAGTTAGAAGGGATACGGTGGTAAGGGGTTAACTGGGAACTTGAGGGGTGGCTTTAGGGGCATTTTTTGAAAATAAGGGGTGGAACTAGGGGACTGTGGGGAGGGGGCACATAAAAAGGGGCACGCTCCTCACGCAGGCATCCATTTTAGGTGCCTGCGTGACAAGTGAGGAATCTCTGTCACACTTACCAGAATGGACGTTGAAGCGATCCTCCAGCGTCTCCGGACGGCAGCCAGCTCCCAGGGGACAGATTGGCTGAATGCATCCGTTAACAGCCTTCTCCAGGGGACATCGGGAGCACCATCGCAGGCACCGCAGGACGGGCGCCGTCCGCGGAGGACTAGGCCTCCGGCGCGCCTAAGCCCGGACATCATCCCCAGGGCCCGGCGCCGAAATAGGAGCCCCTCTGCGGACCCTCCGGTAAGCAGCGCTGTTCCCTCCACCTCACAGCGCGGCGCCGGGAGGAATCCTCCAGTGCGGCGGGGCCTACAACGGGGGGTGGATCCTTCCTCCCCTCCTTCAGTGTCCGGGCGACGTGGGGCGGCAGGAGCAGGAGCCGGTACGGCGGCCGCCAGCATGCCCGCTGGCGCCGCTCAGCATGGGAGGCAGCGACAGCCGAGGAGACGGGGGTCAGGTGCGGTGGCCCCTCAGCGCCGAGGATTATGCGGGCGGCAGTCGGCTGGCCCTGGCATCAGCGTGCGGCCTTCTGCAGTGCACAGCTCTGGAGTCTTCAACGCAGCAGCGCCCTCTGCTGGTGGTGGCCTGGATATTGCAAGTTCTGCGCCCTCTGCTGGTGTTGGCCGGGATTTTCCTGCAGCTGCGCCCTCTGCTGGTGATGGCCGGGATTTTCCTGGATCTGCGCCCTCTGCTGGTGATGGCCGGAACTTTCCTGGATCTGCGTCCTCTGCTGGTGGTGGCGGAAATTTTCCGGATTCCGGCAGGCGACATTCCGTCGCTTCGGTACGCAGTGCCGGGGACGTATCCGTGGCAAGGAGCCGCACATCTTCCATCGGGCGGCAGGATGCTGGCTCGGCCTTTTCCCTTTCCGCAGCACCAGGGCAGTCGACGGCATCACCGAGTTGCCAGGACACGGATACGGCCGCCAGGAGTTCGGCGGGCAACATCGCGGATCAAGCCGGTCGGGATGCAGGACACCTTCGGCTGGGAGCTGGATCTTCGGCTGCTGGGCTCACAGCACCCAGGCAGCTAGGTGAGAACATTTTCCCTATCTTTAATTTGCCAGGCATAGTTTCCCCTGAAGCTAGGAATAGTGACATTACTTCGGGAGTTGCTAGCGGGGGTATGGGTTTAATCCTTAGAGGTTTAGGGGAGCTAGCGGGCTTGTGGGGGTCCGGTCTTAGCAGGGGGTCTTTGCCGTCAGCTGCTTGGTTGGGAAATATGGGGTCGTTTGAGGGGTCTAGACAGTTGTCTGAAGTTACGGGTACATCCAGCAGTGCGGGTCCTGCGGCAGACACGGGGAGCTCATCAAGGGAGAAGGACGGAACAGCACCAGGGCCTGGGTCAGGAATTGATGCACCAGGTGAGGGAGCTTTGCAGGATAAGGAAAAGGAGGATGTACCGCAACTAGACGATGCGGCTAGGGGGGAGGTCTATGTCTGCTTCGAGGGCCCGTTAGGGGCACATTTAAAACAAGAGGTTAGGGAAAAAATCTGGAAAGGGGAGTACATAGAAATATTTTCTCTTTTACCCCTAGAGAGATTTAATTTGGATAGACCTAGAAGGGAGGACTCTAAAAAAGAAGATGAGGAGAAACGGAGATATAGGCTGATTCCCAGATCATTTTCAAATTGGCTGCAAGCTTTCGCTATTATGGCTAGCGTAATCGGGGAGAAGGCCCCGGAAAATTGCTCGGCATTATTTTGTTACTTAGATGCCATAGGGGAGGCTTACAGGACCTATGGGGGACAGGGTTGGTTACGCTATGACGAACAGTTTCGTCAGCGTAAGGCTTTTAGGCCAAGTATCAGGTGGGATCACAAGGACATAGCGTTGTGGATGAGAGTTATGGTCCCGTCCCGTTTAGGTCAGACTAGCCAGCCTTTTCACGGGGGCGCCGGGAGTTCAGGGCAGTCAGGACACTCGGCGGCTTTGCAGAAGGGACTGTGTTTCGCCTTCAATGATGGCATATGCAGATTCGGGAGCAAGTGTAAATATAGGCATGAGTGTTCAACCTGCGGGGGGGTGCATAGCGCTTCAAAATGTTTCAGGGGTAACAGGCAAAAAGTTGGAGATTCAGCTGACAAAAGGGGTGACTCCGGTGCAGTGGGTCGTGATGGAGGCCTTTCTAAGTAGATACCCTGATTGGTCAGCTGCAGTTTTATTGCGCGACGGTTTTAAGGAGGGTTTCAAAATCCCTTATGTTGAGCAGGATGTTAGTTTAAAAAGAAAAAATTTGAAATCGGCGTTACAATTCCCGGAGGTCGTGTCGGAGAAGTTGAATAAGGAAGTTGCTCTGGGAAGAATGGCAGGCCCGTTTGTCGCCCCTCCGATTGCAAATCTGAGGGTGTCACCTCTTGGCGTGGTCCCTAAGAAAGAACCTAATAAATTTAGGTTAATCCATCACCTGTCATTTCCGAAGGGATCTTCGGTTAATGATGGTATTGATCCCGAGTTGAGTTCGGTGTCGTACTTATCATTCGATTCAGCGATGGAGTGGGTTAGAGCATGTGGAAAGGGGGCTAAGCTGGCTAAGACCGACATCGAAGCGGCCTTTCGTTTGTTGCCAGTTCATCCTGACAGTTTGCATTTATTGGGTTGTTTTTGGGATGGCGGCTTCTTTGTTGATCGTTGTCTTCCCAT
Source organism: Ranitomeya imitator (assembly GCF_032444005.1). Lineage (NCBI taxonomy): Eukaryota > Metazoa > Chordata > Amphibia > Anura > Dendrobatidae > Ranitomeya > Ranitomeya imitator. The sequence continues at coordinate 447,393,153 of NC_091286.1, read as the reverse complement.
GGGTTGCTCGATTTCATGTGCTTACTTTGAGGCCTTCAGCACGTTCCTAGAATGGGTGGTGAAAGATGTGTCTGGGATACGCTCATGTTCGCACTATCTGGATGACTTTCTGTTTATAGGGCCAGCGGAATCAGCAGATTGTTCGATTTTGTTGCATACAATGGAGAGTGTGACAAAAAACTTCGGGGTGCCTTTGGCGGAGGATAAAACAGTTGGTCCGGTGACAGTGTTGAGCTTCCTAGGCATTGAAATCGACACGGTAGCAATGGAATGTAGGCTACCTGCAGACAAGGTTACCGCGTTGCGCCAAGATGTGGTTAATACGATTGGTTTGAAGAAGATAAATTTGCGCAGTTTGCAATCGTTGTTAGGGAAACTGAACTTTGCATGTAGGATCATGCCGATGGGTCGAGCGTTCTGCCGCCGCCTATCCTTGGCAACAGTAGGGGTAAAGTCCCCTTTGCATTTCATCAGGATAAAGAAAGAGTTTCGGGACGATTTGAAGATGTGGGCGGATTTTCTGGACGAGTACAATGGCAGATCTCTGTGGATTCAGCCGGTGGCAGATGCTACCTCCTTGGGCATTTTGGTGCATGTCGTTGAAATGAGTGGCTTTGGTCTTTTCTTTCATGGTAGCTGGTCAGCAGCGGCTTGGCCGGAAGAATGGAAGGAGGAGGGGTTAACAAACAACCGGCTACTGTTGCATTTGTTCCCCAGGGTAGTTGCGTTGGCCCTGTGGGGTGACAAATTGAGGAATTTGAAGATTTCTTTTCATTGTGAGCATGTTGGAACGGTGACGGTGGTAAACTCGTTGTCAGCGGCTACGCCTGCAGTAGTGAAGGTCTTGCAGCACTTGGTTTTCCTGGGTCTTAAGTTTAACTTATGGATTGTATCTGAAGTTAGCTTGTCAGCGCCTGATCCAATAGTTGTTGCTCTTTCTCAATTTCAGTGGCAGCTTTTCCGGGATTTGGCACCACAGGCGGAGAGCGCGGGCCGGGATTGTCCAGTGGAGTTGTGGAACCTGCCGCGAGGCCCGTAACAGAGTTATTTACCAAATCGCTCGCGGATTCATCTTGGTCTCATTATAATCAGGCTTGGAGCTTGTGGGAATCCTGGATGTCAAGTATGGACCAGGATATGGAGGAGGAGTATGGTTTGTTGTTGTTCTTAGGTCATCATTGGGAGGCAGGTTGGTCTGTGACACGTTTGAATAAGTTTCTGGCGGGGCTAGCCTTCAACCTTAAATGGAGGGGGGGTAAGGATATAACGAAATCCTTCTTGGTTCGGCAAGTTGTTCGGGGTTGGAAGAAAGGCTGGAAGGCTTCGGACGGTCGCCGACCCGTATCTTATGAGGTGCTCTCAGCCATTGAGCGGAAGTTGCAAGAGGTGTGTTTTTCCGAATGGGAAGTGGTTCTGTTCTGTGCAGCCTTTTCTTTGGCCTTCTTTGGGGCATTTCGGTTAGGTGAGTTGGTTAGCCCGTCCGTTAGTAAAAAAGGTATTTTGTTAAGAGAAAACGTGGATGTCGAAGGGAATAAGGTGGTAGTGTTTATTAAGGCTTCCAAAACGGACGTGTATGGGAAAGGGTGCAAAGTGGTGTTGTTCAATGTTGAAGGATCCCCGGTGTGCCCGGTGGCATCCGTGAAGAAGTACATGGCAAAGGGCGGGGTCTTAGACGAGCCATTCTTGGTGCACGAAAATGGGTCTTTCTTGTCCCGTTTTCAGTTTATTTCTGTTTTTAGGAAATGTTTGGCGGCAGCGGGCTTACCTGCAACACAATATAGTGGTCACTCCTTCAGGATCGGGGCAGCGACTGAGGCCGCTAGGTGGGGCCTTGGTGAGGATGTGGTTCGGAGAATTGGGAGGTGGGAATCTTCAAGATTCCAGTCGTATGTTCGCCCAAACCTATTGTGAGTTAGAAGCTGTGTTAAGTTAATTGTTTGTTGCCTTTCTTTCTGTGTTGCAGGGCCTGATCCGATGCTCGTCTGGATCATGGGGCATTCGTATGTTGTATGGGCTGCGTTGCGTGCTGCGGTTCGTCCGGACGGTCGTCAGTTGGGTCTTTCTCGAGAGACAGTGACTTTACGATGGATCGGTAAAAGGGGGATGGTGTGGAAGGAATGGTTACCTGAATTTCATCGTTTTGTTAGACTGGATAGAGTGCCGGAGATCGTGGTGATACATTTAGGGGGGAATGATTTGGCTAAACGGTCTTGTAGGGAGCTGATTAAGGATATCAAATTCGATATCCTGAGGTTCTGGGTCATGTTTCCAAAAGTGTTGTTGGTGTGGTCCGACATCATTCCCCGTAAAAGATGGAGAGGTGCTAGATCACACGAGGGGGTGAACAGGGCCCGGATTAAAATAAACAGGGCCATATCTCGGTTTATGGTGAGGAATGGCGCGTTGGCCGTGAGACATGTGGACTTGGAATCGGGTCAAGGAGCTTACTGGAGAGCTGATGGCGTGCACCTGAACGCGGTGGGTAATGATATGTGGTGTTTGGCTATCCGTAGTGGCATTGAATTAAGCTTGAAGGTGTGGAGGGACATGAATGGCTAAGGTGTCAGGCCATTCGTGTTCGTGGCGGGGGTGGAGGTCCTCGAAGTCGGTGGAAATGGTAAATCGTGGTTCAATGGGGTGGGGATCTTGAGAGGTCCTGGACACCCCATGAGAGAATTTAACAAGGCGCGGTACGGTTATTCCGCGTGAGGTGGATTTATGGACCCCTGGCATGGGGGTGGGTTCGGTGGACCAGGATTGGTTGTTATCTATCCCTGAGCTGGTGCTTTACGGCTGGGGGTAAGACTCATCCTGGGCTGAACATTGTGGAGTTTTTGGGATACTGAGTTTTTTATAACTTTGGGGCTTCGAGGACCGCCCCTCCTATTCTGGGTTGTCATAAAAGTTCTGTTATCTTTTATTTAATAAAATGGCTGCTGTGGCCAATTAAATCCAACATATGTCTCCGTCTGCTGTTTTGAGTACGTTAGAAGTTTATTCTTTAGATTGTTAAGAGATCTGTTTAAGGGGGTTGGGGTAATTTTTTCCAGGTCACGGAACTCACGTATACCCTATGTCAAGAAAGGCCGTACTGGGGGCCCACGGCACGTAAAGGGAGGCCGCCATGACGGGGTTACGTGGGACCTGGGGAGCTGGAGCAGTTAGAAGGGATACGGTGGTAAGGGGTTAACTGGGAACTTGAGGGGTGGCTTTAGGGGCATTTTTTGAAAATAAGGGGTGGAACTAGGGGACTGTGGGGAGGGGGCACATAAAAAGGGGCACGCTCCTCACGCAGGCATCCATTTTAGGTGCCTGCGTGACAAGTGAGGAATCTCCCGCCCACCCTCCCTTTTTTGGTTAGGGTAATGGGGGGGGTGAAGTCGGCATATGTGGGCTTTTGGAGTATTGTTTTAAGAGGCGTCTAAATGTATTTATTTTGTTATGTGAATGCTGTCAGGGTATTGTCACGGCAGTTGGCGGGGGTGGAGGTCCTCGAAGTCGGTGGAAATGGTAAATCGTGGTTCAATGGGGTGGGGATCTTGAGAGGTCCTGGACACCCCATGAGAGAATTTAACAAGGCGCGGTACGGTTATTCCGCGTGAGGTGGATTTATGGACCCCTGGCATGGGGGTGGGTTCGGTGGACCAGGATTGGTTGTTATCTATCCCTGAGCTGGTGCTTTACGGCTGGGGGTAAGACTCATCCTGGGCTGAACATTGTGGAGTTTTTGGGATACTGAGTTTTTTATAACTTTGGGGCTTCGAGGACCGCCCCTCCTATTCTGGGTTGTCATAAAAGTTCTGTTATCTTTTATTTAATAAAATGGCTGCTGTGGCCAATTAAATCCAACATATGTCTCCGTCTGCTGTTTTGAGTACGTTAGAAGTTTATTCTTTAGATTGTTAAGAGATCTGTTTAAGGGGGTTGGGGTAATTTTTTCCAGGTCACGGAACTCACGTATACCCTATGTCATGTGTTAAGTGAATACAAAGAATAGACATTTTATTTCTATAAATGGGATAAGTTGCTGTTAGACTTTTCAGGATCAAACATACTGGACTTGGAAATGGCAGGGGCATCAGGATTGCGGTTGCAGGGGCCATGCAAGTGAGGGGCCCGCCGACGCCAGCGCAACCTACAACTGGATGTGCATCCTTGTTGTCAACTGGTATCTGGTGAAATGTCTGTCCATTTGATGTATAAGAGTTGTGCCTCCTATAGATATTTCCCTTATAAATCGATACATCAGCCAAAGGACAGAATTATTGCTGAGCATTTACTACAAGTGCTGCCAGACTTAATAATGCCTGCACAGTTTGGCTGCTTAGAAGTGGTTAATATATTAGAAAAGCATTTTTGATGTTTGTGGTGGTGCAGTATATGCCCAAGATCGATGAATCCTCAACCCTTAGAAAGAAAACAAAAAAAGGCTTTCTAAATCATGCAAGCTGACATTACACAGCTGAATTGGTCCATCTATTGTGATGCGCAGATTCTGGGGCAGCTGGGGGCTTGCATTTGGGACTGTTCCAGCCTGATAATATAAGCCCGCAGCTGTCCACTTTACCTTGGCTGGTTATCAAAATTAGGGAGACTCCATGTCATTTTTTGTAATTGTTTGTTTATTTAATAAGTTAAATAAAGCTTAACACCCGTTATTGCCACATGAAAGGTACTAAAGGGTGCTAATTTATTATATATAGGGGGCTTGTGACATTAAATATGTACAGGACATCTATCCTATCTACTCTATATATCTATTCCATATACCTGTCTATTCTATTCTGATGGTTCAGGCTGTAAATTTCCTGTACTTGGCTGATGAAATTTCGGGTTTCCTTTGAGATGGAAGTATAAAAAAATCGGGCTGCAAATGCATGGTCTGTGTGCCATTCAATTTTTTTCTCACTTGCATTGGTGAGTGTGATCCCATACTCGCATTCCCTCGCAGCATGCTGTGACTTTTTGCCTCGGTCCAATTAGAGCTGAGAAAGTCGCATAGGAGCACTGACTCATTTATTAACATTGGTTAAAGTGCAATGTGTTGTTTTCTCACATTGCATTCCTCCATCTTATACCCCAGTGTGAGCTAAGAGTGAGCAAACTTCCGAATAGATAGCTTTACAGCTGCTTTGCCAGTGGCCGTTGAACTAGGAATTGACCAATAGCGGTCTGGTGTTAATAACTGGGCTGCATGCTTATATAGCACCATCATATTCCATAGCACTTTACAGACATCATGATCAGTGTCCCCATTGGGGCTCACAATCTAAATTCCTGATCAGTATGTTTTTGGAGAACCCGGAGGAAACCCACACAAGCACAGGGAGAACATACCGACTCCATGGAGATGTTGTCCTTGATGGGATTTTAACCCTGGATCCCAGCGCTGCATCACTACAGTGCTAACCACTCAGCCACCATGCTGATGAGGTGGGTCTCCAAGTTGTTCAGTGTGTACTGCAGCCTAAGTGGTGACGGTTCATCAGCCCAGGTAGTTTGCTCTGTAAAGTCTGCTGAGGCTGTGAGAATTAATGAGCCCAATTAGACAACCAGTGGAGGGTGAAGTTAGTGAGCTCAAACAGATGCTGTAGCCTGGTTCTGTTATGGGGCTGGGAGGATTGACGTGTGATGGTATAGACTGCAGAAACATGCATTGCAGACCTTGTAATGCAGACTTTGTCTTTACTGGACAGTCCAGACAAAGAGAGGAGTAGACAGGATAGAGCTCTAATGAAAATCCGGGTATAAGTGGAAAATGCGTAACTGCCAGTGTGTGGATAGGACCTACAGAGTGCTCAAAGTGTCTTGCAGTAAGATCGCCAATTACCTGGAACCGGGGGAAGGTGTGGGGGGGGGGATGTGTAAGAAATTTGTTACACAAAGAGGCAGAACCCTTGAAATGGATCAGTCATGGGGATATCCTTTGCAGACTGAACAGCACTGACCGTAACATAGGACATGAAGGAGGCCTTGTGAGCAGTGTTCCAGCTAAAAGGACAGAGTTCTTGGTGCTGGTTCAACGTGAGAAACTGATGTCTCAGAAATGGTGGGAGCGTCGTGTGAGACTGTTATTGTCGCCTGTGGGAAGAAACAGATTTCCAAGTGGGAGAATTGCCAATGTTGTCTTGTAATTAAGTTTTGTTTGTCTTGCAGTATAAAAAAGAAAAATCTCTCAGTGCTGAATCCTATGTATAATATTGTGCCTGGTAAAGTGTCAGTAACATTACATGTGAGCAGGTAACCAGAGATCTGGATCTGTGAAACTATATGAACATTTGGTGATGTGGATTTTTATTGAAGGCATCGTGAATTCTGATAGCACAAATGATTCTGCACAAGATAGCCAGCCCAAGCATTGCTGACGTCAAGGTGCATTCAATAACTGCTGATGTCCTGAGTGAATGGGAATTCACGGCAAATCCCGAAAATAATACAGACTTTTCTTAAAGAAAAAGGCCAGGGGTGTGACCCTATCTTAAGTTTCCCCAACCCTATCTCACGGCTTCAGGCTAAGTAACTGAGGGAGTAAAATGTACAAGAAGAGGAACAAGCTTGTAATTGCTAAAAATGAATACAGCAGCTTCATATTAAGTACTTAACGAAGTACTCCCATCAAAGTCTTTATCTTCTTAATATACTGCAATCATCATATTATATAGCACTGTGTACTTACAATTGCTTGTTTTGCCTTTCTACCCAGTTAATTGTTCTTTTTTCTTTGCTTTGTGCAGAAGCAGGAAGTCTTTTGTCTATGCATGACTCATCCCCCTCTTCAACTTCTAAACCAGCTGCAACCCCTCACACCCATGCCATAGACTTTTGCAGCGACTCATCATTGTACAGAGAAAATTGTCCTCCTGGTTCTACATAGAGCTTAGAAAGATTCAACTAGTCAGTTTTTAATCATGTGATGTCATAGACCTAACGGAAAATAGAAGAATTATCTGGGTAGAAAGGCAAAATGAGCAATTGTAAGTACACAGTGCTATATAATATGATGACTGCAATATATTAACCCCTTTCCAACCCATGACGCCACGTAAGCGTCATGAAAGTCTGTGCCAATCCGACCCATGACGCCTATGTGGCGTCATGGAAAGATTGCGTCCCTGCAGATCGGGTGAAAGGGTTAACTCCAATTTCACCCGATCTGCAGGGACAAGGGGAGTGGTACTTCAGCCCGGGGGGGGGGGGAGGGGCTTCACCCCCTCCGTGGCTACGATCGCTCTGATTGGCTGTTGAAAGTGAAACTGCCAATCAGAGCAATTTGTAATATTTCACCTAAAAAACTGGTGAAAAATTACAATCCAGCCATGGCCGATGCTGCAATATCATCGGCCATGGCTGGAAACACTGATGTGCCCCCCCACCCCACCGATCGCCCCCCCAGTCCACTGATCTGTGGTCCGCTCCCCTCCATCCTGTGCTCCGCTCCCCCATCCTCCTGCCCGCGCCCCCGTGCTCCTATGCCACCCCCGTGCTCTGACGCCCCCCCGTGCCCCAATCTCTCCCCCTAATACTTACCGAGACTCCCAGTGTCCGTCCGTTTTCTCCCTGGGCGCCGCCATCTTCCAAAATGGCGGGCGCATGCGCAGTGCGCCCGCCGAATCGGCCAGCAGATTCGTTCCATGTACATTTTGATCACTGTGATAAAACCTATCACAGTGATCAAAATAAAAAAAAAAAGTAAATGAACTCCCCCTTTATCACCCCCATAGGTAGGAACAAAAATAAAATAAAGAAAAAATTTTTTTCCCACTACAGTTGGAACTAGGACTATGGTTATGGTTAGGGTTAGGGAATGTGCACACATATTCTGGTCCTCTGTGGATTTTTCCGCAGCGGTTTTTATAAATCCGCAGTGCAAAACCGCTGCGGATTTCTCACGGATTGACCGCGTTTTTTTCTGGTGATGGTTGTAAAACCGCTGCGGAATCCGCAGAAAGTGAAATGTGCGGAATGTAAACCGCTGCGTATCCATGCAGTTTTTTCCGCAGCATGTGCGCAGCGTTTTTTGTAAACTCATGGGAAACGCTGTGGATCAGCGTTTTACCCTTAGAATTAGGCTACAGTATGTGCACACGGTTCAGATTTGGCTGCGGATCCGCTGCAAATCCGCAGCAGATTGGCCGCTGCGGATTCGTAGCAGTTTTCCATCAGCTTTACAGTTCCATGTAAACCTATGGAAAACCAAATCCGCTGTGCCCATGGTGCGGAAAATACCGCGCGGGAACGCTGTGTTGTATTTTCCGCAGTATGTCAATTCTTTATGCGGATTCCGCAGCGTTTTACACCTGTTCCTCAATAGGACTCCGCAGGTGAAATCTGCACAAAAAACACTGGAAATCTACAGTAAATCCGCAGGTAAAACGCAGTGCCTTTTACCCGCGGATTTTTCAAAAATGTTGCCGAAAAATCTCACACGAATCCGCAACAGGGGCACATAGCCTTAGGGTTGGAATTAGAGTTGGGGATGGAATTAGGGCTAGGGTTGGAAATAGGGTTAAGATTAGGCTTGTGGTTAGGGTTATGGTTAGGGGTGTGTTGGGGTTAGGGTTGTGGTTAGGGGTGTGTTGTGAATTCTGCGCTTGGGTTCCCTCCAGTGGTTGTTGGTGGGAATGCTGTTGTCTCTGACTCGCAGTCCTGGCCAGGTGTATCGGATAATTACAATTCTGACTGGGATATTTAGGTGTGCTGAATCCTTTAGCCCTTGCCAGTTGTCAATGTTTCTTTGGAAGTATTGGATCTCTGCCTGGCCTCTCCTGCTTATCTGCCAGTTCAGCAAAGATAAGTGTCTTTTCTTTTCCTGTGGCAAACATGCAGTGTGCTTATTTTCAGTACTGTTCGTTTGTTTTTCTTTTGTCCAGATTAGACTGTGTCTGTGTTTTCTCAGTCTGGTTGGTTTCACTGGAGTTGCAGATATACGCTCCTACATCTTTAGTTGAATGTAGGAAGTTTTTTGTGGATTTTTTGAAGGGTTTTAATACTGACCGCACAGAACTCTGTCCTATTCTGTCCTATCTAGCTAGAGTGGCCTCCTGTGCTAAATCCTGTTTTTTCTGCCTGTGTATGTTTTTTCCTCTCTGACTCACCGCCAATATTTGTGGGGGGCTGTCTATCCTTTGGGGATTTTCTCTTAGGCAAGATAGTATTCCAATTTCCATCTTTAGGGGTATTTAGTCCTCCGGCTGTGACGAGGTGTCTAGGTGTGTTAGGTACACTCCACGGCTACTTCTAGTTGCGGTGTTAAGTTCAGGGTTGCGGTCAGTATAGTGGCCACTTTCTCAAGTGAAAGTTCTCATGCAGCTCCAAGGTCACCGGATCATAACAGGGGTGTGTTGGGGTTCGGGTTTGGATTAGCGTTAGGATTATGTTTAGGGTTGGGATTAGGGTTAGGGGTGTGTTGGGGTTAGGGCTGTGGTTAGGGGTGTGTTGGGGTTAGGGTTGTGATTAGGGTTATGGCTAGAGTTGAGATTAGGGTTAGGGGTGTGTTGGGGTTAGTGTTGGAGTTAGAATTGAAGGGTTTCCACTGTTTAGGCACATCAGGGGTCTTCAAACGCAACATGGCGCCACCATTGATTCCAGCCAATCTTGCGTTCAAAAAGTCAAATGTTGCTCCCTCCCTTCTGAGCCCCGACGTGCGCCAAAACAGTAGTTTACCCCCACATATGGGGTACCAGCATACTCGGGACAAACTGGGCAACACCACATATCTAGATAAGTTCCTTTGGGGGTCTAGTTTCCAAAATAGTGTTACTTGTGGGGGGTTTTACTGTTTAGGCACATCAGGGGCTCTGCAAATGCAACGTGATGCCCGCAGACCATTCCATCAAAGTCTGCATTTCAAAATGCCACTACTTCCCTTTCGAGCCCCGACGTGTGCCCAATCAGTAGTTTACCCCCACATATGGGGTATCAGCATACTCAGGACAAACTGGGCAACAATTATTGGGGTCCAATTTCTCCTGTTACTCTTGTGAAAATAAAAAATTGCGGGCTAAAAAATAATTTTTGAGGAAAGAAAAATGATTTTTTATTTTCACGGCTCTGCGTTATAAACTTCTGTGAAGCACTTGGGGGTTTAAAGTGGTCACCGCACATCTAGATTAGTTCCATGGGAGGTCTAGTTTCCAAGATGGGGTCACATGTGGGGGAGCTCAAATGTTAAGGCACACAGGGGCTCTCCAAACGCGACATGGTGTCCACTAATGATTGGAGCTAATTTTTGATTCAAAAAGTCAAATGGCGCTCTTTCCCTTCCGAGCCCTGCCGTGTGCCCAAACAGTGGTTAACCCCCACATGTGAGGTATCAGTGTACTCAGGAGAAATTGCCCAATATATTTTAGGATCCATCTTATCCTGTTGCCCATGTGGAATTTTACAAATTGAGGCTAAAAGAAATTTTTTGTGAAAAAAAAAGTACTTTTTAATTTTTACGGATCAATTTGTGAAGCACTTGGGGATTCAAAGTGCTCAGTATGCATCTAGATAAGTTCCTTGGGGCGTCTAGTTTCCAAAATGGGGTCACTTGTGGGGGAGCTCCAATGTTTAGGCACACAGGGGCTCTCCAAACGCGACATGTTGTCCGCTAAAGATTGGAGCCAATTTTTCATTGAAAAAGTCAAATGGCGCTCCTTTCCTTCCGAGCCCTGTCGTGCGCCCAAACAGTAGTTCCCCCCCCCCCACATATGGGGTATCGGCGTACTCAGGACAAATTGTACAATAACTTTTGGTGTCCAGTTTCTCTTTTTACCCTTGGGAAAATAAAAAAAATTGTTGTTAAAAGATCATTTTTGTGACTAAAAAGTTAAATGTTAATTTTTTCCTTCCATGTTGCTTCTGCTGCTGTGAAGCTCCTGAAGGGTTAATAAACTTCTTGAATGTGGTTTTGAGCACCTTTAGGGGTGCAGTTTTTAGAATGGTGTCACTTTTGGGTATTTTCAGCCATATAGACCCCTCAAACTGACTTCAAATGTGAGGTGGTCCCTAAAAAAAAATGGTTTTGTAAATCTTCCTGTAAAAATGAGAAATCGCTGATCAATTTTAACCTTTATAACTTCCTAGCAAAAAAAAATGTTGTTTCCAAAATTGCGCTGATGCAAAGTAGACATGTGGGTAATGTTATTTATTAACTATTTTGTGTCACATAACTCTCTCGTTTAACAGAATAAAAATTCAAAATTTGAAAATTGCGAAATTTTCAAAATTGTAGCCAAATTTCCATTTTTTTTCACAAATAAACACAAAAATTATCAACCTAAATTTACCACTAACATGAAGCGTAATATGTCACGAAAAAACATTCTCAGAACCGCTAGGATTCGTTGAAGTGTTCCTGAGTTATTACCTCATAAAGGGACACTGGTCAGAATTGCAAAAATCGGCCAGGTCATTAAGGTCAAAATAGGCTGGGTCATGAAGGGGTTAAGAGGATAATAACTTTGATGGTAGTGCTTCTTTAACCCCTTAGTGACAGAGCCAATTTGGTACTTAATGACCGAGCCAATTTTTGCAATTCTGACCACTGTCACTTTGAGGTTATAACTCTGGAACGCTTCAACGGATCCCGCTGATTCTGAGATTTTTTCATGACATATTGTACTTCATGTTAGTGGTAACATTTCTTCGCTATTACTTGCGATTATTTATGAAAAAAACAGAAATATGGCAAAAAAATTTAAAATTTTTCAATTTTCAAACTTTGTATTTTTATGCCCTTAAATCAGAGAAATATGTCACAAAAAATAGTTAATAAATAACATTTCCCACATGTCTACTTTACATCAGCACAATTTTGGAAACAAAATTTTTTTTTGCTAGGGAGTTATAAGGGTTAAAATTTGACCATCAATTTCTCATTTTTACAACACCATTTTTTTTTAGGGACCACATCACATTTGAAGTCATTTTGAGGGGTCTATATGATAGAAAATAACGAAGTGTGATACCATTCTAAAAACTACACCCCTCAAGGTTCTCAAAACCACATTCAAGAAGTTTATTAACCCTTTACGTGCTTCACAGGAACTGAAACAATGTGGAAGGAAAAAATTAACATTTTACTTTTTTTTGCAAACATTTTAATTCAGAACCATTTTTTTTATTTTCATAAGTGTAAAAACAGAAATGTAACCATAAATTTTGTTATGCAATTTCTCCTGAATACGCCAATACCCCATATGTGGGGGTAAACCACTTTTTGGGCGCACCGCAGAACTTGGAAGTGAAGGAGCGCCGTTTGACTTTTTCAATGCAGAATTGGCTGGAATTGAGATCGGACGCCATGTCACGTTTAGAGAGCCCCTGATGTGCCTAAACAGTGGAAACCCCCCACAAGTGACACCATTTTGGAAACTAGACCCCTTAAGGAACTTATCTAGATGTGTGGTGAGCACTTTGAACCCCCAAGAGCGTCACAGAAGTTTATAACGTAGAGCCGTGAAAATAAAAAATCGCATTTGTTTACACAAAAATGATCTTTTCGCCCACAAATTCTTATTTTCACAAGGATAATAGGAGAAATTAGACCACAAAAGTTGTAGTGCGATTTCTCCTGAATATGTCGATACCCCATTTGTGAGGTTAAACCACTGTTTGGGCGCACCGCAGAGCTTGGAAGAGAAGGAGTGCCGTTTTACTTTTTCAATGTAGAATTGTCTGGAATTGAGATGGGACGCCATGTCACGTTTGGAGAGCCCCTGATGTGCCTAAACAGTGGAAACCCCCCACAAGTGACCCCATTTTGGAAACTAGACCCCCTAAAGGAACTTATTTAGATGTGTGGTGAGCACTTTAAACCCCCAAGTGCTTCACAGAAGTTTATAATGCAAAGTCATAAAAATAAAAAATATTTTTTTTACAACAAAAAAGATTTTGTAGCCCCCAAGTTTTTATTTTCACAAGGGTAACAGGAGAAATTGGACCCCAAAAGTTGTTGTCCAATTTATCCCGAGTACGCTGATGCCCCATATGTGGGGGTAACCCACTGTTTGGGCGCACGGCAGAGCTCAGAAGGGAGGGAGCACCATTTGACTTTTTGAGCGCAAAATTGGCTGTCGTGTTTGGAGACCCCCTGATGTACCTAAACAATGGAAACCCCCCAATTCTAGCTCCAACCCTAACCCCAACACACCCCTAACCCTAATCCCAACCCGATCCATAATCCTAATCACTAACCCTAACGATAATCACAACCCTTACCCCCAAACAACCCTAATGTCAACCCTAACCATAACCCTAATCAAAACCCTAAATCCAACACACCCCTAATCCTAATCTCAACCCTAACCTCAAACCTAACGCTAATCCCAATACACCCCTAATCACAACCCTAACCTTAACCCTAATCCCAAACCTAACACTAATCCCAAGCGTAACCCTAATGCCAACCCTAACCCTAATACCAACCCTAATCCAAACCCTAACTCTAATTCCATCTCTAACCCTAACTTTAGCCGCAACCCTATCCCTAACTCTAACCCTAAATTTAGAACCAACCCTAACCCTAGCCCTAACTTTAGCTCCAACCCTAACCCTAGCCCTAAGGCTACTTTCACACTTGCGTTTGGCATCCGTCGCAATCCGTCGTTTTGGACAAAAAACGGATCCTGCAAATGTGCCTGCAGGATGCGTTTTTTGCCCATAGACTTGTATTGCCGACAGATCGCGACGGATGGCCACACGTCGCGTCCGTCGTGCACTGGATCAGTTGTGTTTTGGCGGACCGTCGGCACAAAAAAACATTCAATGTAACGTTTTTTTGTACGTCGCGTCCGCCATTTCTGACCGCGCATGCGTGGTTGTAACTCCGCCTCCTCCTCCCCAGGACATAGATTGGGCAGCGGATGCGTTGAAAAACTACATCCGCTGCCCACGTTGTGCACAATTTTCACAACGTGCGTCGGTATGTCGGGCCGACGCATTGCGACGGCCCCGTACCGACGTAAGTGTGAAAGAACCCTAACCCTAAATTTAGCCCCAACCTTAACCCTAAATTTAGCCCCATCCCTAAATTTAGCTCCAACCCTAACCCTAACCCTAGCCCTAACCCTAACCCTAATTTTAGCCCCAACTGCTCTTCTCCTGCCGGCCGGCAGATGGCGAAAGATGGCGGGCGCACTGCGCATGTGCCCGACATTTTCTGTTCCCATGAAGACGCCGGTGGCCAGGAGGAGCAGCAGGAGGACCCAGGGACACCGGTAAGTATAATAGGGTCCCCGAATCCCCCTATTTCTCTGTCCTCTGATGTGCGATCACATCAGAGGACAGAGAGTTACACTTTGCTTTTTTTTTTTTTTGCGGTCACCGGTAAACAGTTAATTACCGGCGATCGTAAAACCGACCCCGATCATGTTCTTTGGGGTCTCGGCCACCCCCGGCAGCCGAAACCCCAAAGATCCTCCAGTGGCGGGCGCACTGCGCATGCGCCCGCCATTTTTTTGCCGGAAAAAGATGGCGCCGCCCATCGGGAGCCATGAGGAGCACCGGGGGAGACAGGTTAGTATCGGGGGGCTATTGGGGACCCCATTTTTCTCTCATCTGATGTGCGATCACATCGGAGGACAGAGAAATTAAAAGGGAAATCATGTTTTTTTTTTTTTTTTTTTGCGATCGCTGGTAAACGGTTACTTACCGGCGATCGCAAATGCGGGGGTCGGTAAAAAAACCCCTGAATCATGTTCTCTGGGAACATCCGACTCTGGGGGGCGCTATTTACTTTTTCCACAGCACCGTTAATTAACGGCGGTGTGGTTTAAGTACCCTTAGCGGCCGCCGTTAAAAGGCGTATCGGCGGTCGTTAAGGGGTTAAAGATCAACCTCTGCTGCTTTATGGGAGACCCATCTCATTAGAGAAACTATTGAAAGTGTGCATGATGGGTGGATTCTATTTTAAGATGTTACCTATTTTGACTGTTGTAAGAGAAAAATGTAAACTATTACCTGACAAAGTACATCAATATGGTATGTATAATTGAATTTGCATTGTTGTACATAACTCCACCATTTAAGCTGGATGTGATTATTACATTCCTGGAGTTTTTAGAAGAAGGGAGGGAGGAATGTTCTTTTTTCTTAAGGAGGGAAATAGATAAGTTACAAATAGATAGAAAGAGGAGCATTGGGTTAAGTACACTAGGTAAAAATAGTAAATTAGTTGAATTCTATAGACCAAAAATCAAAGGAAAAAAATCCATACTTAAAAGAATGTATTTGTTTAAAAATTGCTGTTACGCAACACATAGCCCAAGACTAAATGAAAGGTCACGCGCGAGGCACAAGTAAGGCAGGACTATTCTCTACGCTGACTTTACGCTGTGCACTGTTCGATGTGTACAGTGACAGCGCTCATTCTCTTGTCAGCTCAGATCTACAGTTCTGAGCCAGCAAAACAATGGTGTTACAGTACTTGGCAGAGACCAGGGTCTTCACCTGCGAGGGTGGCGCTGATCTCTTACAGGACGAGTAGTGTAACACCGCTGTGTTGCTGGCTCATTATTGCAGATCTGAGCCAATAAGAGAGTGGGCGCTGTCACTGTGCACAGTGCACTTAACCTCGTCCCTTAAACGAGCATCACTGATGACACTTTGCTTCAGGGAGAGGGTGGAGACTGTAGCAGTGACCACAGTCTCTGCCCCCGGCTTTGATCACTTTTTGTTTGAGTATCCCAGCATGCACTGAGGGCTCTCAAATGAATCATCATTGGACAGAAATTTAAAAAAAAAAATAGAATAGCAGTTAGATAGTGTACTTAGGGAATGGTAGGGATTTTGTAAAGCAAGTATATTAGAAAATAGCTTAAATTATGGCACCAAATAGATAAAATGTACTTTCGCTTTTAGACCACCCGTTTAACAGACTGACATTAAATTGAATTGGTGGTGGTCGTTTCTCCAAAATGTCCTAGAATCCTATTTTGTTTGTTTGTTTATTTTGTGAACAGCCTGCATTGCCTTAACGTGCTATCATGGCCTGCAGTATCTCTGCACTTGTCTCTCATTAAGCACATCCAGGATATTATTTATTGTCAATTGCAAAGAATGCTGCCAGCAGCAGATCTTGATGATGTGTACTGAAGTAAATTCAATATGGCAGAACATTCCTCAGACAAAAATGAATGGCCTTATTCACAGCATGTGATGCGATTTCAATAGTGAGCAATGTATGTATACATTATATATATATATATCTCTACTATATAATTATCTAAGGGTCACTTCCGTCTGTCCTTCTGTCTGTCACGGATATTCATTGGTCGCGGCCTCTGTCTATCATTGAAATCCAAGTCTCTGATTGGTCGCCGCAAAACAGCCACGACCAATCAGCGACGGGCACAGTCCGGAAGAAAATGGCCGCTCCTTACTCCGTGCAGTCAGTGCCCAGTGCCCGGCGCCCCCATACTCCCCTCCGGTCACCGCTAACACAGGGTTAATGCTGGCGTTAACAGACCGCGTTATGCTGCGGGTAACGCACTCCCTTACCGCCGCTATTAACCCTGTGTGTCCCCAACTTTTTACTATTGATGCTGCCTATGCGGCATCAATAGTAAAAAATGTAATGTTAAAAATAATAAAAAAACAAAAAAACCTGCTATACTCACCCTCCATTGTCCGCTGAGCCACTCGCGCCGGCTGCCATCTTCCGTTCCCGGCAATGCATTGTGAAATTACCCAGAAGACTTAGCGGCCTCGCGAGACCGCTAAGTCATCTGGGTAATTTCGCAATGCATCCTGGGAACGGCAGATGGTGGCAGCCGCGCGCCTATCGCCGGAGCTCCGCTGGACCCCAAGAGGTGAGTATATAACTTTTTTTATTTTTATTATTTTTTTAACAGGGATATGGTGCCCACACTGCTGTATACTACGTGGGCTTTGTTAGATACCGTGTGGCTGCTATATACTATATAGGCAGTGTTATATACTATGTGGGCTGTGTGATATACTCCGTGGGCTGTGCTATATACTGTACTACGTGGCTCTGTGCTGTATACTACGTGACTGGGCAAAATACTACGTGTCTGTGCTGTATACTACGTCGCTGTGGACTATACTATGTCGCTGGGCAATATACTACGTGGGCTGTGCAATATACTACGTGGCTCTGTGCTGTATTCTACGTCACTGGGCAATATTCTACGTCGCTATGCAATATACTACTTGGCTGGGCAATATACTACGTGGCTGGGCAATATACTACGTGACTAGGCAATATACTACGTGACTGGGCAATAATAAAACCAAAAACACATGGGCCACCTGCATAGCGAACAAGTCTGTAGGAACCTGTTCACACCACCAAAGAACTTGAAAACACAAAAGCGCACAGAGAGGTAAAAAAATACTCTGTTGTAAAAAAAAAAGTCACAGTAAATAAGCAAATGCTAGTCAAAAAATGAAAAAATACAGGGTATTTAGTTAATGTTTTTTTGCAAAACAAAGTATGTTAAGCTGCTCCACCAATCGCCAAGGTATACCCATAATAGAGCAGTCCTGTCTAATGTATATAATCCCTATCTGATGTATTTAAAAACCTGATCATCTATACAGTACCTGTATGAACAGGGCTCAGAGAGAAAATATCCACGTTGAACATGCGAGATGGAACAGCTACAATGCAAATGACCCACAAAGGAGTGGTGAACTCCCCAGTCTTGTAGAAACAAGAGAACAATTATAAAACCAAAAACACATGGGCTACTTGCACAGTGAACAAGTCTGTAGGAACCTGTTCACACTACCAAAGAACTTGAAAACACAAAAGCGCACAGAGAAGTCAAAAAATACTCTGTTGTAAAAAAAAAGTCACAGGGTTGAGCGAAACGGATCGTTCATTTTCATAAGTCGCCGACTTTTGGCAAAGTCGGGTTTCATGAAACCCGACCCGATCCCTGTGTGGGGTCGGCCATGCGGTATGCGACTTTCGCGCCAAAGTCGCATTTCAATGATGCGAAAAGCGCCATTTCTCAGCCAATGAAGGTGGACGCAGAGTGTGGGCAGCGTGATGACATAGGTCTCAGTCCCCACCATCTTAGAGAAGGGCATTACAGTGATTGGCTTGCTTTCTGCGGCGTCACAGGGGCTATAAAAGGGCATGCACGCCGACCGCCATCTTACTGCTGCTGATCTTAGTATAAAAAAAAAGAGTGCAGATTAAAATTGACAAATCTGCATCAGTGGCAGTCCTGTGTGTGGCATCTGTGTCTCATTTTCTGGCACAGAAAACATACAGTCTAACAGTGGGCCTGATTTCTTGCCAATTCTCACATAAATAAAAAAAATTAGTGGGAGATTAAAATTGGCATTTCTGCTTCGGTGCCAGTGCTGTGTGTGGCATCTGTCTCTAATTTTGTGCCACAGAAACCCTAGTGTGTAATACTGGGCCAGATTTTTTTTTTAATTCTCCCAGGAAAAAAAAAATAGTGGGAGATTAAGATTGGCATTTCTACTTCGGTGCCAGTCCTGTGTGTGCCACCTGTCTCTAATTTTGTGCCACATTAAACCTAGTGTGCAACACTGGGCCAGATTTTTGTCAAATTCTCCCTGGAAAAAAAAAAATAGTGGGAGATTAAGATTGGCATTACTGCTTCGGTGCCATTTCTGTGTGTGCCACCTGTCTCTAATTTTGTGCCACATTAAACCTAGTGTGTAACACTGGGCCAGATTTCTTTTAAATTCTCCCTGGAAAAAAAAACAAATAGTGGGAGATTAAGATTGGCAATTCTGCCTCAGTGCCAGTGCTGTGTGTGGCATCTGTCTCTAATTTTGTGCCACAGAACATATACTGTATGAGAGTGGGCCACATTTCTTCAATATTCTCCCAGAAAAAATAAAAAGGGGGAGAATTTAATTGTTAGTGTCTGCATCAGCGTCAGTCCTGTTAGTGGCATATCTGTCTGCCACTGAAGTTGTGTACTGTTATACATTGGGCCTGATTTTCCCTGCAGTCTCACCCACCTATAAAGGGATATATAAATCCAACAGAAGTTTGAGTTCACCTTGTAGCTGGTTTTACAGTAACAAATACCGTTAGTTTGGTTACGTTTTTCAAACAATGAGGAAGTCTGGTGGAAGAGGTCGTGGCCGTGGGCGGTCATTGCCAGCTGGTAATGATGGTAGTGGTGGTGGAGCATCAGGTGGTCGTGGGAAAAGCAATATAGCACCTAAGTCTCGAGTTGTTGAGCCAGGTTCGTCGTCTGGCTACACAAGGCCTCGAACGCTCCCTTTTCTGGGAGTAGGAAAACCGCTTTTAAAGCCAGAGCAGCAAGAACAAGTTTTGGCTTTCCTTGCTGACTCAGCCTCTAGCTCTTTCGCCTCCTCTTCTGAAACTACTAAATGTAAAAGCAGCGCGTCGTTAGTGGATGTTCACGGTCAGGGACAAGTCGCTTCCTTGTTTTCTTCACCAAGAACAACAGAGAAGGATGCGTCAGGCGACACATCGGGTTACTCCATGGAGCTCTTTACACATACCGTTCCTGGGTTAGAAAGTGAAACAGTTAACAGGCCATGCCCATTACAAGTTGAATCGGACATGGAGTGCACTGATGCACAGCCACAGCCAGATTACTATGCTGTTCCTTTGACTCAAACCAGAACATTGCCCTCGCAGTGTACTGATCCAGAATCAGACCCTGATGAGACTATGGTGCCCCGTCACGAACGCTATACCACCGGCTTACACGGTGACACAGACGAAGTTGCACACGAGATAGAAGAGGAGGTCATAGATGACCCAGTTGTTGACCCCGATTGGCAGACATTGGGGGAACAGGGTGCAGGCGGCAATAGCACTGAAGCGGAGGAGGAGGAGCCGCAGCAGGCATCAACATCGCAACAGGTTCCATCTGCCGGGCCCGTATCTGGCCAAAAACGCGTGGCAAAACCAGTTGTAGGACAGCGTGGCCATCCGTTTAAAGAAGCTCAGTCTGCAATGCCTGAAAAGGTATCCGATAGTAGAAAGAGTGCAGTCTGGCATTTTTTTAAACAACATCCAAATGATCAGCGCAAAGTCATCTGTCAAAAATGTTCAACTACCTTAAGCAGAGGTCAGAATCTTAAAAGTCTAAATACAAGTTGCATGCGTAGACATTTAACCACCATGCATTTGCAAGCCTGGACTAACTACCAAACGTCCCTTAAGGTTGTAGCACCCTCGGCCAATGAAGCTAGTCAGCAACAATACATCCCTTCCCTCACTGTAAGCCCACCATTTACCGCACCACCTGCAGTAAATGTGCAGGTTTCGTCGCCAGGCCAAAGCAGCCAGGGAATCACCAGGTTCGTGGTAGGAAACACTGCATGTAGGGAACCAGCAAGAATACCATCTCCAACCCTCTCTCAGTCTGCCATATCCACCGGCACCCCCGCTAGTTCCACCATCTGCAGCTCTCCAGTCCAGCTCACCCTACATGAGACTCTCGTTAGGAAAAGGAAGTACTCATCCTCGCATCCGCGTACACAGGGTTTGAACGCTCACATTGCTAGACTAATCTCATTAGAGATGATGCCCTACCGGTTAGTTGAAAGCGAAGCTTTCAAAGCCCTGATGGACTACGCTGTACCACGCTACGAGCTACCCAGTCGACACTTCTTTTCGAGAAAAGCCATCCCAGCCCTCCACCAGCATGTAAAAGACCGCATCGCCCATGCACTCAGGCAATCTGTGAGTACAAAGGTGCACCTGACAACAGATGCATGGACCAGTAGGCATGGCCAGGGACGTTACGTGTCCATCACGGCACACTGGGTTAATGTGGTGGATGCAGGGTCCACAAGGGACAGCAATATTGGGACAGTTCTGCCTAGCCCACGGTCTAGGAAACAGTTGGCTGTAGGCGTTCGCCCCCCCTCCTCCTCCTCCTCGTCCTCCTGCAGAAGCGAGAGCTAGTCCACAGACCGCAGTCGCACGACCACTCCATCCGCAGCTGCCACTGTTGCACACGAGGTGTCCCATTGTGGGACAGCTAGTGGCAAGCGTCAGCAGGCTGTATTGGCAATGAAGTGTTTGGGCAACAACAGACACACCGCGGAAGTTCTGTCCGAGTTCTTGCAGAAAGAAACTCAGTCATGGCTGGGCACTGTACATCTTGAGGCAGGCAAGGTAGTGAGTGATAGCGGAAGGAATTTTATGGCTGCCATAGCCCTTTCACAACTGAAACACATTCCTTGCCTGGCTCACACCTTAAACCTGGTGGTGAAGTGCTTCCTGAAAAGTTATCCGCGGTTACCCGACCTGCTCCTCAAAGTGCGCAGACTTTGCGCGCATATCCGCTGTTCGCCCGTACACTCCAGCCGTATGCAGAACCATCAGCGGTCTTTGAACCTTCCCCAGCATCGCCTAATTATCGACGTTGCAACAAGGTGGAACTGCACATGCTTCAGAGACTGTGCGAACAGAGGCATGCTGTTATGTATTTGTGGGAGGATACACATACATGGGCAGACAGTTGGATGGCAGACATGGAGTTGTCAGGTGTGCAGTGGTCAAAGGTACAAGACCTGTGTCAAGTCCTTCAGTGTTTTGAGGAATGCACACGGCTGGTTAGTGCAGACAATGCCATAATAAGCATGAGCATCCCCCTAATGCGTCTGCTGATGCAAAGTTTGACACACATAAAGGAGCAGGCGTCTGCAGCCGAGGAAGAGGATAGCCTTGATGACAGTCAGCCATTGTCTGGTCAGGGCAGTCTACAGGACGAGGTAGCGGGCGAAGAGGAGGAGGACGAGGAGGATGATGGGGATGAGTATTTTTTGAGTGAGGAAGCTTCTCAGGGGCCAATAGAAACTGTTGGCGTTGCAAGGCCGGGTTCAGGTTTTTTGAGGGAGATAAGTGACGTAGATTTGCCTGAAACTGCCCCTCAACCCAGCACAACCGCAGATTTCACAACTGGAACTTTGGGCCACATGGCAGATTATGCCTTACGTATCCTCAAAAGGGACCCACGCATTATTAAAATGATGACCGATGACGATTACTAGTTGGCCTGCCTCCTTGATCCTCGCTATAAAGGCAAATTGCAAAATATGCCACATGAGAACCTCGAACAAATATTAGCAACCAAACAAGCAACTCTGGTAGACCGTTTGATTCAGGCATTCCCAGCACACAGCGCCGGTGATGGTTCTCACACGAGGTGCAGGGGGCAACAGGGCAGAGGTGTTAGAGGTGCACAAATCAGAAGTGGCGTTGGACAGAGGGATTTTCTGACCAGGTTGTGGAGTGATTTCGCAATGACCGCAGACAGGACAGGTACTGCAGCATCAATTCAAAGTGACATGAGACAACATTTGTCCAGTATGGTTACTAACTATTTTTCATCCTTTATCGATGTTCTCCCTCAACCGTCATTCCCATTTGATTACTGGGCATCCAAAATAGACACCTGGCCTGAATTGGCAGAATATGCATTGCAGGAGCTTGCTTGCCCAGCAGCTAGTGTGCTATCAGAAAGAATATTCAGTGCTGCTGGTTCAATATTGACCGAAAAAAGGACTCGTCTGGCTACCCAAAATGTTGATGATCTAACCTTCATTAAAATGAACCACTCATGGATTTCGAATTATTTTGCCCCACCTTTCCCGGCTGACACCTAGCTTTCCTATAAAAAGGTCTTGCTTGTGGACCGGTCTTACTGACTGTTCCAATCTCTTAATCTGCAGCAGCTGTTTGTCCAGCATACGGCATGTTTACACCTCCCTAAATGCGCTAACTCCCCCCCACGGGGCCGTGATCTCGCCACTTGGCGCAAGCACCCGTGAGAGTGCCGTTTGTCTGAAGAGGTGGGTGTGCCCGCTTTTGGCCGACGGCACTGCCACTGGGTCCCTCATAGTACAATAAAGTGTCTCTGGCGGTGGTGGCGCGCAACCAACGTCAGACACACCGTTGTAACATGAAGGGCCCTGGGCCTGTACTGTCGGCCACAAGAGAGTTTACCCCCCCCAGCTCAAACAGTGCTCTACCACTTGCAAAATTATCTCTCACAGCTCCACCAATGTTTAGTCAATGCCTGGCACTGACAATACCAATTTGTTGACATGTATGATGCTAGTTAAAATAGTCAGGGTCAGTGTCCTATATTGACACCAGTATATACTTAGCGGCGCCAAACTACTATGTCTGAAACTCAGCAGAGGAACCCACCCCTGTACCTAAGTATGCCACCCTTTTGTTTTTTGGTTTAGTTGTTTTGAGCGACATTAACATCTATTTATTTTTGGGGAGTACTAACTGTGTCAGACACTCCTTCCAATCGTCCTCCGCTGAACAAACCAATGCTGCCTGTGTACCCCTGGAACCTATTTAAAAGTGCATAGAGCCTACTTTCTTTATTGTAGGCCTACTAAGTCTGTCTGCGGTCCATCCTTCCATTTGTCCTCCGCTGAGCACACCAATGCCGGCCGTGTACCTATGTACCTTTTTTTCAACCTGCAGTGAGCCAACTTTGTGGTGTAAGGCCTACCAGCAGTGTCTGTCTGCGCCACTTAATACAGCTGTTCTCCTCTAAAAGAAAAAAAAAAAAAAAAAGGCTGGTTTTCAGCCTGTCAGAATTATAAAACTGCATTGGGGCCACAAGTTTCGTTGTGGTCTACAAACTGATTCTTCCGCTCCAAGGTGTTCTCCTGGTTGCCTTTCCTGAGCTTCAATCTTCAGGCTCTTGTTAAATAGTTTTTTAATGGAACAACTGCAGTGGGGCTACTAGTTGGGTTGGGGCCTTCTACCAGTGTCTGCTGCACCAAGGTGTTCTCCTGGTTGCCTTTCCTGAGCTTCAATCTTCAGGCTCTTGTTAAATAGTTTTTTAATGGAACAACTGCAGTGGGGCTACTAGTTGGGTTGGGGCCCACTACCAGTGTATGCCGCTCCAAGGTGTTCTCCAGGTTGCCTTTCCTGAGCTTCAATCTTCAGGCTCTCGTTAAATAGTTTTTTAATGGAACAACTGCAGTGGGGCTACTAGTTTGGTTGGGGCCTACTACCAGTGTATGCCGCTCCAATGTGTTCTCCAGGTTGCCTTTCCTGAGCTTCAATCTTCAGGCTCTTGTTAAATAGTTTTTTAATGGAACAACTGCAGTGGGGCTACTAGTTTGGTTGGGGCCTACTAACGGTGTCTGCCGCTCCAAGGTGTTCTCCAGGTTGCCTTTCCTGAGCTTCAATCTTCAGGTTCTCGTTAAATAGTTTTTTAATCGAACAACTGCAGTGGGGCTACTAGTTGGGTTGGGGCCTAATACCAGTGTATGCCGCTCAAAGGTGTTGTCCTGGTTGCCTTTCCTGAGCTTCAATCTTCAGGCTCTCGTTAAATACGGTAGTTGTTGAAACAACACTGCATTAGGCCTACAAGTTGGGTCTGGGTTCTACAAATGGTGTCTTCCGCTCCAAGGTGTTCTCCAGGTTGCCTTTCCCTAGCTTCTATCTTCAGGCTCTCGTTAAATTGTTTTTAATATAACACTGCATTTGGCCTACTTGTTTTGTTGGCCCTACCAACGGTGTCTGCCGCTCCTTGATGTTCTCCTACACTGAACAAACCAGTGCCACCTGTTTACTACTGTTACCAATTTTGAACTGCATTTAGCCTACTTACTGATTTGGGCCTACTCACTGTGTCAGCCTCTCATTACAGTTGTACTCCACTGAACAAAGCAATGCCCCCTGGTTAGTCCTGTTACCAATTTTGAACTGCATTTAGCCCACTTTATTCTTTGGGCCTATATATTTGTTTCCTCCTCATCTTGCCCATTGCCCAGCCAGTGATAGATGAGTCTGCTGTAAATACATCAGATAGGGATTATATACATTAGACAGGACTGCTCTATTATGGGTATACCTTGGCGATTGGTGGAGCAGCTTAACATACTTTTTTTTGCAAAAAAAACGTATTAACTAAATACCCTATATTTTTTCATTTTTTGACTAGCACTTGCTTATTTACTGTGACTTTTTTTACAACAGAGTATTTTTCGATCTCTCTGTGCGCTTTTGTGTTTTCAAGTTCTTTGGTGGTGTGAACAGGTTTCTACAGACTTGTTCGCTATGCAGGTGGCCCATGTGTTTTTGGTTTTATAATTGTTCTCTTGTCTCTACAAGACTGGGGAGTTCACCACTCCTTTGTGGGTCATTTGCATTGTAGCTGTTCCATCTCGCATGTTCAACGTGGATATTTTCTCTCTGAGCCCTGTTCATACAGGTACTGTACAGATGATCAGGTTTTTAAATACATCAGATAGGGATTATATACATTAGACAGGACTGCTCTATTATGGGTATACCTTGGCGATTGGTGGAGCAGCTTAACATACTTTTTTTTGCAAAAAAACGTATTAACTAAATACCCTGTATTTTTTCATTTTTTGACTAGCACTTGCTTATTTTTTGTGACTTTTTTTACAACAGAGTATTTTTTTACCTCTCTGTGCGCTTTTGTGACTGGGCAATATACTACGTGACTGGGCAATATACTACGTGGGCTGTGCAATATACTACGTGGACATGCATATTCTAGAATACCTGATGCGTTAGAATCGGGCCACCATCTAGTATTAAAATAATACCATCTAGTGTGTATATATATATATATATATATATATATATATATATATATATACTCTATATATACAGTGTCTTGCAAAAGTATTCGGCCCCCTGGAACTTTTCAACCTTTTCCCACATATCATGCTTCAAACATAAAGATACCAAATATAAATTTTTGGTGAAGAATCAACAAGTGGAACACAATTGTGAAGTTGACCGAAATTTATTGGTTATTTTACATTTTTGTGGAAATTCAAAAACTGAAAAGTGTGGCGTGCAATATTATTCGGTCCCTTTAACTTAATACTTTGTTGCGTACCTTTTGCTGCGATTACAGTCGCAAGTCGCTTGGGGTATTGTTGTGAATTCTGTGATCAAGCTCCCTCCTGTGGTCACAAGTGGTACTGCGGCTTCTGAGTTTCCTTCCTCAGGTGATGAGGTTAAGTCGTTAGGTGCTGCTCTATTTAACTCCACCTGGTGCTTTGATCCTGGCCTCCAGTCAATGTTCTAGTATTGGTCTTGCTTCCTCCTGGATCGTTCCTGTGGCCTGTCTGCTCAGCATAAGCTGAGTTCTGCTTGTGTTACTTTTGTTGCTATATTTTCTGTCCAGCTTGCTTTAATTTGTTTTTCTTGCTTGCTGGAAGCTCTGAGACGCAGAGGGAGCACCTCCGTACCGTTAGTCGGTGCGGAGGGTCTTTTTGCCCCTCTGCGTGGTTGTTTGTAGGTTTTTGTGTTGACCGCAAAGCTATCTTTCCTATCCTCGGTCTATTCAGTAAGTCGGGCCTCGCTTTGCTAAATCTATTTCATCTCTGTGTTTGTACTTTCATCTTTACTCACAGTCATTATATGTGGGGGGCTGCCTTTTCCTTTGGGGAATTTCTCTGAGGCAAGGTAGGCTTATTTTTCTATCTTCAGGCCTAGCTAGTTTCTCAGGCTGTGCCGAGTTGCATAGGGAGCGTTAGGCGCAATCCACGGCTACCTCTAGTGTGGTGTGATAGGATTAGGGATTGCGGTCAGCAGAGTTCCCACGTCTCAGAGCTCGTCCTATGTTTTTTGCTTATTGTCAGGTCACTTTGTGTGCTCTGAACTTCAAGGTCCATTGTGGTTCTGAATTACCTATTCATAACAGGGTATGTCTCCATCAGTTTTGTACATCGAGAGACTGAAATTCTTGCCCATTCTTCCTTGGCAAACAGCTCGAGCTCAGTGAGGATTGATGGAGATCGTTTGTGAAGAGCAGTTTTCAGCTCTTTCCACAGATTCTCGATTAGATTGAGGTCTGGACTTTGACTTGGCCATTCTAACACCTGGATACGTTTATTTGTGAACCTTTCCATTGTAGATTTTGCTTTATGTTTGGGATCATTGTCTTGTTGTAAGACAAATCTCCATCCCAGTCCCAGGTGTTTTGCAGACTCCAAAAGGTTTTCTTCAAGAATGGTCCTGTATTTGGCTCCATACATCTTCCCATCAATTTTAACCATCTTCCCTGTCCCTGCTGAACAAAAGCAGGCCCAAACCATGATGCTGCCACCACTATGTTTGACAGTGGAGATGGTGTGTTCAGGGTGATGAGCTGTGTTCAGTGCCGTATTTAGAGTTTATGCTGCCCTAGGCACTTTTAGTGCTGCCTCCCCCTTTGGTGAGTATGACACTATTGGCAGTGACTTTGGCAAAAATCTCTGATGTGAAAGTAGCCTTTTGCAGCAGATCCGGCAGTTTTTTCGCATCTGCCGCATAACGGATCACTTTCGGCAACACTGCGTTCGGCCTGATTCATTCCCTATGGGATTTGCGGACATTTGCGGCACTGCTGTGATCCAGCAAATGCGGTACCATACCTCCCAACTTGTGAAGAAGGGAAAGAGGGACAATGTTTGCAGCGCGCACAGCGCTGCAAATTTTAGGCAGAGCCTCTGACCACACCCATTTCACAACTAGTCACACCCATATCCACGCCCCAACCACACCCATTTAGTACTGCCGATCACACTGTTTCATAAACAATAATTATAAACAAAACAAATATGGCCACACAGTGCTCCATACTGTATAATGGCCCCACATGATGCTCCATACTGTATAATGGCCACACATGATGCTCCATACTGTATAATGGCCCCACATGATGCTCAATACTGTATAATGGCCACACATGATGCTCCATACTGTATAATGGCCCCACATGATGCTAAATACTGTATAATGGTGACACAGTGCTCCATACTGTATAATGGCCACAAATAATGCTCAATACTGCATAATGGCCCCACAGTGCTCCATACTGTATAATGGCCACACATGATGCTCCATACTGTATAATGGCCACACATGATGATCAATACTGTATAATGGCCACACATGATGTCCAATACTGTATAATGGCCACACATAATGTCCAATACTGTATAATGGCCACACATAGTGCTCCATACTGTATAATAGCCACACATGATGCTCCATACTGTATAATGATCCCACATGATGCTCCATACTGTATAATGGCCCCACATGATGCTCCAAACTGTATAATGCCCCCCTCCCATCTTGAATGCATGGCTCCTCTCCCCCCTCCCATCTTGTATGCATGGCTCATCTCCCCCCCTCCCATCCTGTATGCATGGCTCATCTCCCCCCTGTATGCATGGCTCATCTCCCCCCTCCATGTATGCATGGCTCATCTCCCCCCTCTTGTAGGCATGGCTCATCTCCCCCCTCTTGTAGGCATGGCTCATCTCCCCCCTCTTGTATGCAGGGCTCATCTCCCCCTCTTGTATGCATGGCTCATCTCCCCCCTCCTTGTATGCATGGCTCATCTCCCCCTCGTATGCATGGCTCATCTCCCTCCCTCCCTGTATGCATGGCTCATCCCCCCCTGTATGCATGACTCATCTCCCCCTCCCTGTATGCATTGCTCATCTCCCCCCTCTTGTATGCATGGCTCATCCCCCCCCTCCCTGTATGCATGGCTCATCTCCCCCCTCTTATGCATGGCTCTTCTCCCCCCCATAATGCATGGTTCATCTCCCCCTCCCTGTATGCATGGCTCATCTCCCCCCTCTTGCTCCCCCTCCCTGTATGCATGGTTCATCTCCCCCCTCCTGTATGCATGGCTCATCTCCCCCCTCCCTGTATGTATGAATCATCTCCCCCCTCCCTGTATGCATGGCTCATCTCCCCCCTCCTGTATGCATGGCTCATCTCCCCCCTCCTGTATGCATGGCTCATCCCCTCTCATCCCTCCCAAGCTGTATGCATGGCTCATTGGCTCCCCGCTCCCATCTTTCATGGCTCTGCTCCCTGTCCTCCTTCATCCTCCCCCTGTCCTCCCTGGCTGTCATATTCACCTTTCCCACACAGAGCCAAACATCCCTCCATCTCTGTCCCGGCGCAGCACCATCTTCCTGCATGAGCGGTCACATGGTACCGCTCATTAAGGTGATGAATATGCGTCCATGTTCATCA
The DNA here is from genome assembly GCF_032444005.1 of Ranitomeya imitator. NCBI lineage: Eukaryota > Metazoa > Chordata > Amphibia > Anura > Dendrobatidae > Ranitomeya > Ranitomeya imitator. Next base: position 447,364,172 of record NC_091286.1, on the reverse strand, counting down.
CCTTAATGAGCGGTACCACGTGACCACTCACACATGAAGAGCTGCCGGCGCTGAGACCAGGCATTGCTGGAGTAGGGTGAGTATGACGTCTTCAAGGAGGCGGGCGGCCGGGGAGGATGGGGCGGTCAGTCGGGCGGTGACCCTGGACTTTAATTAAAAAAAAAATAGAACAGAACAAAAACTTGCTCAGGTGCCGCCCCCCGCATCATCCCGCCCTAGGTACGTGCCTTCAAGTGCCTAGTGGCAAATACGGTCCTGGCTGTGTTGTCTTTATGCCAAACATATCGTTCGTAGTGATGAGTGAGTGTACTCGTTGCTTGGGTGACCTCCGAGTATTTGTTAGTGTTCGGAGATTTAGCTTGAATACATGTGTTGATTCTCTAGCAACCAGGTAACCCCCACATGTACTTAGGCTGGCTAGTAGCTGTAAATTATTCAGCTGAGGTGATGAAAACTAAATTTCCGAACACTAACAAATACTCGGAGGTCACCTCAGTGTGCTCAGGAAAACCCGAGCAACGAGTACACTCGCTCATCGCTAATCATTTGACATTGTTGCCAAAAAGTTCGATTTTGGTTTCATCTGACCAGATGACCTTCTTCCACATGTTTGGAGTGTCTCCCAGGTGGCTGGTTGCAAACTTTAAACAACACTTTTTATGGATATCTTTGAGAAATGATATCTTTCTTCTTGCCACTCTTCCATAAAGGCCAGATTTGTGCAGTGTACAACTGATTGTTGTCCTATGGACAGACTATCCAACCTCCGCTGTAGATCTCTGCAGTTCATCCAGAGTGATCATGGGCCTCTTGGCTGTATCTCTGATCAGTCTTCTCCTTGTTTGAGATGAAAGTTTAGAGGGACGGCTGGGTCTTGGTAGATTTGCAGTGGTATGATACTCCTTCCATTTCAATATGATCGCTTGCACAGTGCTCCTTAAGATGTTTAAAGTTTTGGAAATCATTTTGTATCCAAATCCGGCTTTAAAATTCTCCACAACAGTATCACGGACCTGCCTGTTGTGTTCCTTAGTCTTCATGATGCTCTCCCTGCTTTAAACAGAACACTGAGACTATCACAGAGCAGGTGCATTTATACAGAGACTTGATTACACACAGGTGGATTATATTTATCATCATTAGGCAATTAGGACAACATTGGATCATTCAGAGATCCACAATAAATATTGCACACCCCACTTTTCAGTTTTTGAATATCCACAAAAATGTAAAATAACCAATAAATTTTGTTCAACTTCACAATTGTGTTCCACTGGTTGTTTATTCTTCCCCAAAAATTTACATTTGGTATCTTTATATTTGAAGCATGATATGTGGGAAAAGGTTGAAAAGTTCCAGGGGGCTGAATACTTTCGCAAGGCACTGTATATACCGTATTTTTCGCTTTTAAGATGCACTTTTTTCCCCCAAACTTGGGGGGGGGGAAATGGGGCTGTATCTTAGAAAGCGAACATGCCTTACCGGGGGGTGTCTGGGTGTCTCCGAGTTCCCGGCGGTTGCTGGCCGTTGCTGCAGGTGTCTCCGGTGCCCAGCAGTGCTGCGTGGGTGTCCGGCTTTGCCGCCCTTTTTTTGACAGAGCAGAGCCCGGGCACTTGCAGGGTTCCACGTGCACTCGTCTCCGGGAGTATGGCCGCCGCCGCAGGGGGCAGCACATGTGCTGATGGTGATCTCGGGATCAAGATCTCGAGATCACCATCAGCGTATGCGCTGTGCCCAGCGGTGGCCATATTCCCGGAGACTAGCGCACGTGGAACCCTGGAGGAGCCGGTGCTCTGACCTGTCGCAAAATGTTGACAGAGCCCCGGGCAGCACCGGACACCCATGCAGCACCGCTGGGCACTGGAGACACCCGCAGCAACAGCCAGCAACCGCCGTGCACCGGGAGACACCCGGCAGCAGCACAGATCCCCGCAGCAGCGCGCCACACATCGGAGCCCCCATTCATTCCTGCCTGCGGCCTGGAGCATTACCCCACTCCTGCCTCCTCCAGCAGGGACCCTGGGACCCCGCTTCACTGCAGCCACCACCCCCGGTAAGCAATAAGATGCAAGGATTATAAGAAGCATCACCAATTTATTAAAAAAAATTTTTTTTCTTATTTTTCTCCTCAAAATTTGGGGTGCGTCTTATAATCCGGAGCATCTTATAATCCGAAAAATACGGTATATGTATATATACACAGCTCTGGCAAAAATTAAGAGACCACTGCATGTTCAGTTTGTCTGATTTTTCTCTTTATAGGTATATTTTTGAGTAAAATGTAAATTTTCCATTTATTCTATAAACTACTGACAGCATGTCCCCGAATTTCCAAGCAATAAATTTTGTATTTTTTTTCTGAAAAGGAGAAGTGTCAAAATTACAACAAAAAAACGTGCTTTCAGACAATCCCATGTCCACTATGCGTGCACCAATGCCTGAGGATTACCCACAGAGACAGACATGTGGCACGTCTTTCCAGACAGCAGCATGTCAATTTATCTTGCGGAGATGTGAGGATCCGCAAGATAAATTTCACCCGTCCAATGTATTGAGACATAGTGAATTCGCATGGTTCAATTAACACATGCAGAATCACCTGCGTTCAAAAGCCGGCAGCGCTTTGGACGCAGCAGACATGTGCTGTGTCCAAAGCGCTGCCGATTCCTGACCATGGGCACATACCCTTACATGTGTCATAATGTAATTCTAAAATAGAACCAAACTCTAAAGTATCTCTTGAGAGTAAACTTGTTACCCTCCTATTAAGCATAGAAGCATGGCTTCATTATAAATTGTAAATGGAAAAAAAGAGCAGAAACTCATAAATGAAAATAAGAACACTGACCCCTTTTGTTCCACGACCATCCACTGTGGACTGTAGCGTGGCTAAAGGTTGTATAGTCGACGGGAGATATGTGTCACATAGGTGGCTTGTCGCTGTAACATAACCCTGCCTATCTATGTGTGTTTCAGGACCTGTGGTGATGTCACACTTACCTGACTGGCCATGTGATAGGTACCTAGGTGTGGTTACACCTATGTAAAGGAGGTGTGTTTGGCACGTGGTAGTGAGTGTTTGGGATTCTGTCAGTGTGGACAGATTTCCATGTGTCCACGCTGGACACTACAGACAGGAGTCTGTGTATTGACAGGAAGAAGCCCTTCTGTGTCCGTGGCTTCAGATAGAGCCTGAGTGCTGGACATTGCACAGCCTGTGTGCCTTCAGGTCTGAGAAGAGCAGAGCTCTACTATAGACTTTTATGCTATGTCGGCCTGATGTACGGACTGTTTTCCTTTCTGTTGCTGCCTTGCTGGTTTATGGAGCAAATAAACCCACATGGACATTAAAGAGAATGTGCCTCCTGTTTCCTCCTACGCATCTGAGCGGGTACAAACCTTACAGGACATATAAATGAAGTGGGCTATCTGATGGAGAGCAGACATAAATCCTGTTTCATAATGATAGAAACCACGGCACTCAAGGTTTGTAGGAGGTGCACAAGGTATCCAACCCGTCAGTCATGTAGAATAAATTACTTGGCACTCAAGAGATATTCTTTGCAAGGTAAAACGTGAATAGTTCATTTATTAGGTGCATCCAGTTCCATATAAATTGAACGTTTTCGGTCTAATCAAAAGACCTTCATCAGAAAAGGTTATAAAGTACTGTAATACATGTGTGGAAAAACACAAAGGAAAACATTTTTTAGAAAATGATGCACAGAGTAAATATATAGTAAAAAACAGATATGGTACACATTGCTCAATGGAGAAATGATAACTAAACAGACATCACATGTTACACGAAGAGCAGACAACAGCGGCGGTCTAAATGGATCCGACCTGGTGCTCCGTGAGTGGTGAGCTTCGTGGTGGAGATGCTAAAGGCTGTAAATGTGTAGGAAGGATAATGCAAGAGAAAAGAGGGCAAGGAGACACATCACGTCCAACTGAAAAACCGAGCGAGTGGATAGCGAATAGGCCATCCCTAAAGGATACAGGAAGTGCGGTAACCTCTATGACTAGTGGTTGACGGACTAAGGTGCACAGTGAGATGCCTGAAATATAAAACATGAACATGTAAATGATACATAATTGTCATTGTGCAGGAATAGTGCAACATGTATGGGCACACAACCCCGTAGGGAGAAGAGAGCATAAGAATGAGTAGAGGGCAAGAGAACGGACCCTGCAATGTGACCACCTACAACCTGCAAGAATGAATAGAGAAATAGCCCAGAGTAGTAAAAGCATGTACTAGAAAATTATATTATAGCTACCTGGATGATTAGGGCAATCTGATAGGGCCCATAAGGTCACGTCCTGCGCACCGAGCACTGGCCCCACCCCATATGGTACAGTATCCACACTCAATGCCATTATAGATATAGAGCATTAGTCTGGTCTCTATATCACCTGCATGTGACCACCTTTGAGGTCTGTTCTAGACCTTCCCTCCTTTCTCTGTATTAGGTTATTTACCTCTTTGTTTTGCATATACCCTGTTTGAGTTCTCCTCGTCCAGCCTCTCTTGCCCTCTCTAATTTCCCTGCGTTTGTTCTCCCTTGTAGTTTCGCCCTCCCCCCCTCTCTCCCCTCGCTGTATAGGGCCGCCTCTGGCTTTCTTTTTTAGCCTCCGGCACTCATTCTCTTGGCGCAAGCGCCCTTCAGCTCCCTTCCGTCCTTGTCTCTCTGCACACGCGCCGCCGACCCGGTCACGTGTCTGCTATGACGCTACGGGTCAGGTGATTGCCTGGCGGCGCGCACATTAACCCGGAAGTGCCGCCGCCAGACACCAGCCCTGGGAGTCTCACAGCCTTCGCTACACGGCGCCGGGGTCCTCCGGCTTTACAGGTACTCTCTGCCCCATTATACAGTGACGCTCGCCCTCTCTCGGCACTCCGCCTCGGCCTAGAGACTTAGTCACTCATTATATTTTCTTTTCAACAGCGCGTCTGCTCCTGCGATTTGCTCGCCCCCCACAGCGCTCGCCTTATATACCCTCTGCCTTACAGGTAATGGTGACTAGTACTCTATAGGGGTTTACCTTGGTATAGACAACTTTTGGCTAGGTGTTCCTCTATCTCTCCTTGTTCCTCCTAGGCGCCCTCCCTCCCCCAGGCCTGCTCTGATGCTGGCACCTTATGGGCCCTATCAGATTGCCCTAATCATCCAGGTAGCTATAATATAATTTTCTAGTACATGCTTTTACTACTCTGGGCTATTTCTCTATTCATTCTTGCAGGTTGTAGGTGGTCACATTGCAGGGTCCGTTCTCTTGCCCTCTACTCATTCTTATGCTCTCTTCTCCCTACGGGGTTGTGTGCCCATACATGTTGCACTATTCCTGCACAATGACAATTATGTATCATTTACATGTTCATGTTTTATATTTCAGGCATCTCACTGTGCACCTTAGTCCGTCAACCACTAGTCATAGAGGTTACCGCACTTCCTGTATCCTTTAGGGATGGCCTATTCGCTATCCACTCGCTCGGTTTTTCAGTTGGACGTGATGTGTCTCCTTGCCCTCTTTTCTCTTGCATTATCCTTCCTACACATTTACAGCCTTTAGCATCTCCACCACGAAGCTCACCACTCACGGAGCACCAGGTCGGATCCATTTAGACCGCCGCTGTTGTCTGCTCTTCGTGTAACATGTGATGTCTGTTTAGTTATCATTTCTCCATTGAGCAATGTGTACCATATCTGTTTTTTACTATATATTTACTCTGTGCATCATTTTCTAAAAAATGTTTTCCTTTGTGTTTTTCCACACATGTATTACAGTACTTTATAACCTTTTCTGATGAAGGTCTTTTGATTAGACCGAAAACGTTCAATTTATATGGAACTGGATGCACCTAATAAATGAACTATTCACGTTTTACCTTGCAAAGAATATCTCTTGAGTGCCAAGTAATTTATTCTACATAAATCCTGTTTCAGACAGGCGTAGGTCCTACAGTTAAGGGAGACATATTTTTCACATTGTGACCCATTACTTGTAACGTGGTGCTGCTGGCCGTTATGCCCCAAATTAATATTTCCCAGATTGATAATGTTATATATACCATGTTTCTCAGTCTCCCATGATAGCACCACGGAGAGAGGGGATCCGCCCTTCAGGGACAGGAAACCTACAGATAAAAAGGGCGGTACCTCTCCCTCGCATCACTTGGTTTCCTGTCCCTGACGGGGAACCTTTCTTTCAGCGCGGTACCTGCAAAAGAAGATGCTGTATTCAAAGGACCGGGGCCGGTCAGCCGGGTTCCGGCAGCGAGGAGGCTCCTGTCGCGGCTGGTCTTGTGCCCGAAGCCGCCATCGCTGGATCCGAGGGGTTCTTCAGGGTGTGCGGGGGGAGAATCGCCACCACTCAGAGAGGAAGGGGCTCTGACATACCCGAAGCTCCTGTGCCGACAAGCGCACGCTCCAGGTGCACAAAGATGGCCGCCACTCCGGAAATGCGGTAGGACTTCCGAGTCATCGCCGCGCGCTTGCGCAGTAGCGTTTTCTCCCCGGGGACGTGACGTAGAGACCGGAAGGACGTCGGACGCTGGGAGGTGGTGCCAAACTCAAATAGGGAGATAGTGCACACATGCTTGTTGCACAAACTCCTTGGAAACATGGAGGACAGCGACGCACAGCAGGAGCAGGAGCAGCAGCCTAGGCAGCAGAACCAGCATCATAAAAAGCAGGCAGACCCCAAGGGAACCAGGAGAAGTGGGTCCAGCAGTGCAGTGCAGCAGATCTGCTGCAGGGACCAAATCTCCTTCCCAAGAGTCTCCTCCACCAGATCTGGGCCCCCCTCCAGAACCAGTACCTACGTCCACGTCTGAATGGTGAGTGACCTCCGAGAAAGTTCATTTTTTGTAATGGGGTTCCTTCTTCTCCCTTAATAGGGAAAGAAGAGGTTGGAGAAAACAAAAAATAAATCCTGTCCCACCTGTAACAAAGCTTTGCCGGTAGCCTTGAACAAAAAGCTTTGTAACTAATGTATACAACGCTAATTATGTGAAGAGACCCCCGATTTTGCACCTGAAGTGAAAACGATAATCAGATCTGAGGTTCAGAACGCCCTCACATCTTTCAAAAAGGTGAAAGATAAGAAAAAAGAGGTGGTATATTCCCACTCTGACCAGTCTACATCTGAGGACATGGATTCCAATAAATCTGATTCCTCTTTATCTTCCTCCGATGAGGATTCAGGCCATCACTGTTTCCCACTAGATGAGGTAGATACTCTAGTAAAAGCTGTTAGAGCTACTATGGGGGAGAGGATCCCCGTCCCGATAGAACGGCTCAAGACATGTTTGGTGGCTTGGGGCAGAAAAAGCGGAGAACATTTCCCCTAAATTCTAACATCCAAACATGGATTAAAAAAGAATAGGAGAAACCTGATAGGAGAAATTCCTCAGTACCCTCTCTTAAAAGAAAGTATCATTTCGAAGACAAAGCATCCACTTCTTGGGACAAAGCGCCTAAATTAGACGTCGCTGTAGCTAAGGCCTCAAAAAAATTTGCTCTCCCATTTGAGGATATGGGTACCCTTAAAGATCCTTTGGACAAAAAAGCGGATACCTTTCTTAACCCCTTCATGACCCAGCCTATTTTGACCTTAATGACCTGGCCGTTTTTTGAAATTCTGACCAGTGTCCCTTTATGAGGTAATAACTCGGGAATGCTTTAACGGATAGTTACGGTTCTGAGATTGTTTTTTCATGACATATTGGGCTTCATGTTAATGGTAAATTTAGATCAATAATTTTTGCGTTTATTTGTGAAAAAAATGGAAATTTGGCTAAAATTTAGAAAATTTTGCAATTTTCACGTTTTGAATTTTTATTCTGTTAAATCAGAGAGTTATGTGACACAAAATAGTTAATAAATAACATTTCCCTCATGTCTACTTTACATCAGCACAATTTTGGAAACAAAATTTTTTTTTGCTAGGAAGTTATAAGGGTTAAAATTTGACCAGCGATTTCTCATTTTTACAACGAAATTTAGAAAACCATTTTTTTTAGGGAACACCTCACATTTGAAGTCAGTTTAAGGGGTCTACATGGCTGAAAATACCCAAAACTGACACCATTCTAAAAACTGCACCCCTAAAAAGGTACTCAAAACCACATTCAAGAAGTTTATTAACCCTTCAGGTACTTCACAGCAGCAGAAGCAACATGGAAGGAAAAAATGAACATTAGACTTTTTAGTCACAAAAATGATGATTTAGCAACAATTTTTTTATTTTCCCAATGGTAAAAAGAGAAACTTGACCCCAATCGTTATTGTACAATTTGTCCTGAGTACGCCGATGCCTCATTTGTGGGGGAACCACTGTCTGGGCACACGACAAGGCTCTGAAGGGAAGGAGCGCCATTTGACTTTTTCAATGAAAAATTGGCTCCAATCTTTAGCGGACTGTTGTGAATTCTGTTTTCGGGCTCCCTCCTGTGGTCATGAATGGTACTTCGGCTGGTTCTGTCCATGGACTTTCTCTGATGCCTGTGGGTGTTTCTGAGTTTCCTTCTACAGGTGACGAGGCTAATTCGTTAGTGGGCTGCTCTATTTAACTCCACTTGGATCCTTGTCCGATGCCAGCTGTCAATGTTGTAGCATTGGTCTAGTTCGCTCCTGGATCTTCCTGGTTACCTGTTTCCTCCAGCAGAAGCTAAGTTTTGCTTTGCTTTTTTCTTGTTTGCTATTTTTTCTGTCCAGCATGCTTATGTGAATTTTGCCTTGCTTGCTGGAAGCTCTGGGACGCAGAGGGGCGCCTCCGCTCCGTTAGTCGGTGCGGAAGGTATTTTTCCCTGCACTCTCTGTGTGGCTTTTGTAGGTTTTTTTGCTGACTGCAAAGTGACCTTTCCTATCTTCTGTCTGTTTAGTAAGTCGGGCCTCTCTTTGCTAAATCTATTTCATCTCTGTGTTTGTGATTTCATCTTACTCACAGTCAATATATGTGGGGGGCTGCCTTTTCCTTTGGGGAATTTTCTCTGAGGCAAGATAGGCTTATTTTTCCAATCTCTAGGGCTAGCTAGTTCTGAGGCTGTGACGAGGCGCCTAGGTCATGATAGGAGCGCTCCACGGCTATTTCTAGTGTGCGTGATAGGATTAGGGATTGCGGTCAGCAGAGGTTCCACTTCTTTTCTGGTGCTCTAACTACCAGGTCCACTATTTGTCCTAACCACCAGAACATAACAGCGGACACCATGTCGCATTTGGAGAGCCCCTGTGTGCCTAAATATTGGAGCTTCCCCACAAGTGACCCCATTTTGGAAACTAGACCCCCCAAGGAGCTTATCTAGATGCATAGTGAGAACTTTGAACTTTTTCACAAAAAAATTATTTTCGCCTAATTTTTTCATTTTCACATGGGCAACAGGATAAAATGGATCCTAAAATGTGTTGGGCAATTTCTCCTGAGCACACCGATACCTCATATGTGGTCACAAACCACTGTTTGTGCACACGGCAAGGCTCGGAAGGGAAGGAGCGCCATTTGACTTTTGAATGAAAAATTAGCTCCAATCGTAAGCGGACACCATGTCACGTTTGGAGAGCCCCTGTGTGCCTAAACATTGGAGCTCCCCCACATGTGACCCCATTTTCAAAACTAGACCCCCAAGGAACTTATCTAGATGCATAGTGAACACTTTGAACCCCCAGGTGCTTCACAAATTGATCCGAAAAAATGAAAAAGTACTTTTTTTCACAAAAAATTTATTTTAGCCTCAATTTGTTCATTTCCACATGGGCAACAGGATAAAATGGATCCTAAAATTTATTGGGCAATTTCTCCTGAGTACACTGATACCTCACATGTGGGGGTAAACTACTGTTTGGGCACGCGGCAGAGCTCGGAAGGGAAGGAGTGTCATTTGACTTTTTGAATGAAAAATTAGCTCCAATTGTTAGCGGACACCATGTCGCGTTTGGAGAGCCCCTGTGTGCCTAAACATTGGAGCTCCCCCACTCGTGACCCCATTTTGGAAACTAGACCTCCCATGGAACTAATCTAGATGTGCAGTAACCTCTTTAAACCGCCAAGTGCTTCATAGAAGTTTATAACGCAGAGCCGTGAAAATAAAAAATAATTTTTCTTTCCTCAAAAATGATGTTTTAGCAAGCAATTTTTTTTTATTTTCACAAGGGTAACAAAAGAAATTAGACCCCAATAGTTGTTTCCCAGTTTGTCCTGAGTACACTGATACCCCATATGTGGGGGTAAACCACTGTTTGGGCACACGTCGGGGCTCAGAAGAGAAGTAGTGACTTTGGAAATGCAGACTTTGATGGAATGGTCTGCGGGCATCACGTTGTGTTTGCAGAGCCCCTGATGTGCCTAAACAGTAGAAACCCCCCACAAATGACCCCATTTTGGAAACTAGACCCCCCAAGGAACTTATCTAGATGTGTGGTGAGCACTTTCAACCCCCAAGTGCTTCACAGAAGTTTATAACGCAGAGCCGTGAAAATAAAAAATAATTTTTCTTTCCTCAAAAATTGTTTTAGCAAGCAATTTTTTATTTTCACAAGGGTAACAGGAGAAATTGGACCCCAATATTTTTTGCCCAGTTTGTCCTGAGTACGCTGGTACCCCATATGTGGGGGTAAACCACTGTTTGGGCGCACATCGGGGCTCGGAAGGGAGGGAGCACTATTTGACTTTTTTAACGCAAGATTGGCTGGAATCAATGGTGGCGCCATGTTGCGTTTGGAGACCCCTGATGTGCCTAAACAGTGGAAACCCCTCAATTCTAACTTCAACACTAACCCTAACACACCCCTAACCCTTATCCCAACTGTAGCTATAACCCTAATCACAATCCTAAATCCAACACACCCCTAACCACAACCCTATCCCCAACACACCCGTAACCCTAATCCCAACCCTAACCCCAATTCCAAACCTAACCACAACTTTAACCCCAACACACCCCTAACCCTATTGATAACCCTAACCACAAGCCTAATCTTAACCCTATTTCCAACCCTAGCCCTAATTCCAACCTTAACTCTAATTCCAACCCTAACCCTAAGGCTATGTGCCCATGTTGCGGATTCGTGTGAGATTTTTCCGCACGATTTTTGAAAAATCTGCAGGTAAAAGGCACTGCGTTTTACCTGCAGATTTACAGCGGATTTCCAGTGTTTTTTGGTGCGGATTTCACCTGCGGATTCCTATTGAGGAACAGGTGTAAAACACTGCGGAATCCGCCCAAAATTGACATGCTGCGGAAAATACAATGCAGCATTTCCGCACGGTATTTTCCGCACCATGGGCACAGCGGATTTGGTTTTCCATAGGTTTACATGGTACTGTAAACCTGATGGAAAACTGCTACGAATTTACAATTACATAGTTACATAGTTACATATTTATTAAGGTTGAAGGAAGACTATAAGTATATCTAGTTCAACCCATAGCCTAACCTAACATGCCCTAACATGTTGATCCAGAGGAAGGCAAAAAAAAACCATGTGGCAAAGAGTAAGCTCCACATTGGGGAAAAAAATTCCTTCCCGACTCCACATACGGCAATCAGACTAGTTCCCTGGATCAACGCCCTATCGAGGAATCTAGTATATATACCCTGTAACATTATACTTTTCCAGAAAGGTATCCAGTCCCCTCTTAAATTTAAGTAATGAATCACTCATTACAACATCATACGGCAGCGAGTTCCATAGTCTCACTGCTCTTACAGTAAAGAATCCGCGTCTGTTGTTATGCCTAAACCTTCTTTCCTCCAGACGTAGAGGATGCCCCCTTGTCCCTGTTTCAGGTCTATGATTAAAAAGATCATCAGAAAGGTCTTTGTACTGTCCCCTCATATATTTATACATTAAAATAAGATCACCCCTTAGTCTTCGTTTTTCCAAACTAAATAGCCCCAAGTGTAATAATAACCTATCTTAGTATTGCAGACCCCCCAGCCCTCTAATAACCTTGGTTGCTCTTCTCTGCACCTGCTCTAGTTCAGCTATGTCTTTCTTTTACACCGGAGACCAGAACTGTGCATAGTATTCTAAGTGTGGACGAACTAGTGACTTCTATAGAGGTAAAATTATGTTCTCATGAGCATCTATGCCTCTTTTAATGCATCCCATTATTTTATTTACCTTTGTAGCAGCTGCCTGACACTGGCCACTGAATATGAGTTTGTCATCCACCCATACACCCAGGTCTTTTTCATTGACAGTTTTGCCCAGAGTTTTAGAATTAAGCACATAATTATACATCTTATTACTTCTACCCAAGTGCATGACTTTACATTTATCCCCATTAAAGCTCATTTGCCATTTATCAGCCCAAGCTTCTAGTTTACATAAATCATCCTGTAATATAAAATTGTCCTCCTCTGTATTGATTACCCTGCAGAGTTTAGTGTCATCTGCAAATATTGAAATTCTACTCTGAATGCCCCCTACAAGGTCATTAATAAATATGTTAAAAAGAAGAGGGCCCAATACTGACCCCTGTGGTACCCCACTGCTAACCGCTAGCCAGTCCGAGTGTGCTCCATTAATAACCACCCTTTGTTTCCTATCCCTGAGCCAGCTCTCAACCCACTTGCACATATTTTCCCCTATCCCCATTATTCTCATTTTATGTATCAACCTTTTGTGTGGCACCGTATCAAAAGCTTTTGAAAAGTCCATATACACTACATCCACTGGGTTCCCTTGGTCCAATCCGGAACTTACCTCTTCATAGAAACTGATCAAATTAGTCTGACATGAACGGTCCCTAGTAAACCCGTGCTGATACTGGGTCATGAGGTTTTTCCTCTTCAGATACTCCAGTATAGCATCCCTTAGAATGCCCTCCAGGATTTTTCCCACAGTAGAGGTTAAGCTTACTGGCCTATAATTTCCGAGTTCAGTATTTGTCCCCTTTTTGAATATTGGCACCACATTTGCTATACGTCAGTCCTGTGGTACAGACCCTCTTATTATGGAGTCTTTAAAGATTAAAAATAATGGTCTATCGATGACTGTACTTAATTCCTGCAGTACTTGGTGGTGTTTCCCATCCGGGCCCGGAGATTTGTCAATTTTAGTGATTTTTAGATGCCGCCGCACTTCCTGCTGGGTTAAGCAGGTGACATTTAATTGGGAATTTATATCACTAGTCATTTTGTCTGCCATGGGATTTTCTTGTGTAAATACTGATGAAAAAAAGTCATGTAGCATATTGGCTTTTTCCTCATCCTCATCCACCATTTCACCCAGACTATTTTTAAGGGGGCCAACACTATCATTTTTTAGTTTCTTACTATTTAAGTAGTTAAAGAATATTTTAGGATTATTTTTACTCTCTCTAGCAATGAGTCTCTCTGCCTCAATCTTTGCTGCCTTGATTTGCTTTTTACAGAATTTATTTAATTTTTTGTATTAATTTAATGCCTCCTCACTACCTACTTCCTTTAATTTTCTAAATGCTTTCTTTTTGTCACTTATTGCGCCCCTTACAGCTCTATTTAGCCATATTGGCTTCCTCCTATTTCTAGTATGTTTATTTCTATACGGTATATACTGTGCACAGGTCCTATCCAGGATGCTAATAAATGTCTCCCATTTTCTTTGTGTATTTTTATGTCTCAGGATATCGTCCCAGTTAATTGCACCAAGATCCTCTCTCATCCGTTGGAAATTTGCCCTCTTGAAGTTTAGTGTCCTTGTAACCCCTCTATTACACATCTTTTTAAAGGATACATGAAAACTTATTATTTTGTGATTGCTATTTCCCAAGTGACCCCCAACCCTTACATTTGCTATGTGGTCTGACCTGTTGGTTAATATTAGGTCTAGCAGTGCCCCCCTTCTTGTTGGGTCCTGCATTAGTTGTGAAAGGTAATTGTCTCTCATAGTTGTCAAAAACCGATTACCTTTGCTGGAACTGCAGGTTTCTGTTCCCCAATCTATTTCAGGGTAGTTGAAGTCCCCCATGATAATGACTTCCCCTTGAGTTGCAGCTTCATCTATTTGCTTTACGAGGATATTCTCCATTGCTTCCATTATTTTTGGAGATTTATAACAAACCCCTATGAGTAATTTATTATTTTTTCCCCCTCCCCTTATCTCCACCCACAGGGATTCTAAATTTTCATTAAATTCACCTATATTATCACGCAGGATGGGTTTTAAGGATGATTTTACATATAGACACACCCCACCCCCTCGCTTATCTGTACAGTCATTTCTGAACAGGCTATTGCCCTGCAAGTTAACAGCCCAGTCATGGCTCTCATCCAGCCATGCTTCAGATATCCCCACCATGTCATAATTATGCTCCAACAACATTAGTTCTAATTCGTCCATTTTGTTGGTGAGGCTTCTGGCATTAGTATACATGCACTTGATGTTCCTCTCTGTACCTCTATTTCTTAAATTATTAACTGTTCTAACCCAACCCCCCATGCCACCGCCACCACCAACTTCCTTATTTGTGCCCAGGTCTCTATCTGCACTATCTTCCCCTCCTATAAAATGAATACCCTCCCCCCCAATTCCTAGTTTAAACACTCCTCCAACCTTCTAGCCATTTTCTCCCCCAGCACAGCTGCACCTTCCCCATTGAGATGCAGCCTGTCCCTAGTGTAGAGCCTGTAGCCAACTGAGAAGTCGGCCCAGTTCTGAAGGAACCCAAACCCCTCCTTCCTACACCAATTCTTGAGCCACTTATTAACCTCCCTAATCTCCCGTTGCCTCTCTGGCGTGGCACGTGGTACAGGCAGTATTTCGGAAAATACCACGTTGGAGGTCCTTGCTTTCAGCTTGCGGCCTAATTCCCTGAAATCATCTTTAAGGACCTTCCACCTACCTCTAACTTTGTCATTTGTGCCAATGTGCACCATGACCGCTGGGTCCTCACCAGCCCCTCCCAATAATCTGTCCACTCGATCAGCGATGTGTCGGACTCGAGCGGCAGGTAGGCAGCACACCGTTCGACGATCCCTGTCTTTGTGACAGATTGCCCTATCTGTTCCCCTAATAATTGAGTCGCCCACTACCAGCACCTGTCTGGCCTGCCCTGCTCTCCTATTTCCCTCCTTACTGGAGCAGTCACTCCTCCGGCTTTCAGAGGACATGCCTGGCTGCAGCAGTGCTACCCCTGTACTGGCACCCCCCTATTCTGCCAACTTAGCAAACTTATTGGGGTGTTCCAGATCAGGACTAGCCTCCCTGGCACTCTTCCCTCTACCCCGCTTCCTAACTGTCACCCAGCTTCCTACTTCACCATCCTGCAGCTCCATCCCACCATCCCCCCCTCATCTATCCCATTGAGCGTCTGCTCAGTGAGCAGAAGACTCCTCTCCATATTGTCTATGGATCTCAGTGTTGCCAGCTGCACATTTAGATTCAGAATCTGGTTTTCCAAATGCACAACGTGCTCACATCTCGCGCAGCAGTATGCACCCTCGATCTGCTGCTCAAGGACTGCATACATATGGCAAGATGTGCACTGGATGGCATTAACAAGAGTGGAGCACATTTCCTAATGGGGATTGCACCAGACAGAAAAGTTAAATAAATAAATAAATACAAAGTATTAATAAAAAACAGACAGCAATTCCTACCTTGGAAACTCCCTGACTCCAAAGTCACTGAATCACAAGTCACACTTACCGCCGTTCACACTTACCGCCGTTCACACTTACGCTCAGCTCACACTCGCTATGCTGAAGATTTATAGATTTATTTTTTTTTCTCTAGTTCCCTTAACAGCAAACCACCTTTCTGTTCAAATGCACTTCCAAAAAGGACTGTAGCCCCAAACAGCTGCCCCTTATAAACCCTAAGTTAACCCCTTATGAATATAGCTACTCCCAATTCAGCAACTGACACTAATTCACACAGGTATCTGTTAAAGGCTTTCCAAATACCTCTTTACTGAATCACAAGTCACACTTACCGCCGTTCACACTTACGCTCAGCTCACACTCAGCTTGCTCACACTCGCTATGCTGAAGATTTATAGATTTTTTTTTCTCTAGTTCCCTTAACAGCAAACCACCTTGCTGTTCAAATGCACTTCCAAAAAGCAGTGGCCAATCCGCTGCAGATCTGCAGCCAATCCGCTGATTAAAAAAGAACTTAAACACCTCAATTTACCCTCAGCCATACCACCACCATAAATCCCGTTCCGGGAAAAATTAACCACCACCAGCTCCCAGGGTAAAACCTCGTCCAGAGCCCGTAACCAAAATGCCAGATCAACAAACACCATTTTAACTATCCAGAATTTTACTTAAAAATTCCTTCCCTGCTGAATCAGCATCAACTCCAAGAACCCCACCCCCCGACAAACACTCACAGCCCTGAACACCTCAGGCTCGTGAGTGCCCCAACGCCACCACTGCTCTCTCAATTCGTTCTTGTATTGAAAGGGCCCACAAGTCAATGCCAATCTCATTCAAGTGAACCCAGTCTTCCCTCCAAAAATTACCAACACCTGATTCCAACTCAAAATGCCTAACACTTATACCCCTGTTCCTGGATACAAACTTTGCCACTGCCCTGTTCAACTTTACCCTAGCCCTATTGATCCCCTTAAATGATCGTGCGAACCTCCACTTCTGTCGAGGAACAATGTCCGACCAGACTGTTAACACCCCCGGGAATGATGTCCACAACCGGAAAAAGTCAAAACGAATGTCCCTTATCAATTCTCTAACCAGTTTGGAGCCTAAATCGTTCCCCCCAAATGAACCACCAAGATATTGGGTGTTCTGTCCAAACGAGAAGCTGGTGAAAAATAAGTAATCGCCCTGCTCCAAACCATTCCCCGAAAACCGAGCCACCGAACTACAACCTGCTCCCTACTGAAACCTAACTGCCTACCGTCCGGCCTGGTGTCCGCCCGAAGCACCCCCCAATAGACAAACGAATGTCCGAAAATCCAGGCCAGGTATGGGTCCCGACCTGAAATATATAACAACAGTAATCGTTAATAACGACCCAACATACAACAAAGCTACCGCAATTAATGCCGTACATAAGACAAATAACGGCCCAAGCTCCAGCGTCCGATGCGCTTGATCACTTCCGACCCCAGGCCGAGGCTATCGGCCTCTGACGCTGCCCCGCTCCTGAACGAATGCAACCCAAACGCATCCTGTGAAAAACCCAACTCCCTTAAACCTTTATGAAGAATCGCAATAAACTGAAAACGAGACAGAAAAACCCCGTCCTCATGGCACAACAATGGGCCCACCCGACTGGACCACAAACTCCAATATGCCTTTAAACACTGTTCGGGGCACATCAACGACCCAGCAACTCTGCCCAACACTACCCATTTTCCCGCACCAGCCTGATCTGTCTTAGAATGCCGGATCCAAAAAACAATGCCGCCAGTCCAAAAGTCGACGTCTTGTGCCAATAAGCCACCCGCACTAACTCTGCTACGAGACACCAATTCACCTATATGTAGAGCCCCGAAAAAAGTCAAAGAAAAAGCCACACGAAACAATATCGTTTCAAAATGAGAGCAGCAAATACCATCCAATATTCCGCCTAAACGTTCAAGCACACTGAACGATATAGGCCGGTGCCCGTCAACGCCCCTATTACCTCTCCAAAAAGCTTTTAACACTTGCCTCACCAAAAAATTCTTTGTCACATCCGCCGAGCCCTCCAGCTTGAAACCAAAAGCTAAACCGGCCACAAATTTGTTCACCTTAGAAATAGACCAGCCTAAATCTGCCGCCCTGCCGACCAAACACAAAACAGCAAACAATTTGTCGTCCTCCGACCCCAACGTACCCCACTGTAACACCGAACTCTGCCAAATATTTCATGATGCTTCATATGACGCTCAGGTCTGACTCGTAACTGAGGCCCTAATCAACCGTCCCGCTCCTCCGTAAGAATTAGCCACAAGTGCGAAGGGAATATCGCTCCTGATGCTTCTGGTGCCAGCTCCCGGAAACACTCCCACTGTAAACAAGATAAGGCATCTACTAACGAATTTTGCACGCAAGGTACACGCACCGCTGAAATCCATGCATTGATCTCCAAACACTTCTCTCACCAACTTTATCACGGGAGGAGAGGACGCTGACAGAGTGTTAATCACCGACACCACGCTCATGTTGTCGCAATGAAACCTAATTCTGCAATTCGCAAACACATCACCCCAATTTAAAACTGCTACCACAATAGGAAACAATTCCAACAAAGCAAGCTTTTTTGTGAGACCATTCTTATGCCACCAGTCAGGCCACGTTCCGATGCTCCACCTCCCTGCACAATAGGCCCCGTAACCAACGCTGCCTGCTGCGTCCGTGTAAATCTCACAATCAAAGTTATTCACCATCTGCTGTTGTATCAAAGAGCGACCATTGTACTGCACCAAAAAACGCTGCCACACCAACAAAATGGAATCGAATAAAATGGTGCGCAGCCCGCACCCCCGCCGTCGCACTGGACAACCTACGGCAAAAAGTTCGGCCCATGGGCAGGATCCTACATGCAAAATTCAAGCGGCCGAGCAAAGACTGCAACTCTTTCAATGTCACCTTTTTGAGCCTGACAATTCGATCAACCTCCTGTTTTAGGGACAACAATTTATCCTCTGGCAACCGACATTCCATTTTCTCTGAGTCTATCAGTATTCCCAGAAAACTTAAAACAGTGCAAGGGCCCTCAGTTTTTCCTTAGCCAAGGGTATACCAAAAAGCTCCACCACCCATTCCATGGCGGCCAAAGTATTTCTACACACGCTAGAATCTGGAGGGCCTATAAACAAAAAATCATCCAAGTAATGAATGACAGACGGGACCCCAGCCACATCCCTGACCACCCATTCTAAAAAGGTACTGAATATCTCGAACAAGGAACATGAAATGGCACAACCCATCGGCAAATATCTATCTAAATAATAACCACCATTCCAAAAACATCCCAACAACGGAATACTGTCCGGGTGAATCGGAAGTAATCTAAAGGCCGATTCAACATCCGTCTTTGCCAACAAAGCTCCCTTGCCATAACTGCATACCCAGTGCACTGCCATGTCAAATGATGTATAGACCATGGAACATAACTCTTGAGAAATGCCGTCATTAACAGACAACCCCTTCGGGTATGACAAATGCTGAATTAAACAAAATTTATTCGGTTCCTTTTTTGGGACCACCCCCAACGGGGAGAGAATCATCCCTCCAACAGGTAAACATGAAAACGGACCAGCCATTCTCCCTAATTCCACCTCCTTTTTCAACTTGTCACTGGCCACTGCTGCATGCAACGCAGCCAACCTCAAATTCTTAACCGAAAAAGGAACCATGTGGTTAGGGGGGAAGATATGAAAACCTTCAGCAAAACCCCTACTAATGACTCCAGCCTTCTCCTGATCAGGGTACCTACTTAGAAAGGGGGCCATCTTTTGAAGCCTCACCGGCGTCTCCCCCTTGACCGGCACCCACTGCCGGCTTCCCTCTTGCTTTCTTAAAGCATTCGGAGGCCCCATGGGAACTTCCATTGCAGTGGGAGCACACATGCTTAAACTTGCAGGTATTCCCGTATTTGCACTAGTCCTCTTTGAATTGCCAGCACGTTCCTGATTTCTCCTTTGCTCCCTATGACCCCTGACCACTACTCCCAAGGCCTGCCTGCTGGGTGCCGCTGCCCGCCATAAGTACGATGCGCTTCCCCAATCGCATCAAGATAACAAAATAAACCAGAACAATTCTCTGGCGACTTCTCCCCTATTACACTCGCTAACGCTTGTAACCAATTGACAAACGACTGCGGAATCAGCCTCCACCTCCTCTTTTCTTCGTCCTCCTTCTTACTGTCATCTTTTTTCCCTTTATCCAGATTGAACTTTTCCAAGGGAAGCAGGGAAAAAATCTCTACATATTCATCCCGCCAAATCTTTTCTTTAATGTCCTTCTTTAAATGTGCCCCTAACGGCCCTTCAAAGCATACATATACCTCACCCTTAGCCCTATCATCCAACTTCACTGCATCCCCTTTATCCTTTTCTGTTTGCACGGATACGGACACTCAGGACGACGACGGTGAATGCCCACTCCCCACTGATCTAAACGGTTCAGGTACCAATTGTGACCCAAACCCCGACCTCGGGAGCCATGCTCCCACCGGAGATGCCGCCGCCCCGCACGCCACGCCACTGTCCAATCTACTCAAAAGTTGTGACACGCTAAGTAAAACATCTCGCAACCCAGGCTCAACTGACCCACTCGAACCCCCCAACTCCGTCGCCATCCCGCTGAATGCCTGCGTACCTCTAACCTTTGCGGACGCAACCCCCCCTAGGCAACATACTAGACATATATTCACACTCACCGAGCTGCGCAGGTGCTGTGTCCCTGCCAGCCGTACGTCCTCAATCCAGACGGTCCCCGTCGCCATCTCGCTCGTTGTCGAAACCAAGTCTTCAGTGCGGCTGCGCTGCTCCCGGCCCATGCCCCTGGCCTCCTCATCACCAGGGGGGACCGGAGCATCTGCTACGTTTCGCACCACCGACCTCATTCTGGATCTGGACCGTGCCTGCTTCTCTGATTGTACATTCCTGTCAGGCTCCCGACTTCTGGGCCTGCCAGGCAGTGTGTCCCCACTACCTGCCGCACCTCCCATCCTTAGCTGGTTGTCAGGGCTCTGCTGCCGACTCGTCCCCTGCAGCACCGCGCCCGCCGACATCCTCTGGTGTGCGCCTCTGGTAGCAGGCCCCGAGCCTGGGGCCTCGCTAACGGGACCCACCGCACTGCCGCCATCCTGGGCAGTGTCTGACATTCCAGGCCTGCTCCTGCCCGGTAGCGGTGTAGCCATGCTACCCCAGGCATCCGCTCCTCTTCCTGCAGTACCCCGGGCCCGAGATGCCACCTGCCGCAATGCTGCCAGCCTGCCTTCTGGTGCGGCCCTCTCCACCGCTGCGCTCAGCTGACCGACGCCTGCAGGCCGGCGAGGAGGTTTCCTGCCGGAGGGAGCACAGCAGGGGGACGCCGCACTGCTGCACCAGCCTCCGCAGGGTCCCCGGAGGAGCTCTTAAGCCTGCGCCTGCCGCACATGCTCACCTCTGGCGACAGTCTCTGGGGAGGCCTCGACCGCCTGTGCCCCTGCTGCTCATGTCCTGCGCTCCTGCGTTTCCCAGCAGCAAAGCAAGCTGCTTCTCCAGCCATCCGCCTCTTCTGCACCTTGCGACGTCTCTCAGGTGCCCCACAAGAGCATCCACCGACTCCATGAGGTAAAGCTGCAAGCTGGGGGGCCTGTTCTCTTCACTCTGGCTTCCAGATAGCAAGTGACACTTTTCCCGCACTTTTTCCCTTATACCCACGCCCCCCCCAATGAAGTCCCTCCCTAGGCTCCCACTTCCACCCAATCATATTCTCCTGGCCCAACTTTTAAAAGATGCCTATGACCAAGCACAGTCATGCGGGGCCTACATTGAGCTGTGCTTATTCCTGCCCCCTCCTGGAACAGGGGTTGGCGGTCAGTACTCTAAAAGTTCAGATAGCAGCTCTGGGAGCACTCTATAATCAAAATATTGTGGCCAATCCATGGGTAATAAGATTTATTAAAGCGGTAACAAGATCAAAACCTCTAGTTACTCAAAAAATACCCTCGTGGGACCTAAACCTAGTCCTCTCTGCACAAACGGGTCCTCCATTTGAACCCATAGACACAATTCCCATAAAAACACTATCTCTTAAGACGATTCTTCTGGTAGCCTTAACATTTGCACGCAGAATAAGTGACATTCAAGCCCTGTCTGCTAACCCACCTTTTACAAAAATATTAGATGACAGAGTCACTCTTAAACCTGACCCGGCCTATTTGCCAAAAGTGGCATCCAAATTCCATAGGTCACAAGAAGTATCCCTGCCGTCCTTTTGCCCAAACCCAAAAAACAAGAAAGAGCTAAATTTCCGTAATTTAGATGTCAGGAGATGTCTAGTCCAATATTTAGATTCCACCCGGGAGTATAGGAAGGAAGGCTCTTTGTCTGTTTTCAGGGTCCCAGGAAAGGATTCCGGGCAGCCAAAGGTACCTTGGCAAGGTGGATAAAGGAGGCAATAGCCTTGGCGTATTCATCCACGGGGAATACAATCCCGGATGGTATAAAAGCACATTCCACAAGAGCAGTAGCTACCTCACGGGCTGAGAGGTCAGAGGTATCAATTGAACAAATCTGCAAAGCGGCCACCTGGTCATCACTATCAACCTTTTTCAGACACTATAGATTAAATCTAGCCTCTGTGTCTGACTTGACCTTTGGGCGAAGGGTTCTCGAGGCTGTGGTCCCTCCCTAAGCTTAGTCTCTGCAATTCTCTCTGTGGTGCTGTCATGGGAGACCGAGAAAGTCATAGTTACTCACCGATAACAGTGTTTCTCGGAGCCCATGACAGCACTCACTTATTCCCTCCCATCACGAGTGCGGTGAGCACTTATATATAACTAACGTAACATAATATAGGCACGGTGTTCCTCTAATAAGCAATGTTATAATATATTTTTCTCTGTTGTAACTAACCTGGAGGTCCTCCGATGCTCTGTAAACCAACTGATGCGAGGGAGAGCTACCGTCCTTTTTATCTGTAGGTTTCCTGTCCCTGAAGGGCGGATCCCCTCTCTCCGTGGTGCTGTCATGGGCTCTGAGAAATACCATTATCGGTGAGTAACTATGACTTTTGTATCTATCAAAAGGTAAACTTATGATCAGAAATATGTATTAATATCTCCCGCCTGGGACCTCCATGGGGGCAGATATCCTTAAGACTGGGGAACCCCTAATTTTTGGGGCTAGAGCCACATTGACTAGCCACCATCTGAGGTCACTACGGGGAGGTATGTGGGTATGACTCTTATCTGATAAAAAGAGATTCTGAATTATTGCCATTGTTCAGTGCTGGGAGTTATAGTTTGCTGTAGGATTATACCATTTTCAGACAGTGAGCTTCGCTCCATAAAGATCTTGCCATTCCTGCAACCACAAGTCTATTTTCTTTTTTATCCCTTTTATTTTTATATGATTGTATATACTGTATTGTCTTGTTCCCTTTGTAATATCTTTTGTATATTTTTATAAACACTGCCAATTTTTTTCCTCTTGCTCTATTAACTGAATCCCTGAAGCCTCGTGATGCCATACATTACCAAAAATGGGTGTCCATCTGGCCTGTATTATCCATTGGTGGTGACAGCTAGTTTTTTCTGTGGTTATTGCAGAGCTTGGTGGTAAGAGTACCAAAGTATATGTATTTATATACCCATGTGTTGGTATCAGATGTTTCAGGTTACCTATCCCACATGAACCTTTATCTGAGTTTAATGAAATACAACACACACTTGACCCACATGCTGTTGTTGCGTTCCAGGACTTCAGTCCTCTGCATATCACAGTCATAGACACCAAGTACATTTTGTGCCCAAGGCTCTTCTGAAGGCTCGCCAGCTATTGTACTAGCCAACTGTATCACGAAAAGCAAACTTCCTCTTTTTTGTTTAATACTTTGAAATTGGCATACAACTGAATTTCTAGGTCTCATTTTAATATAAAAGCAGATAAAACAGAAAACATTCATATCATCATGCTGAGAGCACATTACTCGCTGACCCATTTTTTTGTGCAGTATTAAGCAATATATCAGCATTATCATACTCCCACTTACAGAAACTTCATCAGGATGAGATGTTTCCCAATGCCAAGTAGCAGGGGCACTTTCTGTAAGTGATTTGTGCTGATTAATGTTTTAGCTGGTTTAAGAGAAGTGTTCCAACCAACATAAAAACTCTAGTTGAGCTTTAGACACCAAACCGCAATTACAGCCACTAAAATCGTTTCTCCTTTTCAAAGCCGGGGTTTTAACAAGAACACAGTGTTCGGTCTATTCTTGTGAAGTCATAAAGATTAAAAAAAATGCAATCCATTTTAAAAAGATAGAGCCATTACCGCAAAGTGTTTGCAATCAAAGCCTTAGATATTTGAGATGACTGAGTGAAATTGTCACATTTTCCCTACCGCTGGGAATAGAGCTGCCGTGTTGTTAAAGGCAGTGTGCCGGTAGCGTGCCTTCTCAGCGCAGCAGCTGTGTTCACTGCACTCTGTATTCATCATTTATATGAAATGAACAGGGGCTACTAAACTAGGATTGTCACTACATGAGCTGTGGAGATTTCTGATAACATATTAATTTTACCTACATGAAAAACCATATAGATTTATGATCAATAGGGAATTACACTTTCCAAAACACCTACATAAGGAAGTATATTAAAGAGAACCTGCCACCTGAAAACGCTATTTTCCTGTAGGTAAAGGATTAATCTGCAGGTAGATAGCATCAGAATGCTGCCCGTCCGTCTTAAAGGGAACCTGTCACCCCCAAAATCGAAGGTGAGCTAAGCCCACGGTATCAGGGGCTTATCTAAAGCATTCTGGAATGCTGTAGATAAGCCTCCGATGTATCCTGAAAGATGAGAAAAAGAGGTTATATTATACTCACCCAGGGGTGGTCCCGCTGCGGTCCGGACCGTCCAATGGGCATCACAGTCCGGTACGGGGCCTCCCATCGTCTTATGATGACGTCCTTTTCTTGTCTTCATTCTGCGGCTCCGGCGCAGGCATACTTTGTCTGCCCTGTTTAGGGCAGAGCAAAGTACTGCAGTGCGCAGGAAAAGGTCAGAGAGGCCCGGCGCCTGCGCACTGCAGTACTTTGCTCTGCCCTCAATAGGTCCCGCTGCCAATGACGTATCTAGGGGGGGCACCCGGTGCATGTGACCAGGGTGCAGCCGGCAAGGGGGCGCAGTCGGGCCGCCTAATTCGGCGGTCCGCAATGTCTCCCCTGGCGGCGGCATTCTGCCGCTCCCCGGATTGAGAGTCGGCTTTTCTCTGTGCCGACTGTTCAGCTGACAGCCGGCACAGAGAAGCTGCAGCACGCCGGCTCCGCTGCCTACAAGAGAAAATAGCAGCGGAGCTGCAGCAATTTGTCTTCCTGACCACGCTTCCTCTCACACAGGCAGCGCCGCTGGATGACGTCATCATTCAGCGGCCGGCTGTGTAAGGGGAAGGCGATGAGATTCTACGGCAGAGCATGTGGAGAGGTGAGAGGTTGTATGTGTGTATATATAAAGGTGCTGTGTATGTGTGTGTGTGTCTGTATAGAGAGGTGAGAGGTGCTGTGTGTGTATATATAGAGGTGAGAGGTGCTGTATGTGTGTGTATGTACTGTATAGAGGTGAGAGGTGCTGTGTGTGTTGTGTGTGTGTAGAGGTGCTGTGTGTGTGTTGTGTGTGTATGTATAGGGGTGAGAGGTGTGTGTGTGTGTATAGGTGAGAGGTGCTGTGTGTGTGTATAGAGATGAGAGGTGCTGTGTGTGTGTTGTACGTGTGTGTATATAGGTGAGAGATGTTGTGTGTGTGTGTGTGCATGTGTAGCGCTGCGGGTGAATGGGCAGAGAGGTAAATGGCTTTGTGTGTGTGTACGGGGAGGAGAGGCCAGGACAATGATGGGGCTGATGGGGAGAGGGCAATAATTGGGATGGAGGGGGAGGAGGAAATGAAACAGTACTGGGGAATAGGGGGCATGTATGAGGAAACAGTACTGGGGAATGGGAGGCTGTTGTGAATTCTGCTCTTGGGCTCCCTCCGGTGGTTGTTGATGGTAATGCAGTTATTCCTGAGCAGCAGTCTTGGACAGGTGTTTCTGCTAATTGCAATTCGGACTGGGGTATTTAGCTGTGCAGGACTCATTAGTCCTTGCCAGTAGTCAATGTTCCTTTGGAAGTGTTGGTTCTCTGCCTGGCCCCTCCTGCTTGCTGCCAATTCAGCTAAGATAAGTCTTTTCTTCATTTTTTTAGACACACTGCTGTGTGTTAATTTTCTGTACTTATCTTGTTTCTATTTTGTTCCTGCTAGACTGTGCCTGATGTTTTTCTCAGTCTAGTTGGACTCGCTGGAGTCAAAGATATACTCTCCACATCTTTAGTTAGGTGGTGGAGTTTTTGTATTTTTCTGCTGTGAATATTTTGTAGTGTTTTATGCTGACCGCATAGTATCCTGTACTATCCTTTCCTATCTAAGTAGAAGGTCATTTCATGCCGCTCCAAGGCCACCTGATCATAACAGTAATACTGGCCAACAATGAGTTCATTGCATCTCAGAAGAAGGGAGGAAAGATCTTGAGCCATTTTTTTTTCTTCAGTCTGTTTTGTCTTATCCTCCCTCTTTATCTCTGGGTGGCTGAAGAGCCTTGTGCTAGCATGAGTGTTCAGGAATTAGCTTCTCGTGTAGACCAGCTTGCTGCTAGAGTACAGGGTATTTCTGATTACATTGTTCAGACTCCTGCTTTAGAACCGAAGATACCTACTCCTGATTTGTTTTTTGGTGACAGGTCCAAATTTTTGAGTTTTAAAAACAACTGTAAACTGTTTTTTGCATTGAAACCTCGATCCTCTGGTGATTCCATTCAACAAGTTAAAATCATCATTTCCCTGCTGCGTGGTGATCCACAGGATTGGGCATTTTCCCTGGAATCTGGGGATCCTGCTTTGCTTAATGTAGACTCCTTCTTTCAGGCGTTAGGATTACTGTATGATGAACCTAATTCGGTGGATCAAGCTGAGAAGACCTTGTTGGCCCTGTCTCAGGGTCAAGAGGCGGCAGAATTGTATTGTCAGAAATTCAGAAAATGGTCTGTATTGACTAAATGGAATAATGATGCTTTGGCGGCAATTTTCAGAAACGGTCTTTCTGAATCTGTTAAAGATGTTATGGTGGGGTTTCCCACACCCTCCTATCTGAGTGATTCTATGTCTCTGGCCATTCAGATTGATCGGCGCTTGTGGGAGCGCAGAATTGTGCGCGCTATGGCGTTATCCTCAGAGCAAATTCCTGAGGAAATGCAGTGTGATAGGATTCTGTCTAGAACGGAACGACAAGGTTTCAGACGTCAGAATAGGTTGTGTTATTATTGTGGCAACGCTTCCCATGTCATTTCTGTCTGCCCTAAGCGGACCAAGAGGATCACCAGTTCATTTACCATCAGTACTGTACAACCTAAATTTCTGTTATCTGTGTCCTTGATCTGTTCATTGTCATCATTTTCTGTCATGGCGTTTGTGGATTCAGGCGCCGCCTTGAACTTAATGGACTTTGAGTTTGCCAGGCGTTGTGGTTTTCCCTTGCAGCCTTTGCAGAACCCTATTCCTTTAAGGGGCATTGATGCTACATCCTTGGCTAAAAATAAGCCCCAGTTTTGGACACGGGTGACCATGCGCATGGCGCCAGCCCATCAGGAAGATTGTCGATTTCTGGTGTTGCATAATTTGCATGATGCTATCGTCCTGGGTTTTCCATGGTTGCAAGTACATAATCCTGTTTTGGATTGGAAGTCCATGTCTGTGACTAGTTGGGGTTGTCAGGGGGTTCATAATGATGTTCCTCTGATGTCTATCGCCCCTTCTCCCTCTTCTGAAATTACGGAGTTTTTGTCTGATTTTCAGGATGTATTCGATGAGCCCAAGTACAGTTTCCTTCCACCACACAGGGACTGCGATTGTGCTATTGACTTGATTCCAGGCTGTAAGTTTCCTAAGGGCCGACTTTTCAACCTGTTTGTACCTGAACATACCGCCATGCGGAGCTATATTAAGGAGTCTTTGGAGAAAGAGCATATTCGGCCATCTTCTTCACCGTTGGGAGCGGGGTTCTTTTTTGTTGCTAAAAAAGATGGTTCCTTGAGACCCTGTATAGATTATCGCCTCTTGAATAAGATCACGGTCAAGTTTCAATATCCTTTACCTTTGCTTTCCGATTTGTTTGCTAGGATTAAGGGAGCTAGTTGGTTTACTAAGATTGACCTTCGGGGGGCTTATAATCTTGTTCGTATTAAGCAGGGTGATGAATGGAAAACTGCTTTTAACACGCCCGAGGGCCATTTTGAATACCTTGTGATGCCATTCGGACTCTCTAATGCTCCATCTGTTTTTCAGTCCTTCATGCATGATATCTTCCGTACTTATCTTGATAAATTCTTGATTGTATATTTGGACGATATTTTGATTTTTTCCGATGATTGGGAGTCTCATGTGCAGCAGGTCAGGATGGTATTTCAGATCCTTCGTGACAATGCCTTGTTTGTGAAAGGGTCTAGGTGTCTTTTTGGGGTGCAGAAAGTTTCCTTTTTGGGCTTTATTTTTTCTCCCTCGTCTATAGAGATGGATCCGGTTAAGGTTCAGGCCATTCATGATTGGATTCAGCCCACATCCGTGAAGAGCCTTCAGAAATTTTTGGGTTTTGCTAATTTTTATCACCGTTTCATTGCTAATTTGTCCAGCGTGGTTAAACCCTTGACTGATTTGACGAAGAAGGGCGCTGATGTGGCAAATTGGTCCCCTGCGGCTCTTTCTGCCTTTCAGGAACTTAAGCATCGTTTTACTTCTGCTCCTGTGTTGCGTCAACCGGATGTTTCTCTTCCATTTCAGGTTGAGGTTGACGCTTCTGAGATTGGGGCAGGGGCTCTTTTGTCTCAGAGGGATCCTGTTGGTTCCTTAATGAAACCATGTGCCTTCTTTTCCCGTAAGTTTTCGCCTGCTGAACGCAATTATGATGTCGGCAATCGGGAGTTGTTGGCTATGAAGTGGGCGTTTGAGGAGTGGCGACATTGGCTTGAGGGAGGTAAGCACCGTATTGTGGTCTTGACCGATCATAAGAATCTGATTTACCTCGAGTCTGCCAAACGGTTGAATCCTAGACAGGCTCGATGGTCCTTGTTTTTTTCTCGTTTTGATTTCGTGGTCTCGTACCTTCCGGGTTCTAAGAATATTAAGGCTGATGCCCTCTCTAGGAGTTTTTTGCCTGATTCTCCTGAGGTCTTGGAACCAGTCGGTATTTTGAAGGAAGGGGTGGTCCTTTCTGCCATTTCCCCTGATTTACGACAGGTTCTTCAGGAATTTCAGGCTGACAAACCTGACCGCTGTCCTGTGGGGAAACTGTTTGTTCCTGACAGATGGACTAGTAGAGTGATTTCTGAGGTTCACTGTTCCATGTTGGCTGGTCATCCTGGCATTTTTGGTACCACAGACTTGGTTGGTAGGTCCTTTTGGTGGCCTTCTTTGTCGCGTGATGTGCGTTCTTTTGTGCAGTCCTGTGGGACTTGTGCGCGGGCCAAGCCTTGTTGCTCCCGTGCTAGTGGGTTGCTTTTGCCATTGCCGGTCCCTGAGAGTCCCTGGACACATATTTCTATGGATTTTATTTCCGATATTCTTGTTTCCCAGATGATGTCGGTTATCTGAGTTGTTTGTGACTGATTCTCTAAGATGGTTCATTTGGTGCCCTTGCTTAATTGCCTTCTTCTTCTGATTTGGTTCCGTTGATTTTTCAGCATGTGGTCCGTTTGCATGGTATTCCTGAGAATATTGTGTCCAACAGAGGTTCCCAGTTTGTTTCTAGGTTTTGGCGGGCCTTTTGTGCTAGGCTGGGCATTGATTTGTCTTTTTCTTCTGCATTTCATCCTCAGACAAATGGCCAGACCGAGCGTACTAATCAGACTTTGGAGACTTATTTGAGATGCTTTGTGTCTGCTGATCAGGATGATTGGGTGGCTTTTTTGCCATTGGCCGAGTTTGCCCTTAATAATCGGGCTAGTTCGGCTACTTTGGTTTCGCCTTTTTTTGTAATTTTGGTTTTCATCCTCGTTTTTCTTCTGGGCAGGTTGAGTCTTCTGACTTTCCTGTTGTGGATTCTGTGGTTGACAGGTTGCAGCAGATTTGGACTCAGGTGGTGGACAATTTGGTGTTGTCTCAGGAGGAGGCTCAACGTTTTTCTAACCGACGTCGCTGTGTTGGTTCCCGGCTTCGGGTTGGGGATCTGGTTTGGTTATCTTCCCGTCATGTTCCTATGAAGGTTTCTTCTCCTAAGTTTAAGCCTCGGTTTATTGGTCCTTATAGGATATTAATCCGGTGTCTTTTCGTCTGGCACTTCCGGCCTCTTTTGCTATCCATAATGTCTTCCATAGATCTTTGTTGCGGAAATATGTGGAGCCCGTTGTTCCCTCTGTTGATACTCCGGCCCCTGTGTTGGTCGATGGGGAGTTGGAATATGTGGTTGAGAAGATTTTGGATTCTCGTTTTTCGAGGCGGAAGCTTCAGTACCTTGTCAAATGGAAGGGTTATGGCCAGGAGGATAATTCTTGGGTTTCGGCCTCTGATGTCCATGCCGCTGATTTGGTTCGTGCCTTTCATCTTGCTCGTCCTGACCGGCCTGGGGGCTCTGGTGAGGGTTCGGTGACCCCTCCTCAAGGGGGGGTACTGTTGTGAATTCTGCTCTTGGGCTCCCTCCGGTGGTTGTTGATGGTAATGCAGTTATTCCTGAGCAGCAGTCTTGGACAGGTGTTTCTGCTAATTGCAATTCAGACTGGGGTATTTAGCTGTGCAGGACTCTTTAGTCCTTGCCAGTAGTCAATGTTCCTTTGGAAGTGTTGGTCCTCTGCCTGGCCCCTCCTGCTTGCTGCCAATTCAGCTAAGATAAGTGTTTTCTTCATTTTTTTTGACACACTGCTGTGTGTTTATTTTCTGTACTTATCTTGTTTCTATTTTGTTCCTGCTAGACTGTGCCTGATGTTTTTCTCAGTCTAGTTGGACTAGCTGGAGTCAAAGATATACTCTCCACATCTTTAGTTAGGTGGTGGAGTTTTTGTATTTTTCTGCTGTGGATATTTTGTAGTGTTTTATGCTGACCGCATAGTATCCTGTACTATCCTTTCCTATCTAGGTAGAAGTGGCTTCCTTTGCTTATCCCTGTTTTCTGTCTGCGTGTGTCTTTTCCTCTCCTACTCACAGTCATTATTTGTGGGGGGCTACCTATCCTTTGGGGGTCTACTCTGAGGCAAGAGAGTTTTCCTATTTCCATCTTTAGGGATATTTAGTCCTTTGGCTGTGTCGAGGTGTCTAGGTCTGGTTAGGCACACCCCACGGCTACTTCTAGTTGCGGTGATAGGATCAGGGGTTGCGGTCAGTAAAGTTACCACTGCTCCATCATAACAGGGGGCATATCTGAGGAATCAGTATCGGGGAATGTATGGGGGATGGGTGCAGACAGTATGAGGAGCGAATGGGGGAATGTATGTGGACACAGTATGAGTAGCGATGTGAAAAATGTATGTGGACAGAGTACGGGGAGTGAGGGTGATGGGATGTGTGCAGACACAGTATGGGGAGTCAGGTGAGCAGGCAGTGTAGAAAGTGAGGGGGTAAATATATGAGGAGACAGTATGGTGAACAGGGGGATGTGAGAGGAGACCGTATGAGGAGGGAGGGGAATAGTGTCAGGAGACAGTATGGGGGGAGAAAAGTGATTGGGCACAGAATAGGAACTGAGTAGTGGGGGAGTAGCATGAAGGGACAGTGTAAGGGCACAGCCAGGAGGGGACAGTATACCAAGGATGGGGAGTGTGATGAGAGTACAGTATAAATACTGAGCCCTATAGGGGGACACAGTATGAGAGGACAGTGTGAAGAGGGTGCTGGTATATAAAGGAGAGTTCAGTGTGAAGAGCATGTACCATAAGAGGGACAGTGTGGGGGTCATATTTTGTGCAGACAATATAGTGAGGGGCAATTTTTTATTCAGGAGCATTATAATGACACATATATCTTTAAGGGTATTGTGTGGAGATTTTCTGCAAAAGAGCGGAGAAGATGGAAGTCTGCAGCGACGAGCTGTGGATGAGAAAACTCATCATGAGGTCTGGACAAGATGAAGAAAAGAAGGAGAACGACTCCAGAGATGACATCATCTATAAGGTACCTGGATGTAAATGTTATTTGTGATACTACCTAACTCATGTTTTTATTTATGTTAGGAGCATTAAAGGGGATGTCCAGGTTTGTAATGAGTCTGCAGTTATTCTTTGTGACTGCAGACATCTGACTTCTCACAGTGTGCACTACACGCTGTCAGGAATCTGTTGTGTTGGTGATTTACATACATGCGGTCATGTGCTGACTAGACATGTGTGGACTCACTCAATGAAAATGAACTGAGCGAGGCCAGGCACGTCTAGTCGGAGTGTGGTGAAGTATACAAATCACATGCTTGTGCTGACATGACTGTCTACCGGCAAGGGAGAACCCTAAATGTGTGCAGTGCATTAGTTGTGAGAATTCAGAAGCCTGCGATGTCGGGATTCAGCTCTGCAGGTTCCAGTAGTCGTCACATGGACTCTTCACTCATATGTGATTTTCATACTTGTGGTCCTGTGACAACGAGCTTCTCTTCTGCTTCTCTCAGTTTTTCACTGAATATTGAGAGCATTAGGGAGAGCGGCTCGTCGGTACATGACTAAGTGTGCAAATCACATATGTCCTTGGGAAGGGGGGGGGGGGGGGGTTGGGGGCGCCAAAATGAATTCTTGCCCCGGGTGCCAGAAACCCTAGATACGACTCTGACGCCGGAGCCGGAGCCGCAGCGTGAAGACAAGAAGAGGACGTCATCGTAAGAAGATGGGGGGCCCCGGACCGTGACGCCAATCGGATCGGACCGCCTGCCCAGGTGAGTATAATCTAACCTCTTTTTCTCATCTTTCAGGATACATCGGGGGCTTATCTACAGCATTTCAGAATGCTGTAGATAAGCCCCTGATGCCGGTGGGCTTAGCTCACCTTCGATTTTGGCTCCCTTTAAGCCATATATTACAAAACGGTACCAGTGTCATCAGTGTTTTCCATCATTGTGTCATCCGTGTGTTCGTTTTAACCATCAGTTTGTCATCCATGTGTCCATTTAACCATCATTGTGTCATCCGTGTGTTCGTTTTTACCATCAGTGTGTCCGCTTTTACCATCAGTGTGTCATTCGTGTGTTCGTTTTTACCATCAGTGTGTCATCCATGTGTCTGTTTTTACCATCAGTGTGTCCGTTTTTACCATCAGTGTCTCATCCATGTGTCTGTTTTTACCATCAGTGTGTCATCCGTGTGTCCGTTTTTACCATCAGTGTGTCATCCGTGTGTCCGTTTTTACCATCAGTGTGTCATCCGTGTGTCCGTTTTTACCATCAGTGTCTCATCCATGTGTCCGTTTTTACCATCAGTGTGTCATCCCTATGTCCGTTTTTACCATCATTGTGTCATCCCTATGTCCGTTTTTACCATGAGTGTGTCATCAGCGTGTCCATTTTTACCATCAGTGTGTCATCCATGTGTCCGTTTTTACCATCAGTGTGTCATCCTTATGTCCTTTTTTACCATCAGTGTGTCCGTTTTTACCATCAGTGTGTCATCAGTGTGTCCGTTTTTACCATCAGTGTGTCATCCTTATGTCCTTTTTTACCATCACTGTGTCCATTTTTACCATCAGTGTGTCATCCATGTGTCCGTTTTTACCATCAGTGTGTCATCCTTATGTCCTTTTTTACCATCAGTGTGTCCGTTTTTACCATCAGTGTGTCATCAGTGTGTCCATTTTTACCATCAGTGTGTCATCCATGTGTCCGTTTTTACCATCAGTGTGTCATCCCTATGTCCGTTTTTACCATCATTGTGTCATCACTATGTCCGTTTTTACCATGAGTGTGTCATCAGCGTGTCCATTTTTACCATCAGTGTGTCATCCATGTGTCCGTTTTTACCATCAGTGTGTCATCCCTATGTCCGTTTTTACCATCATTGTGTCATCCCTATGTCCGTTTTTACCATGAGTGTGTCATCAGCGTGTCCATTTTTACCATCAGTGTGTCATCCATGTGTCCGTTTTTACCATCAGTGTGTCATCCTTATGTCCTTTTTTACCATCAGTGTGTCCATTTTTACCATCAGTGTGTCATCCATGTGTCCGTTTTTACCATCAGTGTGTCATCCTTATGTCCTTTGTTACCATCAGTGTGTCCGTTTTTACCATCAGTGTGTCATCAGTGTGTCCATTTTTACCATCAGTGTGTCATCCATGTGTCCGTTTTTACCATCAGTGTGTCATCCCTATGCCCGTTTTTACCATCATTGTGTCATCCCTATGTCCGTTTTTACCATGAGTGTGTCATCAGCGTGTCCATTTTTACCATCAGTGTGTCATCCATGTGTCCGTTTTTACCATGTGTGTCATCCTTATGTCCTTTTTTACCATCAGTGTGTCCGTTTTTACCATCAGTGTGTCATCAGTGTGTCCATTTTTACCATCTGTGTGTCATCCATGTGTCCGTTTTTACCATCAGTGTGTCATCCGTGTGTCCGTTTTTACCATCAGTGTGTCATCTGTGTGTCCGTTTTTACCATCATTGTGTCATCAGTGTGTCCATTTTTACCATCAGTGTGTCATCCATGTGTCCGTTTTTACCATCAGTGTGTCATCCATGTGTCCGTTTTTACCATCCGTGTCATCCCTATGTCTGTTTTTACCATTATTGTGTCATCCCTATGTCCGTTTTTACCATGAGTGTGTGTGTGTGTCATCAGTGTGTCCATTTTTACCATCAGTGTGCAATCCATGTGTCCATTTTTACCATCATTGTGTCATCCGTGTGTCCGTTTTTATCATTAGTGTGTCATGCATGTGTCCGTTCTCACCTGTCATGGCTTTAAAGGGGTTGTCCACTACTTTCAGTTAACCGCCCAATGTATCCCCCCGGGGCCCCTAATGAATTGTGTAAATACCTTCTGTTGCCGTTTTCGCCTGTGAGCGGCGCTATGCTGGCGGCTGAGTCTGGGTTACGTGACTCCCAGGCTGCAGCCGCCGCTAATTTCCGCCGACATCACGTCAATTTCCAGACTCTGGAAATTGACGTGACGTCACCAACAGGCGTGACCAGCCTGCACAGACAGCGGTCACTCATCAAGAGTGACTAGGCTGTGGGCGAGGCTGCCTGCAGGGCTGTGCTGGGGGCGGGCGGGACTAGGCAGGGAATGGATGTACGTCAGCTGGCAGAATCCCCCGCTTTGAAGTGGGCTTCGGCAGTGAGCCCACTTCAAAGCCGCAACATGTCAGCTGTTTTCAATACTACAAAAAAATTTACATGATCGCTAAACGGCGTAGCGAGAAAAAAAATTGAAAAGCCAAAATTATGTTTTTTTGGTCGCCGCAAAATTTCATTAAAATGCAATAACGGGCGATCAAAAGACCGTATCTGCACAAAAGTGGTATCATTAAAAACGTCAGCTCGGTACGCAAAAAATTAGCCCTCACCCAACCCAATATCTCAGAAAGTATAAATGCTACGGGTATCGGAAAATGGCGCAATTATTTTATTTTTTTTTAGCAAAGTTTGGAATTTTTTTTCACCACGTAGATAAAAAATAACCTAGACATGTTTGGTGTCTATGAACTCGTAATCAGCTGGAGAATCATAATGTTAGGTCAGTTTTATGCTGTGTGCACACGTTGCAGATTTGGGTGCAGAACTTTCTGCACAAAATCTGCATCTCCTTGCAAAAACACAGCTGCGTTTTTGATGCATTTTTTTCATGGTTTTTGCACAGTTTTGATGCGGGTTTTTTGTGCAGTTTTGATGCAGTTCTTGGTGTGGTTTTTGGTGCGGTTTTGATGTAGTTTTTGGTGCAGTTTTTGCTGAGGTTTTGATGCAGTTTTTGGTGAAGTTTTGATGCATTTTTGGTACAGTTTTTGGTGGAGTTTTTGCGCGATTTTGATGCATTTTTTAAATATTTTTTGGTACGGTTTTTGTGCAGTTTTTGTACGTTTTGTAGGTGTTTTTGAAAGCTAAATAAAGATGTATTATTGAACAAAAAAAGATTTGTGATGTCATTATTGTCCAACCTCCTCTTTTACATTTGTCCAACCCACACTCAATTACACACAGATAGACAGATGATAGATGAAATGGATAGACAGATCTACATACTGTATAGATAGATCTATAGATGCATACATCTATGTATTCATATATCTATCTTTCTATGTGTGTAATGGAGTGTGGGTTGGACAAATGTAAAAGAGGAGGTTGGACAGAAATGACATCACAAATCTTTTTGAAGAGAGAGGAGGGAGGGGTTTGGGTGTGTTTTGGAGTGGGTGTGATAGGTTTGAGCTTAGTGGCCAGTGCAATGCATCATGGAACTTGTAGTATTAGAGCACAATAACTCAGGAGAAAGGAAGTTGTCGATTAACCCCATGAGAGCTGGATCCAGCACTGAAGATGTGCTGCTACAGCATGATAAAAGGTACCGTATATACTCGAGTATAAGCCGAGATTTTCAGCCCAAATTTTTGGGCTGAAAGTGCCCCCCTCGGCTTATACTCGAGTCACGG
This sequence comes from Ranitomeya imitator, assembly GCF_032444005.1. Lineage (NCBI taxonomy): Eukaryota > Metazoa > Chordata > Amphibia > Anura > Dendrobatidae > Ranitomeya > Ranitomeya imitator. The sequence goes on along the minus strand of NC_091286.1, from coordinate 447,327,940 downwards.
TAGTGGTGGGGTCGGCGGGTGAGGGGGAGAGGGCGCTGAGGTATACTTACCTAGTCCCAGCGATCCTCGCGCTGTCCCTGCCTTCCTCCCCGTCTTCTGTGCTGCAGCGTCTTCCCCTCTTCAGCGGTCACGTGGGACCGCTCATTACAGAAATGAATAAGCGGCTCCACCTCCCATAGGGGCGGAGCCGCCTATTCATTTCTCTAATCAGCAGTGCCGGTGACCGCTGACAGGAAGATGCTGCAGCACAGAAGACGGGGAGGAAGGCAGGGACAGCGCGAGGATTGCTGGGACTAGGTAAGTATGTTATATTCACCTGTCCGCGTTCCAGCCGCCGGGCGCCGCTCCATCTCCCCGGCGCCTCCATCTTCCCGGCATCTGCACTCTGACTGTTCAGGCAGAGGGCGCGATGACGCATATAGTGTGCGCGGCGCCCTCTGCCTGATCAGTCAGAGCGGAGACGCCGGGAAGATGGAGGCGCCGGGACCGGACGCTGGGAGCTGCAATCAAGGGAGGTGAGTATGTGTTTTTTTTTTTTTATTGCAGCAGCAGCAGCGGCAGCACAGATTTATGTGCAGCATCTATGGGGGCAGTATGAACGGCACACAGCACTATATGGGGGCAGTATGAACAGCACACAGCACTATATGGGGGCAGTATGAACGGCACACAGCACTATATGGGGGCAGTATGAACGGCACACAGCACTATATGGGGGCAGTATGAACGGCACACAGCACTATATGGGGGCAGTATGAACGGCACACAGCACTATATGGGGGCAGTATGAACGGCACACAGCACTATATGGGGGCAGTATGAACGGCACACAGCACTATATGGGGGCAGTATGAACGGCACACAGCACTATATGGGGGCAGTATGAACGGCACACAGCACTATATGGGGGCAGTATGAACGGCACACAGCACTATATGGGGGCAGTATGAACGGCACACAGCACTATATGGGGGCAGTATGAACGGCACACAGCACTATATGGGGGCAGTATGAACGGCACACAGCACTATATGGTGCATCTGTGCAGCATCTATGGGGGCAGTATGAACGGCACACAGCACTATATGGGGGCAGTATGAACGGCACACAGCACTATATGGGGCATCTGTGCAGCATCTATGGGGCAGTATGAACGGCACACAGCACTATATGGGGCATCTGTGCAGCATCTATGGGGCAATATGAACGGTGCAGAGCACTATATGGCACAGCTATGGGGAAATAATGATCTATTTTTATTTTTGAAATTCACCGGTAAATGCTACATTTCCACCCTAGGCTTATACTCGAGTCAATAAGTTTTCCCAGTTTTTTGTGGCAAAATTAGGGGGGTCGGCTTATACTCGGGTCGGCTTATACTCGAGTATATACGGTAATATTGCTAAAATAAACACAGGGGATGTTTTCAGTGGCACATAATAGCAAGATTTATGGAAAAAAAAATAATTGTAGTGGACAACTTCTTTAACCCCTTTACCCCCAAGGGTGGTTTGCACGTTAATGACCAGACCAATTTTTACAATTCTGACCACTGTCCCTTTATGAGGTTATAACTCTGGAACGCTTCAATGGATCTTGGCGATTCTGACACTGTTTTCTCGTGACATATTGTACTTCATGATAGTGGTAAAATTTCATCGATATAACTTGCGTTTATTTTTGAAAAAAATGGAAATTTGGGGAAAATTTTGAAAATTTTGCAATTTTCCAAATTTGAATTTTTATGCCCTTAAATCACAGAGATATGTCATGTAAAATAATTAATAAGTAACATTTCCCACATGTCTACTTTACATCAGCACAATTTTGGAACCAAAATTTTTTTTTGTTAGGGAGTTATAAGGGTTAAAAGTTGACCAGCAATTTCTCATTTTTACAACACCAATATTTTTTAGGGACCACATCACATTTGAAGTCATTTTGAGGGGTCTATATGATAGCAAATAACCAAGTGTGACACCATTCTAAAAACTGCACCCCTCAAGGTGCTCAAAAACACATTCAAGAAGTTTATTAACCCTTCAGGTGTTTTACATGAATTTTTGGAATGTTTTAAAAAAAATTAACATTTAACTTTTTTTTCACAAAAAATTTACTTCAGCTCCAATTTGTTTTATTTTCCCAAGGGTAAGAGAAGAAATTGGACCCCAAAAGTTGTTGTGCCATTTGTTCTGAGTACGCTGATACCCCACATGTGGGGGTAAACCACTGTTTGGGCGCATGGCAGAGCTCGGAAGGGATGGAGCGCCGTTTAACTTTTCAATGCGAAATTGACTGGAATTGAGATGGGATGCCATGTTGCGTTTGGAGAGCCCCTGATGTGCCTAAACAGTAGAAACCCCCCAGAAGTGACACCATTTTGGAAAGTAGACCCCCTAAGGAACGTATCTAGATGTGTTTTGACAGCTTTGAACCCCCAAGTGTTCCACTACAGTTTATAACGCAGTCGTGAAAATAAAAATTAATTTTTTTCCCACAAAAATGTTTTTTTAGACCCCCAAATTTTTATTTTCCCAAGGGTAACAGGAGAAATTGGACCCTAATAGTTATTGTCCAATTTGTCCTGAGTATGCTGATGCCCCATATGTTGGGGTAAACCCCTGTTTGGGTGCACGGGAGAGCTCGGAAGGGAAGAAGCACTGTTTTACTTTTTCAACGCAGAATTGGCTGGAATTGAGATCGGACGCCATGTTGCGTTTGGAGAGCCCTGATGTGCCTAAACAGTGGAAACCCCCAATTCTAACTGAAATCCTAACCCCAACACACCCCTAACCCTAATCCCAACCATAACCCTAACCACACCCCTAAGCCTGACACACCCCTAACCCTAATCCCAACCATAAATGTAACCCTAACCTTAACTTTAGCCCCAACCCTAACCCTAACCCTAACTTTAGCCCCAGCCCTAACTTTAGCCCCCCAACCCTTACTCTAACTTTAGCCCCAACCCCAACCCTAGCCCCAACCCTAACCCCAACCCTAACCCTAGCCCTAACCCTAGCCCTAACCCTAGCCCTAACCCTAGCCCTAACCCTAGCCCTAACCCTAGGCCTAATGGGAAAATGGAAATAAACATATTTTTAAAAACATTTTTATGTTTCCCTAACTAAGGGGGTGATGAAGGGGGGTTTAATTTACTTTTATAGCGGGTTTTCAGTGGATTTTTATGATTGGCAGCCGTCACACCCTAAAAGACGCTTTTTATTGCAAAAAATATTTTTTGCGTTACCACCACATTTTGAGACCTATAATTTTTCCATATTTTGGTCCACAGAGTCATGTGAGGTCTTGTTTTTCTGCGGGACGAGTTGACGTTTTTATTGGTAACATTTTCGGGCATGTGACATTTTTTGATCGCTTTTTATTCCGATCAAATTTTTGTGAGGCAGAATGACCAAAAACCAGCTATTCATGAATTTCTTTTGGGGGGGGGGGAATCTTTATACCGTTCCGCATTTGGTAAAATGGATAAAGCAGTTTTATTCTTCGGGTTAGTACGATTACAGCGATACCTCATTTATAATTTTTTTATGTTTTGGCGCTTTTTATACGATAAAAAACTATTTTATAGAAAAAATAATTATTTTTGCATCGCTTTATTCTGAGGACTGTAACTTTTTATTTTTTTCGCTGAAGATGCTGTATGGTGGCTCGTTTTTTGTGGGACAAGATGATGTTTTCAGCGGTACCATGGTTATTTATATCCATCTTTTTGATCGCGTGTTATTCCACTTTTTGTTCGGCGGTATGATAATAAAGCATTGTTTTTTGCCTCGTTTTTTTTTACGGTGTTCACTGAAGGGGTTAACTAGTGGGACAGTTTTATAGGTCGGGTCGTTACGGACGCGGCGATACTAAATATGTCTACTTTTATTGTTTTTTTTTAAATTTAGATAAAGAAATGTATTTATGGGAACAATATATATATATTTTTTACTTTATTTAGAAATTCTTATTACATTTTTTTTTTACACATCTAAAAAATTTTTTTTTTACTTTTTTTCCCAGGGGGGACATCACTGTATAGTGACAGATCGCTGATCTGACACTTTACAGAGCACTGTGTCAGATCAGCGATCTGGTGTGCCCTGCTGCTTAGTTACCAGAGCCTGCTCTGGACCCAGAAGTACTCCCTGCAGGACCCGGAAGTAGCTCCGCGGCCATTTTGGATCTCGGGCCTGCAGGGAGGAGACGCTCGGTACAAGGTGAGCACATCGCCTGGTACCGATCGTCTCAGGGAAGCACGCAGGGAGCCCCCTCCCTGCGCGATGCTTCCCTATACCGCTGGCACACTGCGATCATGTTTGATCATGGTGTGCCGGGCGTTAATGTGCCGGGAGCGGTCAGCTGACACCCGGCCGCGATCAGCCGCGCTCCCCCCGTGAGCGCGGCCGATCGCGCTGGACGTACTATTCCGTCCTTGGGAATTAGGGCCCACCCCACATGGACGGAATATTATGTCCAATGTCAGAAAGGGGTTAAACAAATCCATATAATCAGTTTCACTATGGTTTGGATTTTTGTATTGTGATAACATATCCAACAGCACCATCTGTTGACAATGTTCTCTCATTTACAGCTTGTTTATTTCCTGCTTCATTGGTTACTGTGCAATTTAATCTCAAGGCTTCCATAGTTTCCCATCAGCCTCTGCACTAGTCTTGCCCCTTCTTCTTCAGCAGCCATTTTGGCCTCATGAATGCTGACATGCTGATCATCTCTCTCTGATTTCCAGCCCATCTGGTTGCTTACCTCCACATAGCACAGTCGGTGAGTTATGTACCACTTGTGAGAGCTCACCATAGTGCATGATGTTACTACTCTGTTTTACATGTTTTATTATCAAAGTAGTCTTCTGCTATTATAGCTATTTACACTATTCGTCATGTTGTGTAATTACGCTGTGTGTCCTGTGCCATGTATAATGCTAGGTACTTTAGATATGTAGTATGCCTTGTACTGAGTACTTTCATTTTTCTTGTAGTTTTTCACTGATCCTATCAATAAAAGTTGTAAAGGACCCCCTGCGTCTACCTCAATGCATCGATAGGGAAGAGTTTAGTTGTCTGTTAACTCACTTTTCTTAAGCACAACATTGAGGGTGCCAGAACATTATCATCAGTGTGTCATCCATGTGTTCATTTTCAACCATCCGTGTGTTATCAGTGTGTCATCTGTGTGGCCGCTTTTACCATCAGTTTGTCATCAGTGTGTTATCAGTGACTGTTAGCAAGGAGTACACTAGGAGCATATAGGTAGTCAAAAGATAACAATACTTTATTAAATTACATATAATTTTTAAAGTGCAAACAGTAACCAGAATATAATATCAAATACAGTGCTCAAGGATGATTAAAAATAAGTGGGTATCCCCCGGTGTGCCCTGTCTATGAGGCCAACATGCATACCAATAGTAAGGGCGTGCTGCTATAAGTCCATATGTAAATATGCCGGTGAGTTAGCAATGCCAGATGGCGTAAAAGTGACAAATATGCAAGGCAGCACTTACCAATGCGAGGCAGAAGGACAGGGCACACCGGATGGGATCCACCGTGTTATCAGTGACTGCAGTGACTATTTTGCAACATGCACGCCAGGTTTCTTTTGCTGTACAATTGAAAATCTGCCAGTCGAGTACCCATACATTGTGCTTTTGGAGACACACAACCCGTAAATTAAGTGCACTCTCCCCACTGCAATAATGCCAAACGTGGCCACTTACTGTGGTGTAGGCATGGTGGAACTCTGAAGGAGGGGGGAATTTGGATTTGAGAGCTCAGATTTCACTGGATTCTGTTTGAGGGGGTGGGAGCCATGTCACTTTTCCAGAGTCTTTGTTTTACCAGTAGAATGAGAACCCCCTATATTTCCATTGACATATGACTGACCTGAGCCGGGCTGGTTTTGTGAGGGATAAGTTAGGATTTTTATTGGTAACATTTTAGGGTGCATAACGTTTTTTAATCACTTTCAGTATAAGGCTGGGGTCCCATTCTTGTGTTCTACACTGAGCACTTATGTTGGGGTTTCCGTCTGTTAAGAAACTATTTAGACAAAACCCCGACGGTACCACCCACTATCATGAGGCAGATGTAGACACTTTAGAGCCCACACTTATGCGCTAAAACGACACCTAAAATGATAGGACACCACCAGAACGGAGACCAGACGGTCTAGAGACCAAAGGGTCTCCATTTGCCTCATAAGTGAGTGGTTCTATTGGGGGTTTCATCTTAATCTCATTTTTGGGGATTTACACGGAAACCCAGATGTAAGAACTCAGAGGAGAGTGCAGGATAAATGTGACCAGAGCCTTGTTATGATTTTTGGGAGGTAGAATAAAGATATAGACATCAGAACAAGGATAGTTCTTACTTTTATGTCTGCGCGGTTCACTGTGATAAAACGAGTTTATTCTTCATGTCTGTGTGATTCCAACGATACCAGATTTATATTGTTTTTTATGTTTTGATGCTTTAACATAGTAAAAATATTTTTTTATAAAAAAGTTGTTTTTGTTGCCATATTCTGAGAGCTGTAACTCTTTTACTGTTTAGCGAACAGAGCTTTATGAGGGCTTATTTTTTGTATGACGATTTGGAGATTTTTTTTTGGTACCATTTTGGGGTACACAACATTTTTTCATCCAATTGTAATCACATTCTTCAGAAGCAGAATGAACATAAAACGGTAATTCAGTTATTGTTTTTTTTTTGCACGGTTCACTGTGTGGTAAATGTGATAAGACCTATTTTTATTGGGTCAGTATGTTTATGATGATACCACATTTATATAGTTTTTTTTTATGATTTGCTTTTTTCACACACTAAAAACAATATTATACAAAAATGAATTAGTTTTTTCTTTGTAATATTCTCAAAGCTGTAACTTTTTTTTTTTTTTTTTTTGCCATATGAGCCATATTAGGACTTGTTTTTTGTGGGACAGTTTGGCGTTTTAATTTTACTATTTTTTGACAAATGACTTTTTATTACATTTTTTGAGTCAGTATGATGAAAATTACATTTGTTACTTGTTTTTTGCATTTTTTTATGGTGTTCACTGTATAGAATAAATAAAGTGTCAGTTTCTTAGATCTGGTATTTCTGGACATGTCGATAACAATTATGTGTACTTTTCTGCGCGATGCCGAGGAGAATGTGTGGATGGTGTAGGGACGCGTCATCCGCATGAAGCAAGGAGGAGGACGCGATCATAAGAAGATGGAAGGCATCGGACCAAGACCTGCGAGACCCCTTGGACCGCGCAGGTGAGTATAATAAAAGTTATTTTTCTTCTCTTACAGGTTGGGTTGGGGGCAGATATACAGCATTATAGAATTATCGGCATTATAGAATGCTGTATACCAGCCCAAAAAAGGTGGTGTCCTTACTTCACATTGGTCAAAACTAGTGACAGATTCGCTTTAATGTATTCAAGGGGTTTCTTCAAAACACATAGAGCTGACATCTGGACGTATAATGCTTTATTTTTTCCCAATTTTTTTGGTTTTAGATTTTGTTGTTTTGATATAGCAGCTGCTGGATGAAAAGAATTTTCTCCTATAAATATATAGGCCTTCATTATGTACATTTATTAAAATAACTTGAGTTTCACTTTTATACAGTTTGTGGTATGAGACAAATGACTATATGACAACATTTATTACTGTTATATCATTTTCAGCCAGAAGTTGCTATCTTTATCATGCCATGCAGTAACAGTGCGCTCATTGAGCTTCTTGTCGGAGATGTCTGCTTTCATCATGACTGTCCTGTTGATGTAGTCCTGTGTATGATCACCCACAGTAAGCCTTTCTCTCATTGCATATTGGAGCGCTGTCTCTTTGCTGGCAGTCACTGGATATCTTGCTCATGCAATGCTGTTTCCCTCTGGGTCAGGATCCTGATGTAGGAGGACATGACATGATGCTTCATTAATACATCTCCACCAATCAACATGTACCGCCTTCTGCCACCAAGAAATGCAATTGAATACCTCTTGCCCTGAGGATAAATGTAGAGATGAGTTTTTGACTGTATTTGGGATTGCTTTATAGAAAGTAAGTGCTTGTCTGGGTCATTTTAGTTACAACGCATTGTATTTCATATGTACAGTTTGAGACTTGTGAAAGAACCGGGTTGTAAAATACCTAAAAACACATACAGTGTGGATTGTGTGAAACTTGTTTTGACAGCAGTTTGAAACATATAGTAGGCAGTGATACAGTAAAGTTGTGCAATTTTGGTGTTGTTTTCTTATGTTTTTTTAACCCCTCTCTGACCTTAGACGTACTATCCCGTCGAGGTGCCCTGGGCCTATCTGACCCTCGACGGGATAGTACGTCATAGCGATCGGCCGCGCTCACAGGGGGAGCGCGGCCGGGTGTCAGCTGCCTATCGCAGCTGACATCCGGCACAATGTGCCAGGAGCGGTCACGGACCGCCCCCGGCACATTAACTCCCCGGCACACCGCGATCAAACATGATCGCGATGTGCCGGCGGTGCAGGGAAGCGTCGCGCAGGGAGGGGGCTCCCTGCGGGCTTACCTGAGACCCCCACAGCAACGCGATGTGATCGCGTTGCTGCGAGGGTCTCCTACCTCCTTCCTCGCTGCAGGCCCCGGATCCAAGATGGCCGCGGCATCCGGGTCCTGCAGGGAGGGAGGTGGCTTCACAGAGCCTGCTCAGAGCAGGCACTGTGAAGCCTGCAGTGCTCTAAGTCAGATCGGTGATCTGACAGAGTGCTGTGTACACTGTCAGATCACCGATCTGTGATGTCCCCACCTGGGACAAAGTAAAAAAGTTAAAAAAAAAATTTCCAAATGTGTAAAAAAAAAAAAAATATTATTCCCATAAATACATTATTGGAACAGAAATACAGATTGGAACAAAACAAAATCCTCTAAACTGCATGCTCGCAAACGCCAGAAGCCTGACAAACAAGATGGAAGAACTAGAAGCAGAAATATCTACAGGTAACTTTGACATAGTGGGAATAACCGAGACATGGTTAGATGAAAGCTATGACTGGGCAGTTAACTTACAGGGTTACAGTCTGTTTAGAAAGGATCGTAAAAATCGGAGAGGAGGAGGGGTTTGTCTCTATGTAAAGTCTTGTCTAAAGTCCACTTTAAGGGAGGATATTAGCGAAGGAAATGAGGATGTCGAGTCCATATGGGTCGAAATTCATGGAGGGAAAAATGGTAACAAAATTCTCATTGGGGTCTGTTACAAACCCCCAAATATAACAGAAACCATGGAAAGTCTACTTCTAAAGCAGAGAAGCTTCTTAGGGAGAAGCGAAGTCTCCCTAAGCTAGAAGATCGTTGGGTACAGCCGGGACCAGCTGCTTCGAAAGCATCACCAAACCAGGGATTCAAGCTTCAGGAGGCTAATTTGCATATTCCAGGTGCCTTCTGGGAGAAGCGAAGTCTCCCTAAGCTAGAAGATCGTTGGGTACAGCCGGGACCAGCTGCTTCGAAAGCATCACCAAACCGCGCGCCTTACGGCGCGCGAATTTTTGCCTGTAGGACATTATTGCAAGAGAGCTTGGCTGAGTAGATTACACAAGAAGGAAAACACACAGCAAGTCAGCAGGATCTAGGAGCAACATGGCAGATGTGACAACCTACATGGTGAGCTGCAGCATGTGCTACATGTTCACAGATCGACCAGAAGAAGAATCCAATTTCACCTGTCAGAAGTGTAGACTAGTGGCCCTTTTAGAAGAAAAGGTGCGGGGTCTGGAAGAAAGAATAGCAACTTTGAAACTCATCAAAGAGAATGAAGACTTTCTAGACAGAACAGAAGCATCTCTACTGGTCACAGAAGGTGCAAAAAGTGTCAGAGAACCTCCAAAAGCAGATGAGTGGAAGCATGTGACCAAAAGAAGCAAGAAGACCATGGAGAAATCACCAACCACACAACTGAAGAACCGATATCAAATCTTTGTAGAGGATGAAGATGGCACACCTAAGAATGAAGCAATACCAGCAAGCAAAAAAGAAAAGGGCACACAGCAACAAGTGACAGCAAAAAGTACAGCCAAGAAGCAACGAAGAGTGGTGGTGGTGGGAGACTCACTACTGAGAGGCACCGAAGCAGCCATCTGCAGACCGGACATAACTGCAAGAGAAGTATGCTGCCTTCCAGGTGCGATGATCAAGGATGTGACCGATAGGATACCAAAGCTCTTCAGCTCCAAGGACGTCCACCCATTTCTTCTGATACATGTTGGCACCAATGACACGGCAAGGAAGGACCTACCGACAATCTGCAAGGACTTTGAAGAGTTGGGGAAGAAAGTAAAGGAACTGGATGCACAGGTAGTTTTTTCTTCTATCCTTCCAGTAGACGGGCATGGCACCAGGAGATGGAACAGGATCCTTGATGCAAACAACTGGCTAAGACGATGGTGCAGACAGCAAGGATTTGGATTCCTGGACCACGGTGTGAATTACTGGTATGATGGACTCCTCGCCAGAGACGGACTACACCTCAACAAACCTGGGAAACACACATTCGCCAGAAGACTCGCTACACTCATCAGGAGGGCGTTAAACTAGAAGAAGAGGGGACGGGAAGAAAAACATTAGACTCGAACAAAGACGACCCAGGAAAACATACTCAGAAGGGAGGTAAGAACATTTCTAAAACAATCCACAGTGAGGAGATTGGAACAAAACAAAATCCTCTAAACTGCATGCTCGCAAACGCCAGAAGCCTGACAAACAAGATGGAAGAACTAGAAGCAGAAATATCTACAGGTAACTTTGACATAGTGGGAATAACCGAGACATGGTTAGATGAAAGCTATGACTGGGCAGTTAACTTACAGGGTTACAGTCTGTTTAGAAAGGATCGTAAAAATCGGAGAGGAGGAGGGGTTTGTCTCTATGTAAAGTCTTGTCTAAAGTCCACTTTAAGGGAGGATATTAGCGAAGGGAATGAGGATGTCGAGTCCATATGGGTCGAAATTCATGGAGGGAAAAATGGTAACAAAATTCTCATTGGGGTCTGTTACAAACCCCCAAATATAACAGAAAGCATGGAAAGTCTACTTCTAAAGCAGATAGATGAAGCTGCAACCCATAATGAGGTCCTGGTTATGGGGGACTTTAACTACCCGGATATTAACTGGGAAACAGAAACCTGTGAAACCCATAAAGGCAACAGGTTTCTGCTAATAACCAAGAAAAATTATCTTTCACAATTGGTGCAGAATCCAACCAGAGGAGCAGCACTTTTAGACCTAATACTATCTAATAGACCTGACAGAATAACAAATCTGCAGGTGGTTGGGCATTTAGGAAATAGCGACCACAATATTGTACAGTTTCACCTGTCTTTCACTAGGGGGACTTGTCAGGGAGTCACAAAAACACTGAACTTTAGGAAGGCAAAGTTTGACCAGCTTAGAGATGCCCTTAATCTGGTAGACTGGGACAATATCCTCAGAAATGAGAATACAGATAATAAATGGGAAATGTTTAAGAACATCCTAAATAGGCAGTGTAAGCGGTTTATACCTTGTGGGAATAAAAGGACTAGAAATAGGAAAAACCCAATGTGGCTAAACAAAGAAGTAAGACAGGCAATTAACAGTAAAAAGAAAGCATTTGCACTACTAAAGCAGGATGGCACCATTGAAGCTCTAAAAAACTATAGGGAGAAAAATACTTTATCTAAAAAACTAATTAAAGCTGCCAAAAAGGAAACAGAGAAGCACATTGCTAAGGAGAGTAAAACTAATCCCAAACTGTTCTTCAACTATATCAATAGTAAAAGAATAAAAACTGAAAATGTAGGCCCCTTAAAAAATAGTGAGGAAAGAATGGTTGTAGATGACGAGGAAAAAGCTAACATATTAAACACCTTCTTCTCCACGGTATTCACGGTGGAAAATGAAATGCTAGGTGAAATCCCAAGAAACAATGAAAACCCTATATTAAGGGTCACCAATCTAACCCAAGAAGAGGTGCGAAACCGGCTAAATAAGATTAAAATAGATAAATCTCCGGGTCCGGATGGCATACACCCACGAGTACTAAGAGAACTAAGTAATGTAATAGATAAACCATTATTTCTTATTTTTAAGGACTCTATAGCGACAGGGTCTGTTCCGCAGGACTGGCGCATAGCAAATGTGGTGCCAATATTCAAAAAGGGCTCTAAAAGTGAACCTGGAAATTATAGGCCAGTAAGTCTAACCTCTATTGTTGGTAAAATATTTGAAGGGTTTCTGAGGGATGTTATTCTGGATTATCTCAATGAGAATAACTGTTTAACTCCATATCAGCATGGGTTTATGAGAAATCGCTCCTGTCAAACCAATCTAATCAGTTTTTATGAAGAGGTAAGCTATAGACTGGACCACGGTGAGTCATTGGACGTGGTATATCTCGATTTTTCCAAAGCGTTTGATACCGTGCCGCACAAGAGGTTGGTACACAAAATGAGAATGCTTGGTCTGGGGGAAAATGTGTGTAAATGGGTTAGTAACTGGCTTAGTGATAGAAAGCAGAGGGTGGTTATAAATGGTATAGTCTCTAACTGGGTCGCTGTGACCAGTGGGGTACCGCAGGGGTCAGTATTGGGACCTGTTCTCTTCAACATATTCATTAATGATCTGGTAGAAGGTTTACACAGTAAAATATCGATATTTGCAGATGATACAAAACTATGTAAAGCAGTTAATACAAGAGAAGATAGTATTCTGCTACAGATGGATCTGGATAAGTTGGAAACTTGGGCTGAAAGGTGGCAGATGAGGTTTAACAATGATAAATGTAAGGTTATACACATGGGAAGAGGGAATCAATATCACCATTACACACTGAACGGGAAACCACTGGGTAAATCTGACAGGGAGAAGGACTTGGGGATCCTAGTTAATGATAAACTTACCTGGAGCAGCCAGTGCCAGGCAGCAGCTGCCAAGGCAAACAGGATCATGGGGTGCATTAAAAGAGGTCTGGATACACATGATGAGAGCATTATACTGCCTCTGTACAAATCCCTAGTTAGACCGCACATGGAGTACTGTGTCCAGTTTTGGGCACCGGTGCTCAGGAAGGATATAATGGAACTAGAGAGAGTACAAAGGAGGGCAACAAAATTAATAAAGGGGATGGGAGAACTACAATACCCAGATAGATTAGCGAAATTAGGATTATTTAGTCTAGAAAAAAGACGACTGAGGGGCGATCTAATAACCATGTATAAGTATATAAGGGGACAATACAAATATCTAGCTGAGGATCTGTTTATACCAAGGAAGGTGACGGGCACAAGGGGGCATTCTTTGCGTCTGGAGGAGAGAAGGTTTTTCCACCAACATAGAAGAGGATTCTTTACTGTTAGGGCAGTGAGAATCTGGAATTGCTTGCCTGAGGAGGTGGTGATGGCGAACTCAGTCGAGGGGTTCAAGAGAGGCCTGGATGTCTTCCTGGAGCAGAACAATATTGTATCATACAATTATTAGGTTCTGTAGAAGGACGTAGATCTGGGTATTTATTATGATGGAATATAGGCTGAACTGGATGGACAAATGTCTTTTTTCGGCCTTACTAACTATGTTACTATGTTACTATGTAGATGAAGCTGCAACCCATAATGAGGTCCTGGTTATGGGGGACTTTAACTACCCGGATATTAACTGGGAAACAGAAACCTGTGAAACCCATAAAGGCAACAGGTTTCTGCTAATAACCAAGAAAAATTATCTTTCACAATTGGTGCAGAATCCAACCAGAGGAGCAGCACTTTTAGACCTAATACTATCTAATAGACCTGACAGAATAACAAATCTGCAGGTGGTCGGGCATCTAGGAAATAGCGACCACAATATTGTACAGTTTCACCTGTCTTTCACTAGGGGGACTTGTCAGGGAGTCACAAAAACACTGAACTTTAGGAAGGCAAAGTTTGACCAGCTTAGAGATGCCCTTAATCTGGTAGACTGGGACAATATCCTCAGAAATAAGAATACAGATAATAAATGGGAAATGTTTAAGAACATCCTAAATAGGCAGTGTAAGCGGTTTATACCTTGTGGGAATAAAAGGACTAGAAATAGGAAAAACCCAATGTGGCTAAACAAAGAAGTAAGACAGGCAATTAACAGTAAAAAGAAAGCATTTGCACTACTAAAGCAGGATGGCACCATTGAAGCTCTAAAAAACTATAGGGAGAAAAATACTTTATCTAAAAAACTAATTAAAGCTGCCAAAAAGGAAACAGAGAAGCACATTGCTAAGATAGTAAAACTAATCCCAAACTGTTCTTCAACTATATCAATAGTAACAGAATAAAAACTGAAAATGTAGGCCCCTTAAAAAATAGTGAGGAAAGAATGGTTGTAGATGACGAGGAAAAAGCTAACATATTAAACACCTTCTTCTCCACGGTATTCACGGTGGAAAATGAAATGCTAGGTGAAATCCCAAGAAACAATGAAAACCCTATATTAAGGGTCACCAATCTAACCCAAGAAGAGGTGCGAAATCGGCTAAATAAGATTAAAATAGATAAATCTCCGGGTCCGGACGGCATACACCCACGAGTACTAAGGGAACTAAGTAATGTAATAGATAAACCATTATTTCTTATTTTTAGGGACTCTATAGTGACAGGATCTGTTCCGCAGGACTGGCGCATAGCAAATGTGGTGCCAATATTCAAAAAGGGCTCTAAAAGTGAACCTGGAAATTATAGGCCAGTAAGTCTAACCTCTATTGTTGGTAAAATATTTGAAGGGTTTCTGAGGGATGTTATTCTGGATTATCTCAATGAGAATAACTGTTTAACTCCATATCAGCATGGGTTTATGAGAAATCGCTCCTGTCAAACCAATCTAATCAGTTTTTATGAAGAGGTAAGCTATAGGCTGGACCACGGTGAGTCATTGGACGTGGTATATCTCGATTTTTCCAAAGCGTTTGATACCGTGCCGCACAAGAGGTTGGTACACAAAATGAGAATGCTTGGTCTGGGGGAAAATGTGTGTAAATGGGTTAGTAACTGGCTTAGTGATAGAAAGCAGAGGGTGGTTATAAATGGTATAGTCTCTAACTGGGTCGCTGTGACCAGTGGGGTACCGCAGGGGTCAGTATTGGGACCTGTTCTCTTCAACATATTCATTAATGATCTGGTAGAAGGTTTACACAGTAAAATATCGATATTTACAGATGATACAAAACTATGTAAAGCAGTTAATACAAGAGAAGATAGTATTCTGCTACAGATGGATCTGGATAAGTTGGAAACTTGGGCTGAAAGGTGGCAGATGAGGTTTAACAATGATAAATGTAAGGTTATACACATGGGAAGAAGGAATCAATATCACCATTACACACTGAATGGGAAACCACTGGGTAAATCTGACAGGGAGAAGGACTTGGGGATCCTAGTTAATGATAAACTTACCTGGAGTAGCCAGTGCCAGGCAGCAGCTGCCAAGGCAAACAGGATCATGGGGTGCATTAAAAGAGGTCTGGATACACATGATGAGAGCATTATACTGCCTCTGTACAAATCCCTAGTTAGACCGCACATGGAGTACTGTGTCCAGTTTTGGGCACCGGTGCTCAGGAAGGATATAATGGAACTAGAGAGAGTACAAAGGAGGGCAACAAAATTAATAAAGGGGATGGGAGAACTACAATACCCAGATAGATTAGCGAAATTAGGATTATTTAGTCTAGAAAAAAGACGACTGAGGGGCGATCTAATAACCATGTATAAGTATATAAGGGGACAATACAAATATCTCGCTGAGGATCTGTTTATACCAAGGAAGGTGACGGGCACAAGGGGGCATTCTTTGCGTCTGGAGGAGAGAAGGTTTTTCCACCAACATAGAAGAGGATTCTTTACTGTTAGGGCAGTGAGAATCTGGAATTGCTTGCCTGAGGAGGTGGTGATGGCGAACTCAGTCGAGGGGTTCAAGAGAGGCCTGGATGTCTTCCTGGAGCAGAACAATATTGTATCATACAATTATTAGGTTCTGTAGAAGGACGTAGATCTGGGGATTTATTATGATGGAATATAGGCTGAACTGGATGGACAAATGTCTTTTTTCGGCCTTACAAACTATGTTACTATGTTACTATGTTACTATGTTACTATGTTACATTTCTTTATCTATATAATAATAAAAAAACAATAAAAGTGCACATATTTAGTATCGCCGCGTCCGTAACGACCCAACCTATAAAACTAGCCCACTAGTTAACCCCTTCAGTAAACACCGTAAGAAAAAAAAAAAAAACGAGGCAAAAAAACAACGCTTTATTATCATACCGCCGAACAAAAAGTGGAATAACACGCGATGAAAAAGACAGATATAAATACCCATGGTACTGCTGAAAACGTCATCTTGTCCCGCAAAAAACGAGCTGCCATACAGCATCATCAGCAAAAAAATAAAAATGTTACAGTCCTCAGAATAAAGCGATGCCAAAATAATAATTTTTTCTATAAAATAGTTTTTATCGTATAAAAGCCCCAAAACATAAAAAAATAATATAAATGAGGTATCGCTGTAATCGTACTGAGCCGAAGAATAAAACTGCTTTATCCATTTTACCAAACGCGGAACGGTATAAACGCCTCCCCCAAAAGAAATTCATGAATAGCTGGTTTTCGGTCATTCTGCCTCACAAAAATCGGAATAAAAAGCGATCAAAAAATGTCACGTGCCCGAAAATGATACCAATAAAAACGTCAACTCGTCCCGCAAAAAACAAGACCTCACTTGACTCTGTGGACTCAAATATGGAAAAATTATAGCTCTCAAAATGTGGTAACGCAAAAAATATTTTTTGCAATAAAAAGCGTCTTTCAGTGTGTGACGGCTGCCAATCATAAAAATCCACTAAAAAACCCGCTATAAATGTAAATCAAACCCCCCTTCATCACCCCCTTAGTTAGGGAAAAATTAAAAAAATGTATTTATTTCCATTTTCCCATTAGGGTTAGGGCTAGGGTTAGGGTTAGGGCTTGGGGTTAGGCTAGGGTTGGGGTTAGGGCTAGGGTTAGGGTTAGGGCTAGGGTTAGGGCTAGGGTTAGGGCTAGGTTTAGGGTTAGGGCTAGGGTTAGGGTTAGGGCTAGGGTTAGGGCTAGGGTTATGGCTAGGTTTAGGGTTAGGGCTAGGGTTAGGGCTAGGGTTAGGGTTAGGGTTAGGGTTAAGGCTACAGTTAGGGTTGGGGCTAAAGTTAGGGTTAGGGTTGGGGCTAAAGTTAGGGTTTGGATTACATTTACGGTTGGGAATAGGTTGGGATTAGGGTTAGGGGTGTGTCAGGGTTAGGGGTGTGGTTAGGGCTACTGTTGGGATTAGGGTTAGGGGTGTGTTTGGATTAGGGTTTCAGTTATAATTGGGGGTTTCCACTGTTTAGGCACATCAGCGGCTCTCCAAACGCGACATGGCGTCCAATCTCAATTCCAGCCAATTCTGCGTTGAAAAAGTAAAACAGTGCTCCTTCCCTTCCAAGCTCTCCCGTGTGCCCAAACAGGGGACCAAGTCTTGCTTCCTCCCCTATTTAATTTTTTCTATACTTACCATTGGTTATGAACTGATTTGCCTGCTATGGATAATCACAGTGCAATATCTATGGATAGTGATAGAAAACGCATGAATAGGTTTGCGTCTATCTTTAATCAAACTAATGAAGATGTGTCTCGGAATAATGGGGTTTCCTCAGGCGAGTCTATTGAGGACCTTTTTAAAACACTGGAGAACCGTAAAAGTAAAGAGACGAGATTATGGTGGGACATGATCTCTCTTAAATCATATTTGTCTAAAAAACTTATACCAAGAGGTTTAAGAATCAATAAGAAACCCACCTTTTCTTATTCAGATGAGTTTAAAACGGAATGGGAATCAATACTTTCACAATGTTCATATAAGTTGATGGAACTAATCACCAAACATGAAGAAATTGAGATTAATCATATAAAAGATGACATTACAAAAATACAGACATCCCTGAATAAATATAACAATGTTGAGGATTTCAACATTTTAAACCAGAGAATGGGAAAAAAACTTACTGAAACTAGAGGAACATGTTGCTGATATTAAACATGACAAATTCCAGAGAGATAAACGGGATTATGAATTGAACCAAGTTTACACCTGGAAAATCTCCCGTACCTGGAATAGAAGAAATAGACGCCCGCAACATGATTTCTTTGATTCCAATTATAAAGGGCGAAGGGTCAGCTTCACTGCATCTCATGAGTCGATGGGTTCATCCAGCTCAAATCATAATACTTCAGAAGATTTTTCGGATGCATCGTTTGGACCCAACAGGCATAATGAGACATTTAATGAGAGATCAGGTGGCATCAGCAAAGCAAAAAACGCCGGAGGAGGGCGGGGAGGAAGCACAAACGTAAGAACTTACCCGCTCAGGAATCAGAGGAAGTATTGACACTTCCAGTCTGGAATCTTTCCAGCTATATTTTGTCTGAAGCTGAAATTTCTCTTTTGGGAAAAGGACTTGGTTTTTGTGCAATAAAAAAATTTGATGTATTTAGGACTTTATTGGATTTAAACAAATTTGCCAGAAACTTAACCTTGAAATGTCACTTTGAACAAGATTCTGCTTTTTCTGATACTGTGCAACCTCCTGGATATACCAATGCTGTTTTTCCATATGGTAATTTTTCCTTTCAGGAACTTTTGGATTATTCTATTTTACGAGATTTGCAATCCCATTCACTTGAAAAAGACTGTAATATGAATAAGGATTTTGGTACATCTAATGCTCTATTCTATCCAGTACAATCCAGACCCACTGTCTTGGACACCTTCCAAGAACTGGTAGAGAGGGATTTAATGAAACTGGACAGTAACATAAATTTTGTGCATGATAATCTGACTGTTTTGGAAAGACAGGCCATAAGTAATTTACGCCATAATGAGGATTTATTGATCAGACAGGCTGACAAAGGTGGGGGGGTAGTTATTTTGAATGCTGGTTTATATTACGTGGAAAATCTTCGCATTCTTAGTGATTGTTCTACTTACACCCAAATTCCATATGATCCCACAAAAGAATTTCAGATACATTTAGAGAAATTATTAGTATATGGCCTATCCACAGGTGCTATTACACAAAAAATATATGATTATTTAAATATCAAACATCCAGTTATCCCTATTTATCATGCGTTCCCTAAGATTCATAAAAATGTTTTTCCTCCTCCGTTTAGAGCCATCATCTCTGGTATATGGTCACTCTCAGAAAATTTGGGAGAATGGGTGGATCATTTTCTACAACCCTTAGTGATCAATTTACCGGGTTACATTAAAGATACCAAAGCAGTCATTGCCGCATTAGATGGCTTTTTGTGGTCTTCACATTATACATGGGTCACCTGTGATGTGGTTGGTTTATATCCTTCCATACCACATAATATCATTCTAACCAGCCTGTCATATTTTCTCAATAAGTACAGCACGTACAAACAGGAGATTCAATCTTTTATTATAGATTCAGTTTCTTTTTTGTTGACCCATAATTATTTTTCATTTGACAGGTTGTTTTTTATTCAAAAAAAAGGGCGTTAGTATGGGAGGGAAATGTTCCCCTTCATTAGCCAATATTACAGTAGCGGTTTGGGAAGAAAAATATATTTTTAATGAGAATAATCCCTTTTCTAATAACATTGTATTTTTTGGTCGCTATATCGATGATTTGATTATAATTTGGAAGGGGGATGATATGCTGATTACGGATTTCATAAAATACGTGAATAATAACGATTTTAATCTCTCCTTTACTTTTAATACCTCCAAGACTTCTATTAATTATTTGGATATTTCCTTATCAGTAAATGAAAATACTAACTTAGTTGCTGTTTCCCCTTATAGAAAATCTACTGACAGCAACTCAATTTTGGAGGCACACTCTTGTCACCCAAAACATGTCATTAAGAATATACCAGTGGGTGAATTTATCAGGCTTAAAAGAAATTGTAGTTCAGCTGCACAATTCACACAGGAAACTGAGTCTGCAGTTTTCAGACTTAAAGATCGTGGTTATCCTAATTGGATGCTACACAGAGCAAAATCAGTGACAAAAGACATTGATAGGAAGTCTTTATTATGGAGTGATAATGAGGATTCAGGGTCTCTTTCTAGGAACCCCAACAAGAATAATAATAAAATGAAAAAAATTAAAAGAAAAAGGTTTAATAAGAATAAACACACAGAGTCTGCCTCTCACTCTCTGAGTACGATTAATTTTTCCACAGTTTATAGTCCGCAGTATGCAGAAATAATTCAAATTGTGAAAAAGTATGTTCCTATTTTATATAGTGATGTGAAGCTAGCACATATTTTAGCTCGTACTCACATACGATATCTTGCCAAAAAAGCACCTTCCTTACGTGACATCCTATCTCCGAGTCTTTATCTCCACAGTAATTTGACTGCAGGAAATAGTGCCTGGTTAACATATAAGGGTTTTTTTTTAAATGTGGTCACCACCCGTGTAAAACGTGTAATTTCGTAAGAAAAACTACTAGTTTCACCTCTAGTGTGACAGGCATTACTTATCCGATTCGAACGCACATGAATTGCAACTCAGAAGGTGTCATTTACTTGATAGAATGCGACTTATGTAAACTGCAATATGTGGGCTGCACAGTGGGCCCTCTAAAAAGAAGGTTTTGTAAGCATATCTCAGAATCTGCACTTAATAATACATCACATAACATTTCTGCAGTCTCTCACCACTGCAAAACAATCCACGCAGGTAATACCAGCATGATTAAAGTGACTGCTATTGAAAAAGTGCATAAACCCCCTAGAGGCGGTGATCATAGACGTAAGATATTAAATCGTGAATCCTTTTGGATATTTTCTCTACAGTCAAGGGTGCCCTTAGGGCTGAACAAACGTCTTGACCTCATTTTGCAGTTAGATTAATGTAATAATTTCATATATTTATTTCATATAATCCAATTTTTTTTGTGTGTGTTTTTTTTTTTTTTTTCTTCTCTCCATAAGAAGGTGATATTTAATATTGTACACACTGTGAATTGGTTCTATTACTCCGGCTAATGTAATTTTTTGATACACCGTTGTGGTTCTTTTTCCATAGACATGTCTTTCTCTTTTGCGGTTCACAGGGGGTTAATCTAATGAATGTTCTGATTCCCCACCTGAGTTTTAATCTAAGCACTTGTTCTTTTAGTGTTCTGTGTTGTATAAAATGTTAATATGTGGTTCCATTATCATGCCATGACTAAGACCTGATGGTCGAAACGCGTCGGCGTTGACCACCTGGGACCCCCATCTTTTTTTTTTTTGCAAATGTTTGCATTTTAAAGTGTTTTCAATAAATTGACTTTTTAGAAGATCCATGCTGGAGATTATTTTTTCTTTTTCATTGCTGGCTCTGGACTACGCCCTTGACCAAGGCGGCTCCGTGCATGGACATCATTGCACTGTTGAGGGATTGGTGAGCTGACTTATTTTCTTTCCATTTTTTTCCTTTTTCCCTATTTTTGCAAACAGGGGTTTACCCCAACATATCGGGTATCAGCGTACTCAGGACAAATTGGACAACAAATTTTGGGGTCCAATTTCTCCTGTTACCCTTGGGAAAATACAAAACTGGGGGCTAAAAAATAATTTTTGTGGGAAAAAAAAGGATTTTTTATCTTCACGGCTCTGCGTTATAAGCTGTAGTGAAACACTTGGGGGTTCAAAGTTCTCACAACACATCTAGGTAAGTTCCTTGAGGGGTCTAGTTTCCAATATGGGGTTACTTGTGGGGGGTTTCTACTGTTTAGGTACATTAGGGGCTCTGCAAACGCAATGTGACGCCTGCAGACCAATCTATCTAAGTCTGCATTCCAAATGATGCTCCTTCCCTTCCGAGCCCTCCCATGCACCCAAACGGTGGTTTTCCCCCACATATCGGGTATCAGCGTACTCAGGACAAATTGGACAACAACACTTTGGGTCCAATTTCTCCTGTTACCCTTGGAAAAATACAAAACTGGGGGCTAAAATATAATTTTTTGTGGAAAAAATATTTTTTATTTGCACAGCTCTGCGTTATAAACTGTAGTGAAATACTTGGGGGTTCAAAGCTCTCACAACAATCTAGATGAGCTCCTTAGGGGGTCTACTTTCCAAAATGGTGTCACTTGTGGGGGGTTTCTACTGTTTAGGTACATTAGGGGCTCTGCAAACGCAATGTGATGCCTGCAGACCATTCCATCTAAGTCTGCATTCCAAATGGCGCTCCTTCCCTTCCGAGCCCTCCCATGCGCCCAAACGGTGGTTCCCTCCCACATATGGGGTATCAGCGTACTCAGGACAAATTGGTCAACAACTTTTGGGGTCCAATTTCTCCTGTTACCCTAGGGAAAATACAAAACCGGGGGTAAAAAATAATTTTTGTGGGAAAAAAATTTTGTTTTATTTTTATGGCACTGCATTATAAACTTCTGTGAAGCCCTTGGTGGGTCAAAGTGCTCACCACACATCCATATAAGTTCCTTAGGGGGTCTACTTTCCAAAATGGTGTTACATGTGGGGGGTTTCAATGTTTAGGCACATCAGTGGCTCTCCAAATGCAACATGGCGTCCCATCTCAATTCCTGTCAATTTTGCATTGAAAAGTCAAACGGCGCTCCTTCCCTTCCGAGCTCTACCATGTGCCCAAACAGTGGTTTACCCCCACATGTGGGGTATCAGCGTACTCAGGACAAATTGTACAACAACTTTTGGGGTCCAATTTCTTCTCTTCCCCTTGGGAAAATAAAAAAGTGGGGGCAAAAATATAATTTTTGTGAAAAAATATGATTTTTTATTTTTACGGTTCTGCAAAAAAAAATTTTGTTTTATTTTTATGGCACTGCATTATAAACTTCTGTGAAGCACTTGGTGGGTCAAAGTGCTCACCACACCTCTAGATAAGTTCCTTATGGGGTCTACTTTCCAAAATGGTGTCACTTGTGGGGGGTTTCAATGTTTAGGCACATCAGGGGCTCTTCAAACGCAACATGGCGTCCCATCTCAATTCCTGTCAATTTTGCATTGAAAGGTCAAATGGCGCTCCTTCGCTTCCGAGCTCTGTCAGCGTACTCAGGACAAATTGTGCAACAACTTTAGGGGACCATTTTCTCCTGTTACCCTTGGTAAAATAAAACAAATTGGAGCTGAAG
The DNA here is from genome assembly GCF_032444005.1 of Ranitomeya imitator. NCBI lineage: Eukaryota > Metazoa > Chordata > Amphibia > Anura > Dendrobatidae > Ranitomeya > Ranitomeya imitator. The sequence goes on along the minus strand of NC_091286.1, from coordinate 447,304,727 downwards.
TAAATTTTTTGTGAAAAAAAATTAAATGTTCATTTTTATTTAAACATTCCAAAAATTCCTGTGAAACATCTGAAGGGTTAATAAACTTCTCGAATGTGGTTTTGAGCACCTTGAGGGGTGCAGTTTTTAGAATGGTGCCACACTTGGGTATTTTCTATCATATAGACCCCTCAAAATGACTTCAAATGAGATGTGGTCCCTAAAAAAAATGGTGTTGTAAAAATGAGAAATTGCTGGTCAACTTTTAACCCTTATAACTCCCTAACAAAAAAAAAAATGGAGTTCAAAAATTGTGCTGATGTAAAGTAGACATGTGGGATATGTTACTTATTAAGTATTTTGTGTGACATATCTCTGTGATTTAATTGCATAAAAATTCAAAGTTGGAAAATTGTGAAATTTTCCAAATTTTTGCCAAATTTCCGTTTTTTTCACAAATAAACGCAGGTAATATTAAATAAATTTTACCACTATCATGAAGTACTATATGTCACGAGAAAACAAAGTCAGAATCACCAGGATCCGTTGAAGCGTTCCAGAGTTATAACCTCATAAAGGGACAGTGGTCAGAATTTTAAAAATTGGCCTGGTCATTGACGTGCAAACCACCCTTGGGGGTAAAGGGGTTAAAGTTAAGTTCCCACAATGAGTTTTTGATGCTGCATTGTGCGAAAAATGCAGCGTCTTCGCAACTTTTTGCGTATCATATCAATTTTTTATATCATTTCAAAAAGATTAACCCCAGAATTCTGGTGAATCCTCCTTGGTGAATCCTCCTTAATGAATTGGGGCCCACATTTCAGGAATAACATGATAAGATAGTCTCATATGATTATAGTGTACAGTGACTATAATTGAAAAAAAGAACAACACAGTTATCTCTTTATGTATTTTATTAATAATAATTTACCAGTTGACATATTCAAGATTCACTGTTCTCCATACTTTTATTACATACTTAAATATTCTAGCCCCTCACTCAAATAAATTAATGTAAGATAAAATAATAAAAGAAAATGTTGAAGTAAAGTATGTTTACTAGTTGTGATAAGGTCACTGGTAAAATACTGGAGAGGAGATATGTGTCACTGAGGATATTAGCCTCAGTGATATGAATCCAGAAGTATGCTCCAGCATGTTATGTGCTGAGAGGGGCTAATTAGTCATGTTAGGGCTGGGTTTTGCAGAACAGTGAAGAGTGGGTGGGAGGTTGTTCACCATATCTCCACCCCATGATGTGGTCCTGAGGATAAACATGGAGCCTTTGAACTCATTAAGTGTTCGTTGTATATGGAGATGAGATCTCCAGTGCTGTGCTTGTGTTATAGAGCTGGATCTTGTTTTGTTTCCATGAGTAAACAGGTCCGTGTATTTTTACCTAATTTTGGACTGTACGTTCTTTTAATAAACCAGTTGAAAACATAAATGGAAAATGTTCCTGTGACTACCTCTTTGAGCAGCTGAGTGAGTCAATCTACCACATAGTGTAATAAACAAGGACGCCCCACAGCGTTTGTGCTTTGGAGGCTGCTTCATTTTGCATCTGACCCATTACTTCTCACTGTGCATGTTCAGAATTCTGGCATGATTATCTTGACTCTGTCTTACCTCTAACCTCTCTCCCACAGTATCATAATGTGAAGAACAAATCTGTTTGATAAACTAAGTCAATTATTTCACAAGTGTAATGCAAAATAAGAATGAGACTATAACTAGTGCTACTGGCTAAGCAGGGGGACTATGAACACTACATGTCCAGCGAGTACTCCAGATCCACAATGGTCGGGGTGGTAATCAACTTGTAATAAGCAACATATTAAAAAAAAAGTACTTCCAATAGAATAATTAGGTGGCACTCACCCTTGATACAGGCACACATGTTTTTATTGGTTAACATGAAGAGAGGTCAGTGGGATGGCGCCTGCAGGTAGCATTCATAAAGCAGCGGTGGCTGTTTTGCGCTGTAACTTGCACTTTATCTGGTGTGACTAACTATAGAAATCTCAGCATTATAATAATAAATAATAATAATCTTTATTTTTATATTGCGCTAACATATTCCACAGCGCTGTACAGTTTGCACACATTCACAATCTACATTCCCTATCAGTATGTCTTTGGAGTGTAGGAGGACCCGGAGGAAACCCACATAAACACGGGGAGAACATACAAACTCCTTGCAGATGTTGTCTGTCATGATCCCAATGGCAGGGGATCACAAAAGGACAAGCACAAAAAACAAAACAAGCTCTAGGGTGATGGAAACTGAGCTGACCGCGATCCTGAACCTAACACACAACTAGCTGTAGCCGGGGAACGTGCCTACGATGATTCCTAGACGTCTCGCGCCAGCCGAAGGACTAACTTCTCTTATTAGAAGAAACACAGACCTCTCTTGCCTCCAGAGAAACACCCCACAGAAATAGCAGCCCCCCACATGTAATGACGGTGAAATGAGAGGAAAGCACATACGTAGTTATGAAAACAGATTCAGCAAAATGAGGCCCGCTAAAGCTAGATAGCAGAGGATACAAAAGTGAACTGCGCAGTCAGCGAAAAACCCTACAAAAAACCATCCTGAAATTACTTGAACTCATGTGCCAACTCATGGAACATTGAGGAGTAATATCAGCCCACTAGAGCAACCAGCAAAATGGAATCACATATCTGCAAGCTGGACTAAGACAAAAATTAAGCAAAACGTGGAACAGGAAAATCAAAAACTTAGCTTGTCCTGAAGATTACAGAAGCGGGAAGCAGAGGTAACAAGACACACTGATTACATTGATAGCCGGCGAGGAAATGACAAGAAAGCCAGGTTAAATAGGAAACTCCCATATCCTGATAGAACAGGTGGACACCAGAGACCGCAGAAAACACAAGTCACCCAGTACCATCTGTAACCACCAGAGGGAGCCCAAAAACAGAATCCACAACAGTACCCCCCCCTTGAGGAGGGGTCACCGAACCCTCACGAGAATCACCAGGGCGACCAGGATGAGCCCTATGAAATGCACGGACCAAATCAGCAGCATGAACATCAGAGGCAACCACCCAAGAATTATCCTCCTGACCATAACCCTTCCACTTGACCAAATATTGGAGTTTCTGTCTGGAAACACGAGAATCCAAGATCTTCTCCACAACATACTCCAATTCTCCCTCCACCAGCACCGGAGCAGGAGGTTCAAGCGAAGGAACAACAGGTACCTCATACCTCCGCAACAACGACCGATGGAACACATTATGAATAGCAAACGATGCCGGGAGATCCAAACGAAACGACACAGGGTTAAGAATTTCCAAGATCCTATAGGGACCGATGAACCGAGGCTTGAACTTAGGAGAAGAGACCTTCATAGGAACAAAACGAGAAGACAACCACACCAAGTCCCCAACATGAAGTCGAGGACCCACGCGGCGACGGCGATTAGCAAACTGCTGAGCCCTCTCCTGGGACAACTTCAAATTGTCCACCACATGACTCCAAATCTGATGCAACCTATCCACCACCATGTCCACTCCAGGACAATCAGAAGGCTCCACCTGACCAGAGGAAAAACGAGGATGAAACCCCGAATTACAAAAGAAAGGAGAAACCAAAGTAGCAGAACTAGCCCGATTATTAAGGGCAAATTCGGCAAGCGGCAAAAAGGTAACCCAGTCATCTTGATCAGCAGAAACAAAACACCTTAAATAAGTTTCCGAGGTCTGATTAGTTCGTTCCGTCTGGCCATTCGTCTGAGGATGGAATGCAGACGAAAAGGACAAATCAATGCCCATCTTAGCACAGAACGTCCGCCAAAATCTAGACACAAACTGGGATCCCCTGTCAGAAACGATGTTCTCCGGAATCCCATGCAAACGAACCACGTTCTGAAAAAACAGAGGGACCAACTCAGAGGAGGAAGGCAACTTAGGCAAGGGTACCAGATGAACCATCTTAGAAAAGCGGTCACACACAACCCAGATGATGGACATTTTTTGACAGGGAGACAGGGAGATCCGAAATAAAGTCCATGGAAATGTGCGTCCAAGGCCTCTTCGGGATAGGCAAAGGTGACAACAATCCACTGGCCTGAGAACAGCAAGGCTTAGCCCGAGCGCAAACTTCACAAGACTGCACAAAAGAACGCACAAGGAAGGCCACCAAAAAGACCTGGCCACCAAGTCTCTAGTACCAAATATTCCAGGATGACCTGCCAACACAGAAGAATGGACCTCGGAGATGACTCTACTGGTCCAATTATCCGGAACAAACAGTCTTTCAGGCGGACAACGATCAGGTTTATCCGCCTGAAACTCCTGCAAAGCACGTCGCAAGTCTGGGGAGACAGCCGACAAAATCACCCCATCCCTAAGGATACCAGTGGGCTCAGAATTTCCAGGGGAGTCAGGCACAAAACTCCTAGAAAGAGCATCCGCCTTCACATTCTTTGAACCTGGCAGGTCTGAAACCACAAAATCGAAACGGGAGAAAAACAGTGACCAACGAGCCTGTCTAGGATTCAGACGCTTGGCAGACTCAAGGTAAATCAGATTTTTGTGATCAGTCAAGACCACCACACGATGTCTAGCACCCTCAAGCCAATGACGCCACTCCTCAAATGCCCACTTCATGGCCAAAAGCTCCCGATTACCAACATCATAATTCCGCTCAGTGGGCGAAAACTTTCTAGAAAAGAACGCACATGGCTTCATCACTGAGCAATCGGAGCTTCTCTGCGACAAAACCGCCCCCGCTCCAATCTCGGAAGCATCAACCTCAACCTGAAAAGGAAGCAAAACATCTGGCTGACGCAACACAGGAGCAGAAGAAAACCGGCGCTTAAGTTCCTGAAAGGCCTCCACAGCCGCAGGAGACCAATCAGCAACATCAGCACCCTTCTTAGTCAAATCCGTCAAAGGCTTAACAACACTAGAAAAATTAGTTATGAAACGACGATAAAAATTAGCAAAGCCCAAGAACTTCTGCAGACTCCTAAGAGATGTAGGCTGCGTCCAGTCACAAATAGCCTGAACCCCCGACGGGATCCATCTCAACAGTAGAAGGGGAAAAAATACACCCCAAAAAAGAAATCTTCTGGACTCCAAAGAGACACTTTGAACCTTTTACAAACAAAGAATTGGCCCGCAGGACCTGAAACACCTTCCTGACCTGCTGAACATGGGACTCCCAGTCATCAGAAAAAAACAAAACATCATCCAAATACACAATCATAAATTTATCCAGATATTCACGGAAAATATCGTGCATAAAGGACTGGAAGACAGAAGGAGCATTAGAAAGTCCAAAAGGCATCACCAAATACTCAAAATGGCCCTCAGGCGTATTAAATGCGGTTTTCCACTCATCACCCTGCTTTATCCGCACAAGATTATACGCACCCAGAAGATCAATCTTTGTGAACCATTTAGCCCCCTTAATGCGAGCGAACAAATCAGTCAACAATGGCAAAGGATACTGATATTTGACTGTAATCTTATTCAAAAGACGGTAATCTATACAAGGCCTCAAAGAACCATCTTTTTTGGCCACGAAAAAAAAACCTGCTCCCAAAGGGGACGAAGATGGATGGATATGTCCCTTTTCCAAGGACTCCTTAACATAATCCCGCATAGCAGTATGCTCTGGCACTGACAGATTGAACAAACGTCCTTTAGGAAATTTACTGCCAGGAATCAAATCTATAGCACAATCGCAATCCCTGTGAGGAGGAAGCGAATTGAGCTTAGGCTCCTCAAAAACATCCCGATAATCAGACAAAAATACAGGAACCTCAGAAGGAGTAGATGAAGCGATAGAAATCGGAGGTGCATCATCATGAACCCCCTGACATCCCCAGCTTAACACAGACATCGTTTTCCAGTCCAAGACTGGGTTATGAGTTTGTAACCATGGCAGACCAAGCACTAAGACATCATGTAAATTATACAGTACCAGGAAGCGAATCACCTCCTGATGAACGGGAGTCATACGCATGGTCACTTGTGTCCAGTACTGAGGTTTGTTCATAGCCAAAGGTGTAGAGTCAATTCCTTTCAAAGGAATAGGGACTTCCAGAGGCTCCAGACTAAACCCACAGCGGTTGGCAAATGACCAATCCATAAGATTCAGGGCAGCGCCTGAATCCACATAGGCATCGACGGAAATGGCTGATAATGAACAAATCAGAGTCACAGACAGAATGAACTTAGACTGCAAAGTACTAATGGCAACAGACTTATCAACCTTTTTTGTGCGTTTAGAGCATGCTGATATAACATGAGCTGAATCACCACAATAAAAACACAACCCATTTTTCCGCCTATAGTTTTGCCGTTCACTTCTGGACTGAATTCTATCACATTGCATTGTCTCAGGTGCCTGTTCAGAAGACACCGCCAAATGGTGCACAGGTTTGCGCTCCCGTAAACGCCGATCAATCTGAATAGCCATAGTCATAGACTCATTCAGACCTGTAGGCGCAGGGAACCCCACCATAACATCTTTAATGGCCTCAGAAAGGCCATCTCTGAATCTTGCAGCCAGGGCGCACTCATTCCACTGAGTAAGCACCGACCATTTCCGAAATTTCTGACAATATATTTCTGCTTCATCTTGCCCCTGAGAGAGAGCCAATAAAGCTTTTTCAGCCTGAATCTCTAGGTTAGGTTCCTCATAGAGCAAACCCAATGCCAGAAAAAACGCATCCACATTGAGCAACGCAGGATCCCCTGGTGCCAATGCAAATGCCCAATTCTGAGGGTCACCCCGCAGGAAAGATATAACAATTTTGACTTGCTGAGCTGGGTCTCCAGAGGAGCGAGATTTTAAAGAAAGAAACAACTTGCAATTGTTCCTAAAATTCAGAAAACTAGATCTATCTCCAGAAAAAAACTCTGGGATAGGAATTCTAGGTTCAGACATAGGCGTATGTACAACAAAATCTTGTATATTTTGAACCTTAGCAGCAAGATTATTCAGGCTGGAAGCCAAACTCTGGATGTCCATGATAAACAGCTGAGGTCAGAGCCATTCAGGGATTAAGAGGAGGTAAGACGCAGCCAGGCTGCAATTAAGGCTAGGCAGCAAACTCTGAGGGAAAAAAAAAAAAAAAAAAAACTTCCTCAGACTACTTTTCCTCCTACTTCAGCCAATACGATTACCACTTTTTGGCCGGCTATACTGTCATGATCCCAATGGCAGGGGATCACAAAAGGACAAGCACAAAAAACAAAACAAGCTCTAGGGTGATGGAAACTGAGCTGACCGCGATCCTGAACCTAACACACAACTAGCTGTAGCCGGGGAACGTGCCTACGATGATTCCTAGACGTCTCACGCCAGCCGAAGGACTAACTTCCCCTATTAGAAGAAACACAGACCTCTCTTGCCTCCAGAGAAACACCCCACAGAAATAGCAGCCCCCCACATGTAATGACGGTGAAATGAGAGGAAAGCACATACGTAGTTATGAAAACAGATTCAGCAAAATGAGGCCCGCTAAAGCTAGATAGCAGAGGATACAAAAGTGAACTGCGCGGTCAGCGAAAAACCCTACAAAAAACCATCCTGAAATTACTTGAACTCATGTGCCAACTCATGGAACATGAGGAGTAATATCAGCCCACTAGAGCAACCAGCAAAAAGGAATCACATATCTGCAAGCTGGACTAAGACAAAAATTAAGCAAAACGTGGAACAGGAAAATCAAAAACTTAGCTTGTCCTGAAGATTACAGAAGCGGGAAGCAGAGGTAACAAGACACACTGATTACATTGATAGCCGGCGAGGAAATGACAAGAAAGCCAGGTTAAATAGGAAACTCCCATATCCTGATAGAACAGGTGGACACCAGAGACCGCAGAAAACACAAGTCACCCAGTACCATCTGTAACCACCAGAGGGAGCCCAAAAACAGAATCCACAACAGTTGTCCTTGATGGAATTTCAACCCAGGACTCCAGCGCTGCAAGGCTGCAGTGCTATCCACTGAGCCACCGTGCTGCCCAAAAAAGTATGTTCCAGAATATGAAATAACTACAATTGCAAGTAAGAAATCAGCATTATTATTGTTCTAGCCAGAACCATTTAACCATACATCCATATCATTACTATCATTTCACAGGTCAATTACAAGGAACCAGTTACAAATGTTTAACCTCAAACCATTAATATTATTGTTTAACCCTTTCAAAGTTTTATCCCTTAACGACCCCAAAGAACTGTTCCAGCAGCAAAAAATCACTTTTTGAAGTTGTGTCTGGAAGTGGACTGAGAGGTGATGATGCACTTACAGCTTCTGAGCCTCACACTCTATTTCCTACCTAGCAGCACCCTCCTCTGACTGATTGATAGGTAGGAAATAAAGCATTGGGCTAAGAAGCTGTAAGTGTGCGGTGCCCTAGGGTCCTGGTCATCGCAGTAATGTCACTTTCTTCCCGGGGAGAGTGATGCTATGTTCAGAGGCAAGGAAGTATAACTGCATCCAGGTATCAAAAACATGCAACACATTCATACTCCAGGCCACCAGGGGGAGCTTTTGATTCTATTTACTAGGTGACTCCCCATATATATGACTGGTAGTCTGTAGGGAAAGTCAGTCAGTCCTTCAGGGAAGCTGTTCCTGGCAGGAGCGAATTCCTGTCAAAGGACAGAGGAGAGGGTCCACGGAGCTGTGCATGCCCTAAAAGCTGCAGCTCCTAGAGACATTTTGAAGGCAGAATTGTATTGCAGTGAGCGTAAAGGAAGGCAAAGCAAAGGAGAGGATACCAGAAGGGGACCAGCCCCGAACAGGCTGCCTCCTTCTGAGGACACCGGTAGCAGGAACACTGAGGTAGTAAGGACCTCTATGTCTTACTTCAGAGACCGGCAGGGCAGCTAATTGCATGTTACCTGTCCACACCTACACCCGGGAGGCACCGTGGCACCCCTCAGAGGCCGGGGCATGCTAGAGTCCCTATAAACAGCCTCAAGCCACCAGTCATACCGGTTTTGTCCTATCCGACTACGGGGGACAGAGACAGACACTACATCTGTGAGGACCTTATTTGAAGCTTATGCAGTAAGGGACTACACCACTACAGTGCAAGGGAAGGCTATTGATTTCCACTTGGACAAGGGGACTCTGGACTTGCCTCCGAGCCGGCCGGACTCTGCCTGCCCTGTGGTCTGGTGCCCTGGACTGTGGATGCTGAAGCCTTCAGTAAAGGTAAAGAGACTGCAACCTTGTGTCCTTGCTCTTCACTCCGCCATTCACCATCTACACACTGGGAAGCCCTGGGGATATACTTCAATACTTCACCTGTGGGAAGGTATACCATCTAGCTGCCATAATATCACCCCAGCGGACCCCTTAAGGCAGCATCTGTCACCCTGACCGAATACCACAGGTGGCATCACGAACACAATCTATATCCCTTTAAAGACCTTTCCTTTTTATACGGACGTCCCAGAACCACAGACCGGGTCAGCCACTGTGACATCCCCTTTTGAGCCAATCGGACCCGGTACAGAGTATCCTCCTTACCTTGACGGGGCGCTCCAAACGCATCGCCCCATTTCAATTCCAGACACAACTTCAAATACTGCTGGAGCAGTGCTTTGTGGTCATAAAGGGATTGACTGGCTTATCTTTTACAAGGCTACACAATCATATTAATAATTTGGAGGAGGGTGAAGAAAAGTTTGATTGGTTCCCTTTAAGTCTATTTGTTCCTGGTCTTTTTAACATTTATGTATCTATTAAAGAAACTGAGTATTGCTTCCCTTATAACTTCCATAAATATTTTGAGAGTGGGACTAAATAAAGTTAATGCGGTGGGCCTCTCTCAGCAGTCTGTGTCCACTTGTGGCTGGGGTGGTTGTAATTGGACCCCCTCACCTTTTATAAAGCATCACTGTTATAGATGGAGATTTAGTCAATGTTATTATTGCAGTCTACTAGAAGTGGTGGGTATTCCGAGGTTTTATAAAGCCAGTTACAATACGTCTTGTGCCAGTTTTGGTTTATAAACAGTGCATGAATCCTGTAAAAAGTCAACATTGAAGACCCGGAGCTATAGATCCCCTTCAGGTGCTTCAGCTTAGTTTATGCTTTATACAATGCATACACATTGGATTCCAGTGGATGGATTGCAGCTACTGACGTAGAATTCTCTGTGTTCCCAGAACAAGCAGTAAATCCTCAGATTCTTTGTCTGAGATGTTTTTATGGCATTGTGCAGTATCCTCTTTATCTGATCATTCTTCCTGCCTTAGGAGACTGTCTCCCTATGAATTCTAATTAAGCTGTGCTTTAAAGAGACGGTATCTCGAAGTTTTAAGCTGAACATCATTTCCAAAATATAATCACTTCTTTCTGAAAAGTGCTTGCCTTTATCTCCTGCTGAGTTTTACTCATTTAAGTCTAATACACTGTGCACAGAATACTTGGCGGTTAATTGCAGATTTATTGATTTGAGCACACAATTTTTCATATGTATCTTATTAACGATTGTCCTATTCCCATCAGTATTCATCAGCCTGTGTAAACTTGTTAATAAATGAACACCGATTGACTTATATATCGTGAATCTTTGCTTGTTAACAGGACATCATTGGCCCATCCAATGCTGCGTTCACATGTTACAACCTTACCTATGGTTCAGGTGCTCACCGTCAGCCAGCAACACTACTGAGCTAACATTTCAGCATCTATTCATCAGTTAAGAAGCTTGTAGGAAGTGTGCTGGTTGCAAATGCACACAATGTAGTAGAAATGAAGTTTTATACTGCTGTAAGACAGCAGTTGTGAAACAAATACTCACATGCAGTTCCTGAAATTCTGCCATAAAATGTTGACTGCCACATAACTAAACAAGACTGAGAACGTTATTGCTCAAGATGGACTATACTGTATGGACATCTCTACTTGGACACCTACACATTAGATATGCACAAACATGCGGCCGTGGTGACTCGAACATGTCACTCGGGCAACCGCAATACTCTGTGCATACCTGAGTACCCAAGGCAAAATGGAATAACTTATAATTATATTCTAAGTCTATTGGCATTAAAATGGAGTTGATCCCCTTTTGCAGATGCAACAGCTTCCAATCTTCTGGGAAAATGTTGGTGTCTCTGCAGGAATGCAAATACATTCATCCAGAAAGGCATTTGTAGAGTGAGCCACTCTTGTTGTACAAGAGAGATTGTCTCGCAAACTCAATTCTAGTTAATGCCAAAGATTTTCAATGAGATTGAGGTCAAGATTCTGTGCAGGCCTCAAGCTCTTACACTCACCTAACCATACCCTTGTGGACCTTCCTTTGTGCCCTGAGACACGGTCATGCTGGAACAGAAAATGGCCTTCATCAAACTGTTCCACAAAGTTGAAAGCAAACTATTGTCCAAAATGTCTTGATATTCAAAAGCATTAATATTTATGGAGCTATAGACCCCAGAACAATCACTGAAACACAACATTTGTCATTGTGTTTAGTGATGTAAGGCTTGCACACAGCTGATCAGGTGCAGAAATCCATGCCATGAAATTGCCAGTGGACAGTTTTTGTGTTGATGTGCTAGAGATTTGCAATTAAGGTCATCTGAGGTCTGATGACTTTTATGCAATATGCGCCCTTGGTGCACCGGCTCTGTAACTTTACATGATGTGCAACTTTGTGGTTCTTAAAAGCTTCTACTTTTTAATAACACTACTAACAGTGGATCATGAATATTTAGAGCTCTGCCTGCTCTATAACATGCTGCCTGCAGATTGGAGTGTGTTTTCCTGGTGACCGGTTCCTTCTAAATAGCATGATCACTGGTGTGCACATCCTCGGCGATGTGATCACGGCGACCAATAGGTTGCCATCTTTGTACTCCTCTGAAGCTCGGTTGTAGACTGAGTTTCAAAGGAGACTGTGAGACAATTTTTTATCTATTTTTTTTACAAATTTCAGATTTTTTCACTACTAAAATGTAAAAAATAAGCTGTAAAAGTTTGTTATCGCCATGATTGTATTGACATGGGGAATCCAGTTGCCTGGTCATTTTTACTGAATGCCTTAAAACCAAAGCCTGAAGAACAATGGTGGAATTGCAGTTCTTTCACTTTTTTACTCTTAATTATTCTTTTTTTTATGTTTTTCAGTTAAATGAATTTAATTCAAAACTACAATTTGTCCCACAAAAAAAGCACTTATGTGGCTATACCAACAGAAAAATAAAAACTGACAGGAAAAAACAAAAGTGCTAATGGAGCGCCCCCCACGTAAGGGCAATGGGGTACTCGGTACCGGTTCCTTCAGTTCCCTCAGCGAGGATGTCACGGTGGCCCGACCCGGACTGTGGCCCTGTGAGGGGCCCCCAATAAAAGGCAGAGTTCGTAGATAACGGTAGTGTTCGTGATGCCACCTGTGGTATTCGGTCAGAGTGACCGACGCTGCTCAGGGGTCTGCTGGGGTGATGTTATGACAGCTAGATGGTGTACCTTCCCACAGGTGAAGTATTTCCCCAGGGCTTCCCAGAAGTGTAGATGATGATGGTGGATGATGTAAGGTGCGGCAAATAACGAGGACACAATGGGTGCAGTCTCTTTACCTTTACAGAAGGCTTCAGCATCCACAGTCCAGAGTGCCGGATGACAGGGTAGGCAGGGTTCGGCCGGTCTGATAGCAATTCCAGAGTCCTCTTATCCAGGTGGAAATCAGTAGCCTTCCCCTTGAGCACAGTAACGTAGTAGGTCCCTACTTGCATAAGCTACCATAAGGTCCTCACTCTTGTTACTTCTCTCTCTCTGTCCCCCAGATGGATAGGACAAACCCGTATGATGGTGGTGGCCTGAGGCTATTTTATAGGGGCCCTAGTGACGCCCCTCCTCCACAATTGCCTCCATGTCTGCTTAGGTGTTTAGGTCAGACAGCCAACTTGGAATTCACTGCCCTGCCGGTCTCTGAAGTAAAGTGTAAAGTCTATTACTCCTTCGGTGTTCTGGCCACCGGGTCTGCGCTCAGAGGGAGGCAGCCTGCTTCTAGCTGGTCTCCCACCGATGTTTCAATCCTGTTGCTATGACTTCTTTTCTCACTCACTACAGCACAATTCCTTTCGTGTCCTTTCTTAGGATGCTGCCGCATGGGTTGCAGGCGCAGCTCCGTGTCCTTCTTTCCTTCCTCCTCAGACTTCAGTCTTGATCTGACCAGGGATCACCCCAGCCAGCTCGACCTGGAGACCTTTCCTCGTTGGTCCCCGGGAAGGAACTCTCCTCTCCTCCTTCTGACTATCTCCTTCTCCCTCCAGTCAGCTTCTCTCTAACGTCCTAACCAGCCCACCAGTTTTACCCTATGTGAGGAGTGGCCTAGTGGATAGAACCCTTAGCTCCCCCCGGTGGACTGGAGTGTGAAGTGTGTGTGTGGCCGTGATACCTGGCAAGGTGAACTCCTTTGGTGCCATCAGACGTAACATCACTCCCCCTGGTGGAAGAATGACATTACTGCAATGACCAGGACTCTGTGGCGCTGCACTAAATAGTGATGAGTGAATATACTCGTTACTTGAGATTTCCCGAGCACGTTCGGGTATCCTCCGAGTATTTTTTAGTGCTCGGAGATTTAGTTTTCACCTCCGCAGCTGAATGATTTACATCTGTTAGCGAGCATAAGTACATGTGGAGAATCCCTAGCAACCAGGCAACCCCCACATGTACTTATGCTGGCTAACAGATGTAAATCATTCAGCTGCGGCAATAAAAACTACATTTCCGAGCACTAAAAAATACTCGGAGGACCCCCGAGGTTGCTCGGGAAATCTCAAGTAACGAGTATATTCGCTCATCACTAGTGCTAAATTAAAAAATCAGCCAGTCAAAGGGGTTAAAAAGCACAAAATTAGATTATACATTATCTTGGCAGCCATGTAATAACTTTGGGTACATTAATAAAGAGAATACTCTTGAAAAAAGGAGTTAATATTATATTTTTGGCTCACCCGCACACCTCCAAGCTACTCCCCTCTTCAGTGTGTACTACTACATAATTTTCTTTTCCCATTATGTAGGTCAGATCTGTGGGCGCTTATTAGAAGCGGTAAGGCAGGGAATTAGGTGAAGCCAGATAAATGTATATGATGTGCATGCTCTGCTAGAAATTATGCGTCACTAAAGCAGTTGCATAACTAGAGGAAACCAATTATTACATGAATATGTCTCTAAACTTTTAATCTGCTTTGTGCCCTTGGGAGGTTAGTGTACCGAATGTTAAAGTACTTGATGCTTTTCCTTGACCTATATTTCTGACAGTGGGATTTCCACAATAGACATTGAATGGCATCAAGGGCACTCCTACTGTGTGTTACAGGAATAATAAGCAAATAATAGCTATGAATGGAATATAGAGCACTGACCTACGCAGAGCTGCTGGAGTCCTTTTTCGTGTTTGCTGAGGTTTCTTAACAAAAGGCTCATTCCTATTAGGAACATAAGGCTACTTGTTAAGTAATTACAGTCGTACATTTAAACTGACTGAAGAGAGCCCATGAAGATGTTTGTAACTAAGTGCTTGGATGGATGAACATCTTACAAGGATGTTGTCATTACCCTGCTAGAACAGAGTCACATTACACTTTTTGAATGAGTCATCCTGAAGGTGGGCAGCATGGTGGCTCAGTGGATAGCACTGCAGCCTTTCAGCGCTGGGGTCCTGGGTTCTAATCCCACCTCGGACGACATCTGCAAGGAGTTTGTATGTTCTCCCCGTATTTGCGTGGGTTTCCTCTGGGTTCTCCGGTTTCCTCCAACATACCAAAGACATACTGATAGGGAATTTAGATTGTGAGCCCCATCGGGGACAGTGATGATAATGTGTGCAAACTGTAAAGCTCTGTGGAATATGTTAGCGCTATATAAAAATAAAGATTATTATTTATTATTATTATTAAGGTACAGCACTTGAACGTTTCTGCAACAATATAACTCAAGTCAGCGGAGTTTGCACAGACTGCAGCAGATGGCTTCTTGCTGCTTCATCACTTTGATAATAGCAGGTTGACTGTTTAGGCATACAAGACATGCTGGTAGGTAACTCAGATCACTTATTCAAATGAACACTTGAGACTGCCAAGTCTGTTACTTGTAGGTTGTGACTAGGGGTGAGCAGACCCACGGATGTTCGGGTTCGGCCAAACTAGAGTTAAAAGTTTGGTTCGGTATAGGAACTTGACCCGAACCCAACACAAGTCAATGGGAACATGAACTTTGGTGCGTTAAAATAGCTGTAAAATGGTCATAGTAAAGGCTAGGGGGCTGCAAAAGGAAGGTAAATAGGGGTAAGACTAGGACAATTGCTCTACAAATAAATTTGGATAGGGAAATGACTTAAAATTACAGAATAAAAAAAATTATAATCTTGAACCAGGAGGCAGAGGTCCAAGTGGAGGAGGAGGTGGAGTGAGGGATGATTGGTGAGGCCAGAACAACTAGAGGTGGTTTTAGATTGGTTGGGTGAGAGTTCCTTCAGTTCCTTTTCTTTGTCTTCTACCTGGTCTTCTGCTGAAGTTTTGCAGGCGATTGTATGAGGAAAGTACAACTGTGGTCCTACGAAGAATTCATTCTCTTCTCCAGAGGTTACGTTGTGGAAAGTATCGGGAGATTAGTTCAAAGGTATATGGGGGAGACAGATTATGAACAGCTTTGTGGACAGTGTTAGTAGCTTGAAGTGGATATGTTGTGGAATTGGGAGACAATGAAGGAATTTGCAGAGGGGAGAAGCAAAGGAGTAGCGAGGACAAAAGTGGATTAGTAGGGCAGCAAAGTTACAGACAGACTGCAGAGGTGTGATGATGCAATGGGGGATGATGAGGTCCTAAACCCCACATGGGGTCAAAGCCATTCGAGTGATGTGGGCAGTTTGGCGGAAGAGGTGGTGCTCACACTGCCCCAGCTGCACTGCAAATGAGGGAGCAGGCTGCAAAAGCTCCAAAGCCGGCCCCTAGCCATTAAGTTGGCTGCTACTGTGCACCGTGGTCGATTACTAGTGTGGACCATCTGTGCGCGCTTTTGGCTTTTTCACCCTGCCTGTGGTGCAGTGTCTCTTCTGCCTTACTTCTCCCCGCCTCGTATGCAACATACCAATAAGGTGAAACTCCACCTTGCACATGCTGGAGAGACTGTGCGAGCAGCAGGTGATACGAGTTTGAGCTGCAGCACGCACGGGTGAGTTGCTCTGCAGAACAACACCACTTCATGACCAACGAGTGGGCCTTCATGTGGGACGTGTTACGTATTGCTCTGTTTTGACTGCTCCACGAACATGGTCAGCGCTGATCACACCATCATCAGTGTTACTATACAAAAAAAAGGTTGCACTCTATCGTGCCAAAACACGTCAAATATGAAATACATGAAATATGAATAGCAAAATGGCTTTTTGACATAAGGAAATTTTTTTTGAAGCGCTTAGCACAGAATTTGGCCAAATAGTGTGAGCCCATCAACCATCGTCAAGGTGGTCTCATTAAACTGATGGGTACCTGACCTCCCTGTCCAAATGTGAACACTTACCGAAGGCTAATATCTGTATGCTTGGGTGAATATGAACACCTCTCTCAGCAAAGCCTACATCAGTTTAATGAGACCACCTTGACCATGGTTGATGGGCTCACACTATTTGGCCAAATTCTGTGCTAAGCGTCTCAAAAATTTTATCCTTATGTCAAAAAGCCATTTTGCTATTCATATTTCATATTTGACGTGTTTGATGATAGAGTGCAACCTTTTTTTGTATATTACATATGGAGGTAGCTGCTCCTGGTATGCACCTATTCACACTAGTTTGGATGTGCCAGTCATTTTTCTGTCATCATCAGTGTTACTATCCCACTTATATGGCTCCTAGAAAAAAAAGCTTCAAACAATGATGGATGAGGTGGTGGCACAGGCGGAAAAGTAGGTGGAACCGGAAACATTCACACCATTATCAGGCCAGGTGTCCACACATGTCTTGGGGATGGATTCCTGTACCAAGTACAGTGGCCAGGTATTCCAATGTCCAGCTAGGGGACAGTTTTGGAGGATGAGGAACAACAGTGTTCACAGCAGGGTAGCACTGGAAGCGTCTCACGAGCATCACTGGAGCATGGCTGGAGAGATACAGACGATACAAAGGACCCAGACGATATACCTCCCAACGAGGACAGCTTGTCGTTGCCTCTGGGAAGCCGGGCCCACATGAGACAATACATGCTGCTGTACCTGTGCAACGATGCCAAGTTGCCCGAATTGTTACAAGTGTTATAAATGCCGCCCTGCTGGATCCCCGCTATAAGCACAACGTGCCATCCTTCCTTCACTAGAGAAAGATCTGAAAATGCAGGAATACAAGTGCACCACACATGGCATTCTCACCTGACAGCGGGGGCTTAGTGGAAGCACAAGGCAGAGGAGGATGAAGTCGCCAATGCAGCTAGGGCAATTGCACCACTTCAGAAGGGATGGTTAGCATGGCCGAAATGTTGAAAACCCTACAAGTAGAAGCAAAGGCTTTTTGGTATAGTAGAAACAGAGGCTTTTTGGCATATAAAAGGGAAAGAGACGGCAGCATACTAAAATTTTTTTTTAGACACACCACTCATAAAAAGACGGTCAAGAGTAGAATTTTTTTTTTAGAAACACTACTCGTATAGACACAGCGGTAGAATAAAATAATTTTTTTCGGCCCACAAATGGGAAAGAGATGGCTGCATAATAGAACATTTTTTTTTACATACACTACTCACAAAAAGACAGTCGCAGAGTAAAAAAAGTTTTTAGAAATACTGCTTGTATAGACACAGCGGTACAATAAAGTAATTTTTTCGGCCCACCAATGGGAAAGAGAGTAAGAGACGGTTGCAGAGTAGATTTTTTTTTTTTTTAGGAACACCACTCCCAAAAATACGACTGCAGATTAGAATTTTTTTTTTTAGAAACACTACTTGAATAGACACAGCGTTAGAATGAAATATTTTTTAGGCTCACAAATAGGCTGCGTAGTAGAATTTTTTTTATATATACACTACTGACAAAAACCTGTAGAACATTTTTTTAGAAACACTACTCATATAGACATAGCGGTACAGTAAAATGATTTGTTTCGCCTTGAAATGGCAAAGAGTTAGCTGCAGAGCACTATAACTGTTTTGTACCAAAAATTACAAAGACAAAATGGTTTAGTAGATTTATTATTTTGCCACACTACTGGTATAGTCATAGCAGTATAGTAAAAAGATTTGTTTGGCTTACAAATGGCAAAGACATGACTGCTGAGATTTTTTCAGTTGCCACACTACTTGTATAGACACTGCAGTACAGTAAAATAATTTGTTTGGCCTACAAATGGAAAAGAGAGGACTGAAGAGTATACCGTAATTATTTTTTTAGGCACACTGCTCATACAGATATGGCTGCACATTACACAGAGTGGCTTTTTGGTACAGCACTCCTGCATGTGGTATTGCAGAGTACAAACATCAGCTTTTGACACATTACTAACACAGATATGGGTGCAGAGTACACCCAGCAACTTAAAGGCACAGTACTCCCACAGGCGGGGGTGCAGAGTACACACAGTGGCTTTTGGCACAGTACAGCCACAGATATGGGTGCAGAGTGCAAACAGTTGGTTAAAGGCACAGTACTCCCTCAGGCTGAGGTACAGAGTACACACAGTGGCTTTTTGACACAGTACTCCCACAGGCAGGGTTGCAGACATACAGCAGCTTTTTGCACAGTACTCCCACAGGCGGGGTTGCAGAGTACACACAGGGGCATTTGGCACAGTACTCCCACAGATATGGGTGTAGAGTCAGTACAGCGTCTGAAAGGCACAGTACTCCCACAGGTAGGGTAGCAGAGTACACAGAGCGGCTTTTTGGCACAGTTCTCCCCCTGAGACCAGGGCTGCCACGAGGAATTTTGTGGGCCCCATACTGGCAAATTTTTGGGGCCCCCTTAAGACTCCACCCAGGCTCCATCCCAGCCTCACCTCCATCCCTTGAACTGTCCACAGTCAAAAGATTTTTTTAAGCCGCCACATGACAAAGTAGACTCTTTTGGCCGGCATTACTCTACTCTATCCTATTAATCATTTGTTAAAATACCACATACAAGGAACAAATACTGCCACGCCATGTCCAGACCACATATTACCACCACAGTGACCAAATAATATCACATACAAGGGACAAATACCGCCACACCATGACCAGACCACATATTACCACCACAGTGACCAATAATACCACATACAAGGAACAAATACCACCACACCATGACCAGACCACAGATTACCACCACAGTGACCAAATAATAGCACATACAAGGAACAAATACCACCACACCATGGCCGGACAACATATTACCACCACATAGTGACTAAATACTAAAATACTGATCAGTAATAAAAAACACAATGCTAATATAACCATAAGTACCATTATACACAGGAGATCTGTACTTGGTATGCAGTGTCTGTGTATAGGTAATCCAGTGATCACCGGTGACATTATACACTATATACACAGAGCTCCTGTGTATAATGTCACCGGTGATCACTGGATTACCTTTACACTATACACTATATACACAGAGCTAGCTCCTGTGTATAGTGTAAAGGTAATACAGTGATCACTGGTGACATTGTACACAGGACCGCTGTTATAGTATACAGTGTATAATGTCAGTGTACAGGTAACACACTGACTCACCAGTGACATCTCTAGGGGAAGTCCTTCATCTTTTCTTTTCATCTTCATCCAGCACAGACCGCCATCACTTCTTCCAGCCAGGGCTCATCTCTGCAGGAAATAACAGTTATCTAGAGCACCGCTTGCAGAACACATTGCTTATGTTTTCCCCCAATTCTAAACTACACCAGATAAAGAAAAAAGGTGACAATGTTGCTCTCGACAGTAACAGGACTGTCCCCCATTTAAAAGAGTATCCTCAAAAAATAAAATAAATACATCACTGCAGTAATAATATCCCTCATCCTGGCCCCTGTGTGTCTTATTCCTGGCTCCAGCCATATGGCCCATCCTGCCTCCATGTGATGTTCCATCCTGCCCCATGATCCTGCCCCATCTGTCCCATGATCCTGCCCCATCTGTCCCATGATCCTGCCCCCTCTGTCCCATGATCCTGCCCCATGATCCTGCCCCATCTGTCTCCATCGTATCCATCCTGCCCCATGATCCTGCCCCATGATCCTGCTCCATCTGTCTCCATTCTGCCCCATATTCCTGCACCATGTGCCTCCATCCTGCCCATCTGTTTCCATCCTGCCCCATGATCCTGCTCCATCTGTCTCCATCCTGCCCCATATTCCTGCCCCATCTGTCTCCATCCCGCACCATGTCTGCATCCTGCCCCTGCGTCTCCATCCTGCCCCCTGTGTCTCCAATCCTGCCCTGTGTCTCCCATCCTGTCCCCTGTCTCCATTCTATCCCTTGTTTACGTTCTGCCCCCGTGTCTCCCATCCTGCCCTGTCTCCATTCTGCCTCTTGTCTACATTCTGCCTCTGTGTCTCCCATCATGCCCCGTCTACATTCTGCCCTCGTGTCTACCATCCTGCCCTGTGTCTCCATTCTGACCCTTATATGATTATAGAGAAACCAAGTGCACCACTATATACAAAGATACTAAAGGAAAAGGATAACTAGTGGTGCAAGCTCAGTGGTAAACAATAATGGCCAAAAAAGAGAAAGCACCACTGCAATAAATGCACACCACAAAATTGTATCGAAAATTATTTAACAGTATACTTTATTGGTATGCCACACAAAATATTAAAGCATAATTAAAACCAGACAAGAACCTGGCATCTAGTGATTCATTCAAGGGCAAGGCCCTAACTCCAGTGGCGGCGCATTTTTTAGACAAACATGTGGGGCAGGTCTTGAACACACGGGTGGTGGGACTTGAGAAAGTTTATATGTCTAATAGGGGTGGTTCATATAAGAAGCTCCTGTTACGTTCAGAATCTCGGTGGATCTTTAATCTTGGTTCTGTTGCCCTTACAGGTTTGAATGAGGAATTGCTATTTACGGGGTTCCTTGGATAATAATCATCTCCAGATGGAATTATATCTTCTCATGGATTCAGGGAAACAGCCTCAAAGTTCGCATTCGGTCCTGTCTGCCATACATAATAGATCTACGATGCCATGGTTCCCTGGCCTTGATGCCTCCATGAGTTACATCTGTGTCTCAAGCTATAGACTATATTTGTATTCTATGGTTTAAATAGTCACAGTTTTTATCCTGATTGTTTATTACTGGTTTTGGCTCATGGGGCAAATATGGGTGGTGCTTCTGAACACTAGGGGGTCTGACATGTGTCGGATTTTCTTCTCCCCCCCCCCCCCTTTTTCTTCGTCTCCTATATTTCTTGATTTGTATCAGGCTTCGACTCTGGTTTAGGGGTTCGACGCCCCCCAACATCTTTTTTTAAGGCCACAAACTGTAGTGTGGTCCTCAATTTGATGAAGGTCCAGGACTTGAGCCTTTTGCTTGTTATTTATTGCAGTGGTGCTTTCTCTTTTTTGTCCATTCTGACCCTTGTCTACATTTTGCCCCGTTTCTCCCATCCTGCCACCATGTCTCCATTCTGCCCCCTCTCCATTCTGCCCCTTGTCTACATTTTGCCCCCATGTCTCCCATTCTGCCTCCGTGTCTCCATCCTGCCCCCTGTGTCTCCAATCCTGCCCCCTGTCTCCATTCTGCCCCAGGCAGGATGGAGACACATGGTCCATGTGTCTCCCTCCATCCTGCTGGTGAAAAATATTGTGGCTTGCCACTTTCAATGGAGAAAAAAACCTTTCTCCTTACCTGGCTCGCTCCTGCGGCAACGATGATCCCTCGTTTCAAGCATTTACTAGCCGGTGAATGACAATGACGTCATACGCAGGTGACGTGCGCACTGATGCTGGCGTCTTTAACTATTGCCGTGTGGGCCCACGCGGCAATAGAGTAACTGAACCTGTGTTTCGGACATAGGTTCAGTTACTGCACCAGCAGAAGCCTGCTGCTGGGGCCCGATCAGCAGGAGACGGGCCCCATACGCCAATCAGAGCAGTAATGCCCTGATGGCAGCCCTGTCTGAGACAAAAGCAGGGCCCACACAGTGGCTTTTCGGGAGAGTGCACTATCTAACATTGGCCCTCGCTCCAGTTGCATCCTGTCCCTATAGTAATCAGAGCAGATTGGTGGCGGCAATCGTGCCAATACTTGACATTGCTATGATGTCTCCGGAAGTCCCCACAGCCTAAAAGCTTGTTGATTGGCTGCACTGCAGCCTATCAACAAACTTTATTAGGCATCTGAACCTGAACAGTAAACCGGACATCCTGTGAAAAGTCCACATTCGTGATTAAGCATCGGACACTAGGTGTCCGGTACAGATCCCGAACTTTGCAGTTTTGGTTTGCTTATCCCTAATTACGACTTAAGGTACCGTCACACATAACGATATCGTTAACGATATCGTTGCTTTTTGTGACGTAGCAACGATATCGTTAACGAAATCGTTATGTGTGACAGCGACCAACGATCAGGCCCCTGCTGGGAGATCATTGGTCGCTGGGGAAAGTCCAGCACTTTATTTTGTCGCTGGATCTCCCGCTGACATCGCTGAATCGGCGTGTGTGACGCCGATTCAGCGATGTCTTCACTGGTAACCAGGGTAAATATCGGATTACTAAGCGCAGGGCCGCACTTAGTAACCCGATGTTTACCCTGGTTACCGTTGTAAATGTAAAAAAACAAACACTACATACTTACATTCCGGTGTCTGGTCAGGTCCCTCGCCATCAGCTTCACGCACTGACTGGTGAGCGCCGGCCAGCCGTAAAGCACAGCACAGCAGTGACGTAACCACTGTACTTTACGGCCGGCGCTCAGTCAGTGCGGGAAGCTGAAGGCGAGGGACATGAGCAGACACCGGGAATGTAAGTATGTAGTGTTTGTTTTTTTACATTTACAACGGTTACCAGGGTAACATTGGGTTACTAAGCGCGGCCCTGCGCTTAGTAACCCGATGTTTACCCTTGTTACCCGGGGACTTCGGGATTGTTGGTCACTGGAGAGCTGTCTGTGTCACAGCTCTCCAGCAACCAAACAGCGATGCTGCAGCGATCAACATCGTTGTCGGTATCGCTGCAGCGTCGCTTAGTGTGACGGTACCTTTAAAGGGAACCTGTCAGTAGATTTTTGCTACTTTATCGGACAGAAGCGTGATGTAGGCAAAGATAACGTGAATCCAATGATGTATCACTTAGATTACAGTGTACAGCCGTAGTCAGAGCTTTTAGATTTAGCATGCTGCATGGCTGTGGAGGCTGCACCCACACCGGGCTCTCCATGTACAAAGTCCATAGACAGTGAGGTGCTTAGTTGCTGGACTAGTCTGGCAATGTTAATCTCTTATTGATTAATACTTCACAGTTAAGGCCCCTTCACATTAAGCGACGCTGCAGCGATACCGACAACGATCCGGATCGCTGCAGCGTCGCTGTTTGGTCGCTGGAGAGCTGTCACACAGACCGCTCTCCAGCGACCAACGATGCCGGTAACCAGGGTAAACATCGGGTAACTAAGCGCAGGGCCGCGCTTAGTAACCCGATGTTTACCCTGGTTACCATCCTAAAAGTAAAAAAAACAAACAGTACATACTTACCTACCGCTGTCTGTCCCCGGCGCTCTGCTTCTCTGCACTCCTCCTGTACTGGCTGTGAGCACAGCGGCCGGAAAGCAGAGCGGTGACGTCACCGCTCTGCTTTCCGGCTGACCGACGCTCACAGCCAGTACAGGAGGAGTGCAGAGCACAGCGCCGGGGACAGACAGCGGTAGGTAAGTATGTACTGTTTGTTTTTTTTACTTTTAGGATGGTAACCAGGGTAAACATCGGGTTACTAAGCGCGGCCCTGCGCTTAGTTACCCGATGTTTATCCTGGTTACCAGTGAAGACATCGCTGGATCGGTGTCACACGCCGATCCAGCGATGTCCACGGGAGATCCAGCGACGAAATAAAGTTCTGTACTTTGTTCAGCGACCAACGATCTCCCAGCAGGGGCCTGATCGTTGGTCGCTGTCACACATAGCGATTTCCTTAACGATATCGTTGCAACGTCACCAAAAGCAACGATATCGTTAACGATATCGTTATGTGTGAAGGTACCTTTAGTAAACAACGGCATGCACTTTGACAAGTGAAGCATCCCTGAATTCTGGATTTCAGCCTCTATCTCCTGCTATTTTCAGATTGCATAGCAAAAACCTGCTGACAGATTCCCTTTAAAGGGGTTTTCCCATAAACAAAAGTGCTTATTAATTGATAAATATGGGAAAATTGAGAATTTCTATAGTGGATGCATATAAAAAAATGTGCAGGTAGAGGTGCTTTAGCTGCAGGTGGTTACCGCGACAGAGAGGAGCCAGAAGACTGCAGCGTCTAATTACTCCTACTCCTGCGCCGAAAAGAAGCACTTCACCTTCTTTTTAAATTGTGCAAATTTCTTTTGGCTTTACAGAGTGTGACAGAGTCACTGGCAGGGTGGTAGAAGGGAGATATGTGTCACTGCGCTTATCGGCGTCAGTGATATGAAGCCAGAGCATTTTTCTCCAGCACACTACGTGTTATGAGGGTTAAGTTGGATAAAAGGGTTGGTTTTATGTGGATGTTAAGCGGGTGGGAGAAGGTCCACTTTATCTCCCCTGGCAGACCTGCCAGGACCTGCGTGAGGTCATGATCATGTGATCAATCACATGATAGGAAAATCACAGGCTTAGGTTTAAATAATCAAGCTCTACAAGCAGTCGGTGTTCAGCTAGCCTGGAGAGAGGAGTCTCCAGAGACTTTGTGGCTCACCAAGCACAGACTGAACCTGTGCTGCTCCAGAGCAGGGTGCTGTCCCTTAACATACGGACTGAGTTGCAGCAATTTTGTTATCCTTTTGTTGTTTTGTTCCTGTTTTAGCCAGAGAGGCTGAGTTCCCGTGGGTTGGTTGCCATGACAATAAACCAACAAAGACGGTGTTTCCATTTTTCCTACCTCTCTGCGCCACTTGAGTGAGCTACCACAAGAGGTTATTCGGTCATGTTTGGAGCTCAGGGAGTCTGGGCTCTCAGCTGACAACTGTTAGCCACTCCTATCCCCTATATAATCTGGGTCCTGACTGACACGCATCGCCAGACATAGCTTTGGCTGCATTGCTGGGAGGATGGTGATTTGGTGGTTATGTGAGAAGTTGTTTGGTGAGTTTATCTGTTGCTTGGTTTAATAAGTGTGATAATTCCCATTCCTTCTCCTACTTTGGTTTTACGCCATCCTTCACTCCCCGATGCATTCCTCTGTTGTATGAGAATGAATATTTGTATGCCTGGTATTTTCCATTTTCCCTGTTTGTGTTGCCTTGTTCATCTGGTTGGTGTACTACGGTGCACCACTACTCTCCTTTTCCCCGGGTGGGGGAAGGGTGCAGACAGAGAGTAGATTCAGGAGATAAGGCAAGTTATGTAGCCTGTTGTGAATTCCGCTCTTGGGCTCCCTCCGGTGGTTGTAAGTGGCACTTTTGTGAGTTCTGCTCTTGGGCTCCCTCTTGTGGTTTCAAGTGGTATGGCTGCTCCTTGGATTTAGCTGTCAGCAGCTGCTTCCACTGATTGTCTTTTCTGCTCGGCTATTTATGCCTGGCTCTTTCCTTCAGCCAGTGCCACTTGTAAATGGTTCCTGGTTGGATTCACATCTCTTTGGATTTCCCTGTTATCCTGACCAGTTCAGCAAAGCTAAGTCCTTGCTTGCTCTTTTCTGTCCACAGATTGTGGACTTATTCATTCTGTGCATTCAATGTTTGTCCAGCTTATCAGTATGGATTAATTCTGTGTTGCTGGAAGCTCTGGGAAACAGATTTACCCTCCACACCTTTAGTCAGGTGTGGAGATTTTTGTAAACTCTGTGTGGACTTTTTGTAGTGTTTTATACTGACCGCACAGTATTCCATCCTGTCCTTTCTATCTAGCTAGACTGGCCTCCTGTGCTCATCCTGGTTTCATTCTGTGTATGTCTTTTTCCCTCTCCTCTCACAGTCATTATTTGTGGGGGGCTAATCTATCCTTTGGGGATTTTCTCTGAGGCAAGATAGCTTTCCTGTTTCTATCTTTAGGGGTAGTTAGATCTTAGGCTGTGACGAGGTGCCTAGGGAGAGTTAGGAGCATCCCACGGCTACTTCTAGTGTTGTGTTGAGCTTAGGGACTGCGGTCAGTACAGATACCACTTCCTTCTGAGCTCGTTCCATGTTGCTCCTAAACCACCAGATCATAACAGTAGCCCCAGCATTTTCAAATTCAGAAGTAACCCAGGGAACAGGGCAGGCTAGGAAGCCCCCAAGTGTTAGGAACAGGGAAGGAGCCCCCGGTCCCAGGTCACCCGACAAGAGAGTCATAACAGTTACTCCTCTGTGCCCTTTCTTTTCATCTAAGTATCAGTGTATATATCGGGCTACTTGTTGTACAGCACTGTTGTGACTTATTGAGATGAGTTCAAAGATTCTGTATTATTTCTTTAACCTCTTTTGCGGCTTTTTAGTTTAAGATGTCACCTGTTAAAAAAGTCTCATGCTTCATTAAAATGTTGCAGAATTTGCTTAAAATATTGTTTTTAGATGTGAATTTTGCAAAGTTGCAACTGATGAATAAGCTGAAAACGTCTGGGAACCCCAAATCCTAAACAAAATGACAGGCGAGCACGGCATAGAATTCAGAAAAGGCACAGATAAAAAATGAATAAGGTAAATGAAAACAGGCGAAAAACATCAAATCCTAGACAAAAAAGGTGCAAATGCATTTATGTATCAGGAACTTTCATCAACACATTTTGGGAAAATTACATTCAACCTATACATAATTTATCTATGCAAAAAATAAAATCCACATCTAATGTTACAAGTAGCTCTTCGAACATTTAAAATTTTGTTTTAAATCAATCATACTAGTTTTAGCGATGAATGCAGTATATTTTTTTTATGTTTTATGACTTTTTCTTTCATCTGTACTTTCTTGGAAAGTTTTTGTTTAAGAACCATAAAATGGAATGAAAATTAAGATACATACCCATGTAAGTTTAATTACATAAAACATACACTTAAAACGTCAAAGGTGACATGCTGTAGGAAAACTATAATGAATCCATAGAAACATCGATATGAGATACATATTAATGAATCACAGAAATAATAACTTTTTTTTCTGCATCCATCCACTAAGGCCTGTGCACATGTTGAGTATTTGGGCAGTTTTTTTTTCCCTCAGTATCTGTAAGCCAAAACCAGGAGTGGAAGAGTCAGTGGAAAAGTATAATAGAAACACGTCACCACTTCTGTATTTTTCAGCCATTCCTGGTTTTGGCTTACAAATACTGAGGTAAAATACTGACCGTGGCCTAATAATACCCCCTACTACAGGGGCCGGACTTTATTTGCTGGAGGCCCCTTGACTGACCGGGCAATGGTTAAGGTTAATTTTTCCCCGTTCTCCTGCTCGCTCAGGAAGAGTAAATGTGTAACCCCATCCCCTGTTTTTTCTGTTGCTTTTCCCTGCTGTTATGTGCGTCACTTACGGCGCGTAAGTCACCTCAGGGGAAGCGGCAAGAGAAGTGGTGCCTGAGGTGATTTCAGCCTCCTCGCTCAGTAAAGTTTTTGAGCTGGAGGTGAATCCTTTGCTGCTGGGTAATTTAAGAATGGATTCTTCGTTAGAAGAAGCGATTAGGGACAGAGTGAACAAGGAAGGTGCCGAGTGGTTGGCGGCGTTCCTACCGGAATCGCAGGTCAGTAAAGCTGCTCCGGCGGGTCGCCGCTTGTGGTGAAAGCCGCGACAACTTGAGAGACTGAGTCCATCTCGTCTTTCTGCGGCGCCATTACCAACGGGAGAGGGAGCTTCAGCGCTTGTCCTGCCCCGCCGAGGAGAAGGGAGGAAGGGCGGAGGCTTAAGTAGGTGGGGATATTTAGATTTGAGAGGGGCTAGTCTGCAGCAGCCATCGTCATTGTATACTGAAACAACAACGGCTGTGAGGTGTTGGCAGGGAAAAAACATGGTAAAAAATCCTGCTTACCTCAAAGTTTACCAGAGAAACGTAACATGGGGGGTTACCACAGTGCTGTTTCATCTTCTGAGGATGAGGCAGAGCATAAGGGAGTAGTGGAACAACGGAGTGGTTATTTACCTCAAAAAACGGCTGAGGGTGCAAGGGACAAACATCCTCTTCAGGATAACCTGCAGGTTTTCCCTAATTCTGCTGGTCCAGAATTGCTGAGTTCGCAACCGGCGTCATTGTTACAAGCCGGACATAAGCAGCAATCATTACCCCTGTCCTTCATTTCTCCTTTGACCCAAGTCACCAACCCCATTCAGTCTCCGCTTTTGCTGTTAGGTACTGGGAATTTGAAGCAAGTTGGTAGTGGGATACCGTCAGGGTTATCAGCGCAAATGTCACAGCAGCAAGGGTTAATGGGTACTGTGTCAGGAGCAAGCCATTATATGGCAGCTCCGTCAGGATAGCACCGGGTCATCGACGAGAGAAGCGTAGAAGAAGAAGAAGATATGACAGGTCCTCCTCATCTTCCTCGGAATCGGATGGGAGGTCTTATAGAAGCCATGGTTGTCGTTCACGGCTTAGACGGAGGCGTTCAGTCTCTAGATGCAGCAGGCGTTCGTCACGTTATCAGTCTTCCTCCTCGGGGTCCCGTAGTGGAAGGTGTCATCAAAGTCGCAGGATGGCTAGTGGAGATCGACGAAGGTACAATGAAGAGTCGGTTACAGTGTCTGCAACAACATCAGCTGTGGAGGCGCAATCAGGTGAGTTTGATTATGCGGGAGCATGGGAAGGTGCAGGTAACAAATTTGTGACACTTGACAACCTTAGAAGTATATTGAAGGGAGAAAATTAGTTTGGAATCCCAATTTATTAACCCAAGGAAAAGGCAATGCTTCTTTGCCTCCGCCTAAGCGTGCTGATATTTATAAGGATGTTTTTTATTGTGCCGTTTCCCCATTGGGCTCGCATCTACACTGTGTTCCAAAGTATTCTGCAAATTGGATTTAAGTGTCAAAGATTTAATTGTTTTGCTTTTCAAATAAATTTGTGGATGGTATTGTGTCTCAGGGCTCAATAGATAACTGAAATCAATCTTAGGCCGGCGTCACACACAGCGTAAAACAATACGGTCCGTATATTACGGCCGTAATACGCTGAAAAGTCCCGAAAAAAGTGGTCCGTAGCTCCTCCGTAGGCAGGGTGTGTCAGCGTTTTTTGCGCATGGCATCCTCCGTATGTAATCCGTATGGCATCCGTACTGCGTGGTTTTCTCGCAGGCTAGCAAAACCAACATACCGCTATAGAAGTGATCCATGTGTCCCAAAAAGAAAAGAAAATATATATATACTGTCTATATATATATATATATATATATGTCAGTAGACACATATATTAGAGAGAAAAGCCGGTAATTCAGTGCGGTGTACAGTAAAATCACACTGACAGCTTACAGTAGAATAGGTAGAATAAATGTGTACACATAGAATAGGTATATATATATATATATATATATGTCAGTGAGACACATATATGTATATATATTAATATTTATTCCAGCGCTAGACAGCTTGAAAGCCGGTAATTCAATTACCGGCTTTTTCCTTCTCCTTCCTAAAACCCGACATGATTTGAGACATGGTTTACATACAGTAAACCATGTCTTCTCTCCATTTTTTTTGCAGATTCCACACTACTAATGTCAGTAGTGTGTATCTGCAAAATTTGGCCGTTCTAGCTCTTAAAATAAAGGGTTAAATGGCGGAAAAAATTGGCGTGGGCTCCCGCGCAATTTTCTCCGCCAGAGTAGTAAAGCCAGTGACTGAGGGCAGATATTAATAGCCTGGAGAGGGTCCACGGTTATTGGCCCCCCCCTGGCTAAAAATATCTGCCCCCAGCCACCCCAGAAAAGGCACATCTGGAAGATGCGCCTATTCTGGCACTTGGCCACTCTCTTCCCATTCCCGTGTAGCGGTGGGATATGGGGTAATGAAGGGTTAATGCCACCTTGCTATTGTAAGGTGACATTAAGCCTAATTAATAATGGAGAGGCGTCAATTATGACACCTATCCATTATTAATCCAATACTAGTAAAGGGTTAAATAAAACACAAACACATTTTTTAAAATTATTTTAATGAAATAAAAACAATGGTTGTTGCAGTATTTTATTCAACGCCCAATCCAGTCACTGAAGACCCTCGTTCTGTGAGTAAAAAAACATAATAAACCAACAATATACTTACCCTCCGCAGATTTGTAACGTCCAACGATGTAAATCCTTCTGAAGGGGTTAAAACATTTTGCAGCAAGGAGCTGTGCTAATGCAGGCTGCTCCTCGCTGCAAAACCCCAGGGAATGAGGCTAAAAATAGATCAATGATCTATATTTAGCTTCATTTGCGGTGAGGCGCCCTCTGCTGGCTGTTCATAGATCGTGGGAAATTACCTAGAAAGCCAGGGAGCTAGAGAGAAAGCCAGGGAGCTTTCTAGGTAATTTCCCACGATCTATGAACAGCCAGCAGAGGGCGCCTCACCGCAAATGAAGCTAAATATAGATCATTGATCTATTTTTAGCCTCATTCCCTGGGGTTTTGCAGCGAGGAGCAGCCTGCATTAGCACAGCTCCTTGCTGCAAAATGTTTTAACCCCTTCAGAAGGATTTACATCGTTGGACGTTACAGATCTGCGGAGGGTAAGTATATTGTTGGTTTATTATGTTTTTTTACTCACAGAACGAGGGTCTTCAGTGACTGGATTGGGCGTTGAATAAAATACTGCAACAACCATTGTTTTTATTTCATTAAAATAATTTTAAAAAATGTGTTTGTGTTTTATTTAACCCTTTACTAGTATTGGATTAATAATGGATAGGTGTCATAATTGACGCCTCTCCATTATTAATTAGGCTTAATGTCACCTTACAATAGCAATGTGGCATTAACCCTTCATTACCCCATATCCCACCGCTACACGGGAATGGGAAGAGAGTGGCCAAGTGCCAGAATAGGCGCATCTTCCAGATGTGCCTTTTCTGGGGTGGCTGGGGGCAGATATTTTTAGCCAGGGGGGGGGCAATAACCGTGGACCCTCTCCAGGCTATTAATATCTGCCCTCAGTCACTGGCTTTACTACTCTGGCGGAGAAAATTGCGCGGGAGCCCACGCCAATTTTTTCCGCCATTTAACCCTTTATTTTAAGAGCTAGAACGGCCAAATTTTGCAGATACACACTACTGACATTAGTAGTGTGGAATCTGCAAAAAAAATGGAGAGAAGACATGGTTTACTGTATGTAAACCATGTCTCAAATCATGTCGGGTTTCAGGAAGGAGAAGGAAAAAGCCGGTAATTGAATTACCGGCTTTCAAGCTGTCTAGCGCTGGAATAAATATTAATATATATACATATATGTGTCTCACTGACATATATATATATACCTATTCTATGTGTACACATTTATTCTACCTATTCTACTGTAAGCTGTCAGTGTGATTTTACTGTACACCGCACTGAATTACCGGCTTTTCTCTCTAACAGCGCTGCGTATTTCTCGCAAGTCACACTGCTTGTCCGTGTGTAATCCGTATTTTTCACGCTTCCATAGACTTTCATTGGCGTATTTCTTGCGCAGTACGGTGACAAACGCAGCATGCTGCGATTTTGTACGGCCGTAGAAAGCCGTATAATACTGATCAGTAAAATACGGCAGATAGGAGCAGGGGCATAGAGAATAATTGTGCCGTATTTTTTGCGAGTTTTACGGACGTAGATTCTGCGCTCTTACGTCCGTAAAACTCGCATGTGTGACGGCGGCCTTAAACACATGTGATAATTAGTTTTCCAGGTGATTCGAATTAAAGGAAAACTACTTAAAAATGATGTTCCACATTATTAAGCAGGCCAAAGTTTTCAAGCAATATGAGAAATAAAAAGGATCTCTCTGCTGCTGAAAAGCATTAAATAGTGCAATGCCTTGGACAAGGTATGAAAAAATTAGATACTTCACAAAAACTTTGTGATCATCATACTGTGAAGAGATTTGTGACTGAAGCAGAGCACAGACAAAGTTCATGCAGATAAAGGCATAATGAGGAAGGTTTCTGCCAGACAAATTCATTGGAATAAGAGAGCAGCTGCCAAAATACCATTACAAAGCAGCAAACAGTTATTTGAAGCTGCTGGTGCCTCTGGAGTCCCTCGAACCTCAAGGTGTATGGTCATTCAAAGGCTTGCTGTGGTATATAAACCTACTATTCGGCCACCCCTAAACAGTGTTCATGAGCAGAAACGGTTGCAGTGGGCCCAGACATACATGAAGACTAATTTTCAAACATTCTTGTTTACTGATGAGTGTTGAGCAACCCTGGATGGTCCAGAAGGATGGAGTAGTGGATGGTTGGTGGATGGCCACCATGTCGCAACAAGGCTACGATTTCAGCAAGGAGGTGGAGAAATGTTTTGGCCCAGAATCATGGGGAAACAGCTGGTGGGGCCCTTTAAGGTTCCTAAAGATGTGAAAATTACCTCTGTAAATAGCATTTCTGACTGGCAATTTTCTTCCATGGTCTAAAAGCAGAAACGTGCCTTCAGGAACAAAATCATCTTCATGCATGACAATGCCCCATGTCATGCTGCAAATAATACCTCTGAGTCATTGGCTGCTATGGGCATAAAAGGAGATAAACTCATGGTGTGGCCACCATCTTCCCCTGACTTCAACCCTATAGAAAACCTTTGGAGTATCATCCAGCACAGGATCTATGAGGTTGGGAGGCAGTCCACATCAAAACAGCAGCTCTGGGAAGCTATTCTGACTTCATGCAAAGACGTACAATCAGAAACTCTCCAAAAAACTCAAGAATGCAAGAATTGTGAAGGTGATATCAAAGAAGGGGTCCTATGTAATGTAACTTGGCCTGTTAGGATGTTTTGGAGTTAAATAGCTTTTTTGTTCAGTGAATGTGACCTCCTAATGCTGCAAATTCCACAAATGAGCATTTTCAGTTCTTTAAAACATATCAAATGTTTAGAAATTCTACTGTGCCCAATAATTTTGAACAGTGCATTTTGAGTTTTTATTCATTTTGGAGACTATACTGTTATCGTTGGGAGGTTTCTTCAATAAAATTTGATGCATACTCTAACGGGTGATGTCTTTTATTAGACTGAGTGTCATTTGCACTGACCATTTAGGAAAATCCGAGAAAAATGTCATCTGCATAATAATTTGGAACATACTGTAGAACAGGATATGTTAGAAAAAATATGGAATAATGACTACATTGATATATGGTCTTTACTGTCACCAGATCAGAATTCTGTGGATAAGGAATGTCGAGTGGTCGAGAGGGTTTACGAGCGTCGTCCTAAAGTGGCTAAAACGATCAATAATTGGCTGCAAGCCTTTTTTGTATTGGGTTGCGTTATGGGTCAAAAACACCCTGAGAGATGTTCGGAATTATTTCTTTACATGGATACCATATATAATTCATGTAAAACTCATGGAGGCACCGCGTGGTGGAGATACGATGAAGATTTTCGGAGGCGTTTGGCCATTAATCCTAGTCTTGGTTGGGGAGTCAAGGCTATGGACTCTTGGTTGCGTCTTATGATGTCTCAAAGAAGCAGTCAGCCCTTTCCAGCTGGGGCCCCTGGTCAACAAACGGGCTCGGGGCCAGTTACCGTCCGTAGGGCAGGTACTTGTTGGTTGTTCAACGAGGGCCATTGTAAATATTAAGGGTTGTGCAAATACAAACATGAGTGCTCAGTATGTGGTGGACAGCACTCAGTCACGAAATGCCCTCGGCATGTATCCAAGCCCACTCACTCAAAGACAACCGGTCAACACGAAGGAAAAGACACCAGTGAACATCACTGCGATGGAGCCCTGGTTAAATAAATATCATAAAAAAGGGGCAGCGGCGCAGTTGCACGTTGGGTTTTCATATGGTTTTTTCATACCTTTCAAATTTTCTACGGACCCAACTTTTTCATTCAATTTGAAATCAGCTAAGGATCTTCCTTTAGTTTTATCGAACAAAATCGCGAAGGAAGTGGCACTTGGTCGCATGATGGGGCCTTTCTCTACCTCCCCATTTTACAACTTAAGGGTATCCCCTTTGGGAGTAGTGCCCAAAAAAGAGCCCAGGGAGTTTAGACTTATTCATGATCTTTCTCACCCGAAGGGATCTTCAGTGAATGATGGAATTGATCCAGACGAGGCTGTCTTATGCTTCTTTTGATCACGCGTTGAGGATTTTGCATCAGGCGGGACCCGGGGCATTAATGGCAAAATCTGATATTGCATCGACTTTTCGTCTTCTTCCTGTTCACATGGATTGCTATCATCTTCTTGGTTGTTTTGTGGATAATAATTACTCTTATGATACCTGCGTGCCCATGGGGTGCTCTATTTCATGCAAATATTTCGAGTTATTTAGCAGTTTTCTTGAATGGGTATTAAAATTGGAGACAGGCTCTCAGTTGATTACACATTATTTGGATGTCTTTTTGTTTGTTGGTCCAGCAGGTTCGGATTTATGCAAGGATGTGTTGCAAAAGTTTCAAGAATTAATGAAGGTTTTTGAGGTACCTTTATCAGAAGAAAAGACAGTGGACCCGTTGACCTATTTATCTTTTTTAGGCATTGAAATTCATTCTGCGAGCGGAGTTTTTCGCCTGCCGTTAAAAAAAATAGTCAATTTAAAAGACAAGATAGATGGTTTTCTCTCGGTAAAGAAAATTACCCTGGTGCAAATGCAGTCCCTGTTGGGTTTATTGACGTTTACGTGCAGGGTGATGCCCATGGGTAGAATTTTTTCCCGTCATTTGGCAATGGCTACAAAAGGGGTTAGGCTCCCTCACCATAGGATTAGGCTTTCCCTTCCTTTGTTGGAGGATCTTCGTGTGTGGAGAAGTTTTCTGCTAAACTATAACGGGCGGACTTGTTTTCAAAGTGTAGAAAAGGCATGTCAGGACATTCATTTGCTTTCAGATGCGGCGGGATCAGTGGGATTCGGCGTAATTTTTCGGAAACATTGGTGTCCTGAGCGTTGGCCAGAAAGTTGGATTAAGAACGATTGGACAAAAAATCTCACCTTGCTTGAGTTGTTTCCTTTCGTGGTGGCTGTGGAAATTTGGGGTCTACAATTTCGGAATTCCAGAATTTGTTTTTGGATGGATAATGAAAGTGTGGTTCATGCTTTAAATCATTTATCTTCATCTTCTATTCCAGTGATAAAACTCATACGGTTCTTGGTATTAAAATGCTTGCATTCTAATATTTGGTTCAGTGCGAAGCATGTTCCGGGTATCGACAATGCTACGGCTGATGCACTTTCATGTTTCGATTTCCAGAAGTTCCGGGAGCTCACGCCAGAGGCCAGTCAACGGGGAACTCCGTGCCCGAACTACCTGTGGGAGGTACCAGGAACCTCTTAATGCCATTGATTCGGGCGTCAGTGGCTAATTCAACTTGGAATTCATACGGTAAGGCTTGGCAGGAATGGAGGGCATTGGCAAGTAACAATCCGGTAGACATTTCAAATATATCACGGCTAGAAGCGATGGAATTTTACTTACAGCATTAACATGCACACGGGTACTCGGCAGCGGTGGCTAGAAATCGATTATCTGGGATAGCTTTTCATTTTAAACTGAGGGGTTGGGAGGATGTTACGAAAAAATTTTGTGTGCGGCAGGCCTTGAAGGGTTGGGATAAGTCTTCGGAACATCATCTCGTTAGGCGACCTATTTCGTTTCCTCTTTTGGCGCGGATTGTCGAGTGTACGAAGTTAGTGTGCAGTTCCGCATTCGAATTCATATTGTTTTCGCCAGCTTTCGGTATAGCCTTTTTTGGAGCCTTGCGAGTTAGTGAGCTGGTTGCTCCGTCGGGACAGAAGATGGGGGGCTTACAGCATAACGATGTTGCGTTTTGCGATGGTTGCATTAGGATTCGTATTCATCGTTCTAATACGGATCAGTTGGGTTGTGGTTTATGGTTCCCTTTGGTTTCCATTACGGGTCCGGTTTGCCCAATTGCGTTGGTTTCTAAGTATCTAGCAACAAGACCGCCTAGCCAATCTTTTTTCGTGCACCTTGATGGATCACCGTTAACCAGATTCCAATTTTTGTCAATACTGTGTCGAATCTTACAAGTTTTGAATCTTACTCCTGGGGAATATGGTACTCACTCCTTCAGAATTGGAGCGGCTACGGAGGCGGCGCGAGCGGGTTTTACTGATGACGAAATTATGAAAATTGGGAGGTGGCGTTCCTCATGCTTCTTTTGGTACATGATTTATTGGGGAATTAACATTCACATGTTGAACTTAAATGTCAGTTTTGTCATTTTAGGTCACGATAGGCCGATTGTATGGATCTTTCCTATGCATTCCTACGTATATTGGGCCGAGAAGAGGGCAGAATACCGTCCTGGAGGAAAATCACTCGGGTTCCATAATGTGGAAGTTAACTGGAGAGGCATTCGAGGACTGACATGGTCTCAGGTGTTAGTAGAAAATAGTCAAGATCTCAAGACTGTCGGCCCACAGAGTCGTCTTGGTATTGCACGCAGGGGGGGAATGATCTAGGTTCAATACAGTTGACTGAGCTACTTACATTGATGCGTACAGATATTGACAAATTTCCGGGGTTTTTCTCGAAATTGGTTGTAGTATGGTCGGAAATTATTCCCAGGGTCGTATGGTGCGGGGCAAGAGATTGGGCGGGCATTGACAGAGCACGCAGAGTAGTTATTCAGAGGATTTCGCGGTTTGTGCATTTTAAGGGAGGTGTAACGGTAAGGCACACACAGCTGGAAGGGAATAATGCGAGGATGCTTCGCCCAGACGGGGTACATTTGACGGACATTGGATTGGACATATTTATGTCAAGCTTGCAAGATGGTATTGAGGAAGCATTGTTTGCGATGGGTGGGGGGTCGTAGCACGGTGTTGACAGAGCTACTCCTTGGCGGAATAGCAAGATGGGTTACATGTGCCGGGAGTCCGGTGGCATATCCCCACAACATCCGGTGATTTAATTAGATGAGCTGCGACCTTACCCCTCCAACTAAACAGGGTCGTTATACATTAAAGATGAGAGATGTTTTGTTTGTTTACTCTCCAAATAAAAATTGTTGAGTTTATAAAATTTTGCCTGGTTGTTTCCTCGCGTCGGGAGAAAGGGGGAGGGTTTAGTTATGGACAGTCTACGGGGGCCTGGCTTTATTTGCCGGAAGCCCCTTGACTGAGCGGGCAATGGTTAAGGTTAATTTTTAAAGAAGAAATGAGGAATCCAGCTCAACGAGGTAGTGAAAAAAACTTCTTTATTCACTTGAAAATATATTCAGAGGAGGATAAAAACATCAGCAATTACAAAAGATAAAAAGCGATATCAATGTGTTTCTGGTGACCAAGCACCCTTAATCATGATTAAAGTGATTTAATAAGATGAGCTGCGACCTTACCCCTCCAAATAAACAGGGTTGTTATACATTAAAGATGCGAGATGTTTTGTTTGTTTACTCTCCAAATAAAAATTGTTGAGTTTATAACATTTTGCTTGGTTCTTTCCTAGCGTCGGGAGAACGGGGGAGGGTTTAGTTACGGACAGTCACACATTAATGAGTTTTGCAGTGCAGGAAGCAGCAGTATGTCAAAGGAGAAACTGGAGGAGATGGGTACACTAGTGACAGGCCAAGATGTGCTGCAATAGACCAGAGAAGACGGAAAAAGTCCAGAGAGACAAGCTGTGGATGTCCAAAGTCATCATGGCATTTGAACCAGATGAAGTAACTTGGTTAGCACCTGAGCATACTCAGATACCACCTTATCCGAGCACATTAACTCATCACTAGTTCTCACATACTCTGTAGTGCTGTATACAGATTATCAATCACATCAAAATCAGCAATTAACAGGCATATAGCAGCAGCAGTAAGAAGGAATAAAGATAGTAAATGTTTCATCCTGACTCTCCTTTACATCTTTTAAAGAGGACCTTTCAATACATTTTATTATTTAAACTGAACACCTCCTCCAAGTTGTGATGCTCCATTGATTCTGCTTCAGTTTTTCTTTTTGTTGTGAGCTCTTCTGTTCAAAAGTTATTCCGCCTGGTAATAATAGGGCAAATTTTCCCTTCAACCAACTGAGCATATACAGTGGGGCAAAAAAGTATTTAGTCAGTCAGCAATAGTGCAAGTTCCACCACTTAAAAAGATGAGAGGCGTCTGTAATTTACATCATAGGTAGACCTCAACTATGGGAGACAAACTGAGAAAAAAAAATCCAGAAAATCACATTGTCTGTTTTTTTAACAATTTATTTGCATATTATGGTGGAAAATTAGTATTTGGTCAGAAACAAACAATCAAGATTTCTGGCTCTCACAGACCTGTAACTTCTTCTTTAAGAGTCTCCTCTTTCCTCCACTCATTACCTGTAGTAATGGCACCTGTTTAAACTTGTTATCAGTATAAAAAGACACCTGTGCACACCCTCAAACAGCCTGACTCCAAACTCCACTATGGTGAAGACCAAAGAGCTGTCAAAGGACACCAGAAACAAAATTGTAGCCCTGCACCAGGCTGGGAAGACTGAATCTGCAATAGCCAACCAGCTTGGAGTGAAAAAATCAACAGTGGGAGCAATAATTAGAAAATGGAAGACATACAAGACCACTGATAATCTCCCTCGATCTGGGGCTCCACGCAAAATCCCACCCCGTGGGGCAGTGGGGCAAAAAAGTATTTAGTCAGTCAGCAATAGTGCAAGTTCCACCACTTAAAAAGATGAGAGGCGTCTGTAATTAACATCATAGGTAGACCTCAACTATGGGAGACAAACTGAGAAAAAAAAATCCAGAAAATCACATTGTCTGTTTTTTTAACATTTTATTTGCATATTATGGTGGAAAATAAGTATTTGGTCAGAAACAAAATTTCATCTCAGTACTTTGTAATACATCCTTTGTTGGCAATGACAGAGGTCAAACGTTTTCTGTAAGTCTTCACAAGGTTGCCACACACTGTTGTTGGTATGTTGGCCCATTCCTCCATGCAGATCTCCTCTAGAGCAGTGATGTTTTTGGCTTTTCGCTTGGCAACACGGACTTTCAACTCCCTCCAAAGGTTTTCTATAGGGTTGAGATCTGGAGACTGGCTAGGCCACTCCAGGACCTTGAAATGCTTCTTACGAAGCCACTCCTTCATTGCCCTGGCGGTGTGCTTTGGATCATTGTCATGTTGAAAGACCCAGCCACGTTTCATCTTCAATGCCCTTGCTGATGGAAGGAGGTTTGCACTCAAAATCTCACGATACATGGCCCCATTCATTCTTTCATGTACCCGGATCAGTCGTCCTGGCCCTTTTGCAGAGAAACAGCCCCAAAGCATGATGTTTCCACCACCATGCTTTACAGTAGGTATGGTGTTTGATGGATGCAACTCAGTATTCTTTTTCCTCCAAACACGACAAGTTGTGTTTCTACCAAACAGTTCCAGTTTGGTTTCATCAGACCATAGGACATTCTCCCAAAACTCCTCTGGATCATCCAAATGCTCTCTAGCAAACTTCAGACGGGCCCGGAAATGTACTGGCTTAAGCAGTGGGACACGTCTGGCACTGCAGGATCTGAGTCCATGGTGGCGTAGTGTGTTACTTATGGTAGGCCTTGTTACATTGGTCCCAGCTCTCTGCAGTTCATTCACTAGGTCCCCCCGCGTGGTTCTGGGATTTTTGCTCACCGTTCTTGTGATCATTCTGACCCCACGGGGTGGGATTTTGCGTGGAGCCCCAGATCGAGGGAGATTATCAGTGGTCTTGTATGTCTTCCATTTTCTAATTATTGCTCCCACTGTTGATTTTTTCACTCCAAGCTGGTTGGCTATTGCAGATTCAGTCTTCCCAGCCTGGTGCAGGGCTACAATTTTGTTTCTGGTGTCCTTTGACAGCTCTTTGGTCTTCACCATAGTGGAGTTTGGAGTCAGGCTGTTTGAGGGTGTGCACAGGTGTCTTTTTATACTGATAACAAGTTTAAACAGGTGCCATTACTACAGGTAATGAGTGGAGGAAAGAGGAGACTCTTAAAGAAGAAGTTACAGGTCTGTGAGAGCCTGAAATCTTGATTGTTTGTTTCTGACCAAATACTTATTTTCCACCATAATATGCAAATAAAATGTTAAAAAAACAGACAATGTGATTTTCTGGATTTTTTTTTCTCAGTTTGTCTCCCATAGTTGAGGTCTACCTATGATGTAAATTACAGACGCCTCTCATCTTTTTAAGTGGTGGAACTTGCACTATTGCTGACTGACTAAATACTTTTTTGCCCCACTGTACCACAGAGATCTTTTCTTTGGCAATTTTCATTTTATTCTCTGAATGTGACCAATCCAACCACAGTTGTGCTCACAGACAAGATCTGGGGTATACTGCCAGTTGGTTGAAGGGAAGATTTACACCATTATTACCGAGGGGTATAACTTTGGAATAGAGAAGAAAAAATGTACCAGACTCGTGGAGCAGTGGCAGGTGGAGGTCGTGCGCTTTTTTTTTGTTTTTAAATCCAGTGCAATTTCCTTTAAGCTAAGCTTCACACTGCTCTGAGTATCTGTATCCTACTGCGGTCCTGCCCTTACAAAAACTCATTTAGGCTATGTGCACACGTTGCAGATTTTTCCGCAGATCCACAGCGGATTGGCCGCTGCGGATTCACAGCAGTTTTCCATGCGTTGTACAGTACCATGTAAATGTATGGAAAACAAAATCCACAGTGCACATGCTGCGGAAAATACCGCGCTGAAACGCTGTGTTGTATTTTCCACAGCATGTCAATGCTTTGTGCGGATTCTGCAGCGGTTTACACATGCGAATCTGCAACGTGTGCACCTAGCCTAAAAATGCTGTGAAAGGAACAAACGTCAGTAACACATCTGATTCCAGCACCAAGAGTTTTTGCCAGCCTTAGCCATTTTCGGCTGTCACTCCTCCAATTTTATGCCACTCAAAGGCACAGGTTTTCATGTTGGTGCTATTAAAAATCATGCACAATTTTACACCTCCGTATAAGTGGTTGATTTTGAGGCATTAATATTTTTTCACCTAAGAGCTTTTTTCGGTTTTGCTTTTTCGTTTTTTTGCTCCCCTCCTTCCCAGAGCCATAACTTTTTGGCTTATTTTTTGTGGGACGAGTTGTACTTTTGAACGACACCATTGGTTTTACCATGTCACGTAGTAGAAAGCGGGAAAAAAATTCCAAATGCAGTGAAATTGCACAAAAAAGTGCAATCCCACACTTGTTTTTTGTTTGGCTGTTTTGCTAGTTTCACTATATGCTAAAACTGTCCTCCCATTATGATTCTCCAGGTCATTATGAGTTCATAGACACCAAACATGTCTAGGTTCTCTTTTATCTAAGTAGTGAAAAAAAATTCCTAACTTTGCAAAAAAAAAAAATCGCGCAATTTTCCGAGACCCGTAGCATCTCTATTTTTTGGGGTCTCGGGTCAGGTGAGGCATATTTTTTGCGTGCCGAGCTGTCATTTTTAATGATAACATTTTGGTGCAGATACGTTCTTTTGATTGCTCGTTATTGCATTTTAATGCAATGTCGCGGTGACCAAAAAAACGTAATTCTGGTGTTTTGGATTTTTTTTTCTCACTACGCCGTTTAGTGATCAGGTTAATTCTTTTTTTCTTATTGATACATCGGGTGATTCTGAACGTGGTGATACCAAATATGTGTAGGCTTGATTTTTTTAATTGTTTTATTTTGAATGGGATGAAAGGGGTGATTTGAAATTTTATATTTTTTTATTTTTTTCATATTTTTAAAAACATTTTGTTTAACTTTTGCCATGCTTCAATAGCCTCCATGGGAGGTCAGAAGCTGGCATAGCTTGATCGGCTCTGCTACATAGGAGCGATGCATAGATCGCTCCTATGTAGTAGAATTTCAGCATTGCTATAAGCGCTGACCACAGGATGGTGCTCACAGCAATCTGGCATCAACAACCATAGAGGTCTGCAGGAGACCTCTGGTTGTTATGCCAATGCACTGATGCCCCCCGATCACGTGACCGATGCACGCATTTCCAGCCATATGGCCAGAAGCGCTTGTTAAATGCCGCTGTTAGCGTTTCACAGCCGCAATTAAATAGTTAATAGCGGCGGGTGGATCACGATTCCACCCGCCGCTATTGCGGGCACACGTCATCTGTACAAAACAGCTGACATGTCCCGGCTTTGATGCAAGCTCACCGCCGCAGCCCACGTCAAAGCAGGGGATCTGACCTCGGACATACTATCCCGTCTGATGGCAGAAAGGGGTTAAGCAGTTGCACACTTTTGTGCATTAAGTAAATATATAAAATATTAGAATGTTACATTATATCTATAATATGAATAACATCCAACTGCTATTTTTTTAGGGTTACATGTTCGTAGGCTAAGGTGGACTCTCTAAATAAAATATAACCTTTATTGATAACCTATATTATTAAAATTAATAACCACCTTACTAATTTGCAGCCTCATCTACCCTGTCTCTGTGGGTCACAGTTTGGTACTAATATTATTAATAACAAAGGTGGTTATTCATTTTAATATAGGTTATCAATAAAGGTTATATTTTATTAAGAGTCCCCCTTAGTCAGTGATTCCTTTAAATTTAGTGGGCTCCTAATTGGAGTCTTAAGATTCTCATTCAGTGAATTGTGCATTTCTTTATAGACCATGCAACTGTTAATGGCAGGATTTTTGTCGGCCGATCGTAGTACAAAGAAGTGGTTGAAGGAGGCGAGAAATGTTTCTCGGACAGGGATGTAGGATCCTGCCCATAATCATTGAACGTGGCGTTTTAAAAACTGACGTCCATTTATATGGATTATATAAGTGCATGGTGGGAGGTCTAAGGATTGCAAAATTATCTACAACATAAGATAGTCCCAAGGGGATTAAGGGTCCCCATAGTTCCTGGTCGCACACTGAGGTCACAAACACTAGTGGCAAAGTGGGAGAAGGAAGCCACAGAGAGTTCTCTGGGATTTATATCTATACTATACTATTAGAGGAGGAACGATTCTGAATCAGAGTAAAGGTACCTTCACACATAACGATATCGTTAACGATATCGTTGCTTTTTGTGACGTAGCAACGATATCGTTAAGGAAATCGTTCTGTGTGACAGCGACCAACGATCAGGCCCCTGCTGGGAGATCGTTGGTAGCTGAGGAAAGTCCAGAACTTTATTTCGTCGCTGGACTCCCTGCAGACATCGCTGAATCGGCGTGTGTGACACTGATCCAGCAATGTCTTCACTGGTAACCAGGGTAAACATCGGGTTACTAAGCGCAGGGCCGCGCTTAGTAACCCGATGTTTACCCTGGTTACCAGCGTAAAAGTAAAAAAACAAACACTACATACTTACCTACCGCTGTCTGTCCCCGGCGCTCTGCTTCTCTGCACTCCTCCTGCACTGGCTGTGAGCGTCGGTCAGCCGGAAAGCAGAGCGGTGACGTCACCGCTCTGCTTTCCGGCCGCTGTGCTCACAGTCAGTACAGGAGGAGTGCAGAGAAGCTGAGCGCCGGGGACAGACAGCGGTAGGTAAGTATGTAGTGTTTGTACTTTTTACTTTTACGCTGGTAACCAGGGTAAACATCGGGTTACTAAGCGCGGCCCTGCGCTTAGTAACCCGATATTTACCCTGGTTACCCGGGGACCTCGGGATCGTTGGTCGCTGGAGAGCTCTGTGTGACAGCTCTCCAGCGACCAAACAGCGACGCTGCAGCGATCGACATCGTTGTCGGTATCGCTGCAGCGTCGCTGAGTGTGAAGGTACCTTAAGAAAAGTCTAACTTAATTAATTCAACAAATGAAAAGATTCTCTTCTGACTCAGAATTTGAATAGAAAGAAAAAAGTCCTACAATTGAATATTTCCAAATTTACATCTTTTATTAAAGGAACGAAACATCATCAGTTCCTGAGGGATGTAGCAGACTTTAAAGAGAATAGGGTCTATGACCCCCGAACATTATAAGTGGAAGAGGGGCTGATATTTCATCAACAGAATATGATACCTCTGATAGTG
Source organism: Ranitomeya imitator (assembly GCF_032444005.1). NCBI lineage: Eukaryota > Metazoa > Chordata > Amphibia > Anura > Dendrobatidae > Ranitomeya > Ranitomeya imitator. Next base: position 447,260,556 of record NC_091286.1, on the reverse strand, counting down.
AAAGGACTCAGTCTAGCATAGGGAGAGGAAATAGGATACGGGGACGAATTAGGGGAAGAATGAATATTGAGAGAGGCAGAGGGAGATCCAAGTATCACACTAGGTCAAGGGATAATCAGACATGCCCTGGGCCAAATTTGAGTTCTGGAGTACCCCTCGGCTTCTTCATCTTCGCCCTTTTTTATCACAGGGACCACCCTTAATACCCTTAATACCGAATTCACAGTCCAAAGAAAGGAGGCAATAAATAATAAATCATCTAATGATACAGTAAAAGAAATGGGGCCAGTATGGTCAAGAAACGAGAGTAATAGAGAAAGTGGGGCAATTCCAAAAGTTTGTCAGGGACCAGGAAGCTACCCCTAAATCTAGAGTTAACCAATATTTGGGGGTATCTAAGGGGCATCTTAATGGACTTTCTATGACTAGAGATTCTAGACATGATGACCTGAGGGTTATTAATTTATCGAAAAGAGGTTTGTCAGATAGTGAACTGAGTTTACGCTCTAAAGGACTATCTTTTGTCCCTACAGTGAAGATTGTTGATGACTTCGAATGGTCTAAAGCTGTGGCCCTTTTCACTTGGAAGTTGAGATGGACTAAGTTCATGAAAAATAATGGGCAAGAAAAGTGTATGGATTTAGGGATCTCTCAGGATGAGTTGCTTGACCCGAGACTCCTAGAGGATTTGTGGTGTGAGGGACAAGGAGGTGTGGGGGATGGTCCTTTCACTAGATTTAAGGTACCGTCACACTAGACGATATCGCTAGCGATCCGTGACGTTGCAGCGTCCTCGCTAGCGATATCGTCCAGTGTGACAGGCAGCAGCGATCAGGCCCCTGCTGTGCTGTCGCTGGTCGGGGAAGAAAGTCCAGAACTTTATTTAGTCGCTGGACTCCCCGCAGACATCGCTGAATCGGCGTGTGTGACACCGATTCAGCGATGTCTTTGCTGGTAACCAGGGTAAACATCGGGTAACTAAGCGCAGGGCCGCGCTTAGTAACCCGATGTTTACCCTGGTTACCATCGTTAAAGTAAAAAAAAACAAACACTACATACTTACCTACCGCTGTCTGTCCTCCAGCGCTGTGCTCTGCACTCCTCCTGCTCTGGCTGTGAGCGTCGGTCAGCCGGAAAGCAGAGCGGTGACGTCACCGCTCTGCTTTCTGGCTGCCCGGCGCTCACAGCCAGACCAGAGAAGCAGAGCGCCGAGGACAGACGGCTGTAGGTAAGTATGTAGCGTTTGTTTTTTTACTTTTTAGGATGGTAACCAGGGTAAACATCGGGTTACTAAGTGCGGCCCTGCGCTTAGTTACCCGATGTTTACCCTGGTTACCGGGGACCTCGGGATCGTTGGTCGCTGGAGAGCTGTCTGTGTGACAGCTCTCCAGCGACCAAACAGCGACGCTGCAGCGATCCGGATCGTTGTCGGTATCACTGCAGCGTCGTTATGTGTGACGGTACCTTAAAAGTGAAGTACAAAAACCCCACCTGTAGCTGCCTTCTAATACTGAAATTGGGAGCTAATAGGAGAGCAGTATAATTTGACTGAGCTACTATATGAATATACTAAGCACTAAATATGCTGAATATTATGGGGCAGCTTGCAATATAGGTGTACCCATGGGCAAAGTGCAATATATTCCTAGTTAAACTGCAGGCAGGATATGTAACTTGTTAGTGTGTACATTCAATTGTTCATAATAATATTAGTATTCAGCTCTGACCCACAAATACAGAGTGGATAAGGTGGGAAATTTTTCATATAGGTTATCAATAAAAGTTATATTTTATTTAGAGAGTACGCCTTATTCAGTGATTCCTTTGTATTTAGTTGGCTCCTTATTGGAGTCTTAAGGTCCTCATTCAATGAATTGTTTAAATGTACTTTGGCCATAATCTCATATAATGCTCAATTGTTAAAGGGATTTCATATGTATAATAATATCTCACTAATATTTGGTATCGGTATGTTTAATTTCTGGGTTGAGCTGCAACAGTGCTGCAATATCAGGCGCAAACAAATGTGTCAATGTGTCTAATAAAACGGAGTGCCAGCGACTGTTCTTTTGATTGATGAGCTCCTAGCAGTTGGACCTGTATTGATCAAATATTGATCCTAGGGCTACGCCATCAATCGTCAACAATCACCATAGAACAGAACCCTTGAAAACAGAAGAAGGGAAATATATTTCTGCCTAGAATAAAAAGTCTATGAAATGTTCTGATGTATTTTTGTGATATGTTTCTTATAATCACTTTTGTTCCCGAGCTGTGCTCCACAATTTCCTACAGCAGCAGTTAATGGATTCCAAGAAGAGCGGATGTACTGCAGCTCATTAGGACTTGTCCACTTGGTCCCTGCTACATTTCACGTAATGAGAAACATGCTACTTTTGTCTCAATTAATAGAACAATAAATTGCAAAACATTTCCAGTCCGTTTAGCCCAGTTGGAAAAGTTTTAGCAGATCACGGTGGATGCTGACTCTTGTTTGATTTGCACAAACTACCAAAATATTCACATGTTGTCTTGTTGCAGGAACGTTCAGTCAAATGACATCGCTATAAGGTTATGTGACCCATGACTGGAGTAGCATTTCTGGTGACACTCACAGAAACGTGCACCACTGAAAAGATTAACCAAATTCATTGTGGCGTGCTCTTCTTAATGAATTCTGAGCATCCTACTCCACAATGCACCTTCATTAAGACTGACGTGTAAAACACAAGTCTTGATGAATCAGGCTCATAAACTTTTGCAGCAATTTTTCATGGTTTTCAGTATTTCTGCAGTCGTTAAAGTGTAATCTTCGTTATTTACATTCAGAGAATAAAGATCCATCTTGATTATGTGACACATATCATAGAACTAACGTGCAGGACTTCTTAGGCTGACCATACACATTATATGTAAATCAGCAGAATTTGACAACCATCTGATGTGCATAACATAAGGGCCTACTGACTTTCCCTTGACAGAAGATGTAAAAATCAGTCAATTAGATTTGAACTGTTGAAACTTTTTGTTTTTTGGGGATGAGCCACCACCAGAGCAGTGTCTTACTCCCCTCTATCTTATCATACGGACATGCAGACATTCCTGAGCTGAGCATCAGTTTACATCGATACTTTAGGAGGAATAACTGCTTAGCTACCAGCGAACTAACGTTTATTTCTTTCCTTACAGTTATACTTACAGTTGTCACTGAACTCTCTTGCAACAAGTTGTGAACTTATGTGTTTAGGCTCAAATAGTTTTTACAGCCTGGGTGATTAACAGATAAGTTTGCACATACAATAACATAGCCAATATTTGCATTAGTTATGCATGTGAATGTTAACCAATATAGGTGGGTTTTAAGTTATTTGTCACTGGTTTACCGTGACACAGAGGGGCTAGAAGACCGCAGCATCTGATTTCATGTACTCCTGCACTTCTCCTTCATATTAAATGGTGCAGGTTTCTGGTAGGGGTTAAACTGTTCAGCTAAGAGCAGGGGTAGGGAACCTCAGGCCCCAGGGCCATTTACGGCCCTTAATTACCTTTTATCAGGGAACCCCCTCTGAGCAGATTCTCAGGGACCGCATTCTTGGGCAGGGAGCTGTATTTTGATTGCCACAAGCTCATTAATTTCTTATTGCTCTGTTAGCACACACACACAGTGTTCACTACTGAACACTGAAGGGCATGCAATGAAAGATTACGTCCTGAAACCAGTGCCAAAGTCAGGATGCACTTTGTGGTCGGAGTTTGTACGGCCCCCGAAGGATGGTATATGAGTAAATATCCAAATGGCCCTTGACAGAAAAAAGATTTCCCACCCCTTAGAGTCTCTGAAGTCTCCCGGCTTGGATGATCTCAGCTCTGCAGTATTGGCCACTCCCGACTGCTATATATACTGGCAATCTGGATTTCCAGTGTTACGTCTTGTACTGCCTGGTGAGGAGTGGAGGAGTTTGTTGTTGGTAGAGGCATTTGGGATATTGTTTTGTGACTCTTGCTTGGAGTGTCTGGCTATGTGAAAATCCTCTTCCTCTCCTACTCTGTTTACATTCCTTTTCTCACAGTGTTCCCCTCTGTCACAATATTGTATAAAATATAATATGATGCTGTAGCTTTGACCTTCAGCCCATGCTGGGGGCTAACCCCCCCCCCCCCCTTCTCTCTCTGGCTCTCTTTGCTTCTTTGTGTCGGAATGTATGGTAGAAGAGGGTTTTATTGCCCTGGCCATAAATTCCAGTCTCAAAGCAAGTTACTCGTCCACCTCCCATCTGTACTAGCTAAGAATGGTATAGAAGTCTCCAAAATTCATGAGGGTCTTTGTTCTAATATGATAAGATTCTGGGCCACCGACTTGGGCTAAGAGAATAATAAATACATATTGCTAACGTCTATTGGCGCATCTATCCATCACTGTAAGCAGGAGTCTCCAAGTCCAACAGGGACAGAGTACGGATTTCTCGGGAATGGAGTGTCCCTACTAGCCTGAATTTACCTGGGAAGCCCTGACTGCTAGCCTGATGCATTGGGACATATGGAAACTAGCCTGGTTGCCTGCAATGCTCTGAACACATGTAAGTGTTGATTTCTCATTTAATCCCTATTATTTTTATAATTACCTTGTACATTTTTTCAATTGTCTCATATCGTAACATCTTTATATAACTGTTTATAAACACTGCCTTAAAACTTTGATGGAGTATAATATTTAATAATAGATTAGTTCTTCCTGCTCTAAAACGTACCCTAAGTCTTCTGAAGGGAATTATGCTACTGTTTTGGGTTAGCTTCGGACCCGTTTAATTGAAGCTGGTGGCAGCATACCTTTGTACAGTGCCTTTGGGAGTCGTTGTAGCGACTGCGGTGTTGATAATTATTGTTCCTGCCTAAGTGGGAGTAGTTAATCGCGTTGCTGCAGTGTGCCCAATAGCCAGTACATAGCAGGCAGCCTTTCTGGTGACTAATTACCCTAGGTGCAGTACCTAATCTGACCTGATAGTACGGGGGCACCAGAGAGCTGCAAGTTTCAAGTGGAACTGTAAGTGGGATATACATAAATCCCTGCAGTTCGTGGTATATTGAAGAGCAGTGGGATACTGTTGTGAATTCTGCTCTTGGGTTCCCTCCAGTGGTTGTAGGTGGGAATGCAGTTGTCTCTGAGTCACAGACCTGGCCAGGTGTATCGGATGATTACAATTCTGACTGGGATATTTAAGTGGGCAGGATCCTTTAGCCCTTGCCAGTAGTCAATGTTCCTTGTGACGTGTTGGATCACTTTCTGGCTTCTGCTCGCTGCCAATTTCAGCATAGATAAGTGTTTGGTTTTTGTTTCTGTGGCACACTGCCGGTGTGCTTGTTTCAGTTTTATTCCTGCTCTGATTGTAGGATTCACTGGAGTTGCAGATTTACGCTCCTACATCTTTCAGTAAGATGTAGGAAGTTTTTGTATATTCTGCTGTGGATGTTTTGAAGGGTTTTTATACAGACCGCACAGAACTCTGTCCTATCCTGTCCTATCTAGCTAGAGTGGCCTCCTGTGCTAATCCTGTTTTTCTGCCTGTGTAGGTTTTTTCCTCTCCGACTCACCGCCAAAGTTTGTGGGGGCTGTCTATCCTTTGGGGATTTTCTCTGAGGCAAGATAGTATTCCTATTTCCATCTTTAGGGGTATTTAGTTCTCCGGCTGTGATGAGGTGTCTAGGTGTGTTAGGTACACTCCACGGCTACTTCTAGTTGCGGTGTTAAGTTCAGGATTGCGGTCAGTACAGTGGCCACTTTCTCAAGTGAAAGTTCTCATGCAGCTCCTAGGCCACCGGATCATAACAGTACTACTGGCCCACAATGAGTTAAATGCATCTCAGAAGAAGGGAAGGAAGCTCTTGAGCCATTTTTTTTTCTTCAGTCTGTTTTGTCTTCTCCTCCCTCTTTATCTCTGGGTGGCTGAGGAGCCTGGTGCAAGCATGAATGTTCAGAAATTAGCTTCTCGTGTTGACCAGCTTGCTGCTAGGGTGTGTCGTAGCTGTTTTTCATTCTGACCCAAATGTCAGCTTACAGATCACCAGTGAGACCAAATTGTGGAGTTACGCCCGTCAATTTACAAGCGCGCTTGGAGACAAAAAGACACCTCACACATATCCTGTGAGCAAGTCACTTTATCTGAAGTAAAAGAGCAAGAAGCAATATTTTATACCATTTACAACAAATGTAACTCATGTAGCCCCCATCATCACCCAGGGTCATACTGACCTTTATTCTCTCACGTACCCGGAGCATGTTGTGACTGACTATTGGGAACATACATGATAAGAAGTACAGTCTCCTTGAAGAGGAGACCGTCAGACTACTGAGTCAACAGATTCTAGTAATTCTAACACTTAAAGGCAAAAGGCACTTAAAGGCAAGGTAGTTAAAGGCAAACTATTAACCCTTCTATATCAATTTCCCCCTTTTGTAAATGGTATAACCTCTGTCACGGGGTCAGATGATGTCCACAAAGGAGCTACTGTCTCATGGGTCTAATACCCACAAGGGGACTTCCTACCTGCTTCGCCCATCCACCCTCAGTGTGGACACTCACCTCCCCAGTCAACAGTGGCCATACGGGGCCTATGATATACTACAGAAGGTTCAGCCTTAGGGTTTTTTTTTCTTCACATACATTATTCCATAGCTTAGGTAATACATATATTAGCGCTTTTATGGCTACATAAAACAATAAGCAAAGCAACAAAATTTGCATACAAGTCTGTAAAACACCGAAAATAATCCATCCCGCTAGGCCACTAAGCCAATTGGCTGGAAAAAAAAGGAGTCTCTATATTGTATTAGTCTCATTAAGAGCCTTAAGGAACCACGAAAATCTGAGTCCAAGTCTCACTGTGCATGCAGTGTGGTGTTAATACCTTCCTTGGGTCCTGGGGTAAGGCTAAGTACAGCATAGTCCTTGCAGATACTGGGCTGTGTGCACAGATCCAACAGTCCAGCAGTTTTTGTCCTTCCGCGTCTTTTATAAGAAAAGCAAGATGTTGAATAAGTTTGTTTATCCAGTGTCTCTGTAAGGTGCAAACATCCTACCACTGCCAGCAAGGTGATTAGGACAACAGTCATTCTGCTGGTGAAAAGATCTTTTTGCAGTGACTGGCATGGATCCAGGTGGGCTTTCCCTCAAGTTTCCCTGAGGTGAATGTGGTCAGCTGGACTTTAAAACGGGCCGTCAAACCGTGGATCTAGGTTCCTTCTCACGTGTCTGTGTATGACCACCAATCACCTGGATTCAGCTGATGTACGTCTGTGTATGACCACCAATCACCTGGATTCAGCTGATGTACGTCTGCACTGGCATTAGGATCTGGAATGGATGAAAACACATGTTTATGCACCACATTAAGTCTTTTCTGTAAGGCCTGGACATGGGCTGTCATAGCACCGTGTTGCTTTTGTAGCACCTGTGGGAAGTACAGACCAGCCTCTGGCAAACTACTAAACAGGACTTCAAAAGGACACAAGCCTGTCTTTCTATTTTGAGTGTGTGTGACTGAAAAGAGTGCAAGAGACAAACACTCTACCCCGCTCTTTCCTTTGTCTGCCATGGCCTTTGATTTTCCAGTTTAAGTGTCCTGTTTAGTCTCATCACTTTCCCACTACTTTGTGGTCTATATGGTGCATGATATGCTTGCTGTACTCCCAGGGCCTGCATGACTTCCCTCATTATTTCTCCCGTGAAGTGTGTGTCCCTATCGCTGTCTATGGTTTCTAGGACACCATACCTGCAGATCAGTTTTTTTTTTCATGAGTTTGTCTGCAGTCGCTTTAGTATTTGCACATTTTACAAAATAGGCTTCCTGCCAACCAGAGAAGAGATCTACACATACTAGGATATTTTTCACACACTCCTACCTTGGGTAGCTGTATGTAGCCAGTCTGCAGTCTCTGAAACGGGTAGAGAGGCCTGGGTGTCGCTTTCTTAGGGATTTTTACTGTTTTACCTGGGTTGTGCTGTGCACAAATGAGGCATGACCGTACGAGCTTTGCGGCTGCGTAACTGAAACCAGGAGCGATCCAGAAAGCATCTTGTGTTGCTTGCGCCATGATTGGGAGCAGGGATCTTGGTATATACGATTTATCCTGATTCTCCCATACTCTTTCTGAGTTCAGCTCAACTCCCATTCTCCCAGTGTTCCTTCTCTGTTTGGGCAGCTGGAGGGATTTCAGGACATCTAGGCTCAGTGTGGCTGGAATACGCTGACTCCCCGCCACCGTCCACTGCTCCCTAGGCCGCCTTGCTGCTACTTTAGCAGCCTCGTCTGTCCTCCTGTTGCCCTTTTCCTCCATAGAGTCACCGTCCGTGTGTGCTTTTACCTTGACGATGCCAACCTGGACTGATAACGTCAATGCCTCCACTAATTGTTTCACCAGCTCTACGTTTTTAATGGGCTTACCGGCTGATGTAAGAAACCCTCTGCTTCTCCAGATAGGGCAATATTCATGGGATATTCCCCATGCACAATTTGAAACTGTGTAACTGTTAGCGACTTTACCTGCAGCAACTCTACACGCCTCAGTGAGTGCCTTCAACTCTGCCTCCTGTACCGACATGTGAGGAGCGAGTGGTTCAGCTCGGATTACCTCATGTGAGGATACTACTGCATATCCAATGTAGAGTCGCCCATTCTGGTGGTATCTGAAGCCATCTACAAAAATAAAAAACCACAAAATATGCATTAGGAACAGGTTTTTTTCCTTCCCACGAACATATGTAAAACCCACTGTCTCCTGACTCATCAGTTCCTATGCAGTCATGTTCGTGCGTCATGTGTCATGTCAACGTCATGTCATGTTCTCTTTCCCACCTGCCAATGCTGTCACCAATTCCCCCTTTTCTGAATCCACAGGCAGATGAGTGGCTGGATTCAGAACATTATGTCTTTTGAGGGTGACATATTCAGGAATTAGTATTAGTGCACATTCAAGTCTGATCTGTCTATCCATAGACAGGTGTTTTGGTTGAACTTGTACGAGTATGGCATTAATGTCACGTGGGGAACAAATTGTCAAAAAAAAAAAAAGTCAGTGTGATCTCACATGCCTTTCAGTAATACAGCAGCTCTTACAGCACGTACACATGTAGAAGACCCTCTAATCAGTGGGTCTAATTGTGCTGGTAAGCTATCGGTCTCTGTTTCTTTCCATGTTGTAGTGTCAGTACTGCGGTAGCATGTCCACCCTGCTCTGTGAAAAATAAGAAAAATGGCTGATCATAGTTTGGAATGTCTGACACAATGAGCAGCTTGAGAGAGTGGAAAGAGTCAATTGCTTCTTGAGTGAGATTGTAGGGTTCTGATGGCAAACAGTCATAGAGTGGGTGCATCATTTGTGAAGCAGACCTTATCCAAGGCCTACAGTAGGTCACCAAACCTAGAAAAGTGCGTAGATGCTCGTGTGACCTGGGTAAAGGGAGATTTGTATTGCCTGTTTTCTGTCTTCAGTCAGGTGTCTTGTACCTTCAGCAATACAATATCCTAAAAATGTCACCTTTTGTTTGCAATCACGTGAGACTCTGCAACCCTTTTCTGCCAAAAAAAAAAAAAAACACAGCAAGGAAACTGTCTAGTCCGGGCAGCAGAGCAAGAGGTCATCCACGTGCTGTAATAGTACAATCTGTGGATGAGGTGGTTGCCACTGCTCAAGAATCCCTACCATCGCTGTTGAATAGATGGTTGGGGAGTTCTTTGCCCCTTTGTGGGAGGACCGTCCAACAGTATTGTTTACCTTCGTGAGTGAAAGACAAAAGATACTGACAGTCAAAGTGCAGTGGTACAGAGAAGAATGCATTTGCCAAATCAATAACTGTGAAACATTTTGACGTCGCGGGGATCTGTGACCGTACGGTGTGTGTATAAGGGACAGTTGAGGTCACACTCACTGTAACATCATTAATAGCTCATTAGTCATGAACTATTCTGTAAGTGTCAGGGGAACCCTTGGGTCCTTGTTTTTTCTTAATGGGATACAAAGGGGTGTTGCAGGGGGAATATCTCTGCACTAGAACCCCTGCCTTAACATACTTTTTAATATTCCTGCTCAGGGCCATTGATTTGACTAGACTTAAGGGGTATTGCCTTAACCAAAGAGGAGTGATTACTTCTCTTGATTTATCATGACAGGGGGAATGGGCAGCCGACCCATATCAGATTTTCCCCTTGCCCAAACGGTGTCTGGTACCAGACTCTTTTCCCTGTCCTCAGACATTCTGGTGTCAGGTGTTACTTTCACTACTCTTGCCATATACACCATTTCTGCAATATTACACAAGTGTTTATATAAGTCACACATTAATGTCCGAATATTTATACCCGTATTTGATTGGGTAGAGTGTCCCTTAAAAAAAACTAAATTTGATTCACAAAATGTTACCAAAAGAAAATTATATACAGTGGGGCAAAAAAGTATTTAGTCAGTCAGCAATAGTGCAAGTTCCACCACTTAAAAAGATGAGAGGCGTCTGTAATTTACATCATAGGTAGACCTCAACTATGGGAGACAAACCGAGAAAAAAAAATCCAGAAAATCACATTGTCTGTTTTTTTAACATTTTATTTGCATATTATGGTGGAAAATAAGTATTTGGTCAGAAACAAAATTTCATCTCAATACTTTGTAATATATCCTTTGCTAGCAATGACAGAGGTCAAACGTTTTCTGTAAGTCTTCACAAGGTTGCCACACACTGTTGTTGGTATGTTGGCCCATTCCTCCATGCAGATCTCCTCTAGAGCAGTGATGTTTTTGGCTTTTCGCTTGGCAACACGGACTTTCAACTCCCTCCAAAGGTTTTCTATAGGGTTGAGATCTGGAGACTGGCTAGGCCACTCCAGGACCTTGAAATGCTTCTTACGAAGCCACTCATTCGTTGCCCTGGCGGTGTGCTTTGGATCATTGTCATGTTGAAAGACCCAGCCACGTTTCATCTTCAATGCCCTTGCTGATGGAAGGAGGTTTGCACTCAAAATCTCACGATACATGGCCCCATTCATTCTTTCATATACCCAGATCAGTTGTCCTGGCCCCTTTGCAGAGAAACAGCCCCAAAGCATGATGTTTCCACCACCATGCTTTACAGTAGGTATGGTGTTTGATGGATGCAACTCAGTATTTTTTTTCCTCCAAACACGACAAGTTGTGTTTCTACCAAACAGTTCCAGTTTGGTTTCATCAGACCATAGGACATTCTCCCAAAACTCCTCTGGATCATCCAAATGCTCTCTAGCAAACTTCAGACGGGCCCGGACATGTACTGGCTTAAGCAGTGGAACACGTCTGGCACTGCAGGATCTGAGTCCATGGTGGCGTAGTGTGTTACTTATGGTAGGCCTTGTTACATTGGTCCCAGCTCTCTGCAATTCATTCACTAGGTCCCCCCGCGTGGTTCTGGGATTTTTGCTCACCGTTCTTGTGATAATTCTGACCCCACGGGTGAGATTTTGCGTGGAGCCCCAGATCGAGGGAGATTATCAGTGGTCTTGTATGTCTTCCATTTTCTAATTATTGCACCCACTGTTGATTTATTCACTCCAAGCTGGTTGGCTATTGCAGATTCAGTCTTCCCAGCCTGGTGCAGGGCTACAATTTTGTTTCTGGTGTTCTTTGACAGCTCTTCGGTCTTCACCATAGTGGAGTTTGGAGTCAGACTGTTTGAGTGTGTGCACAGGTGTCTTTTTATACTGATAACAAGTTTAAACATGTGCCATTGCTACAGGTAATAAGTGGAGGAAAGAGGAGACTCTTAAAGAAGAAGTTACAAGTCTGTGAGAGCCAAAAATCTTGATTGTTTGTTTCTGACCAAATACTTATTTTCCACCATAAAATGCAAAAAAAATGATAAAAAAACAGACAATGTGATTTTCTGGATTTTTTTTTCTCAGCTTGTCTCCAATAGTTGAGGTCTACCTATGATGTAAATTACAGATGCCTCTCATATTTTTAAGTGGTGGAACTTGCACTATTGCTGACTGACTAAATACTTTTTTGCCCCACTGTATATGAATATATATATATATATAATTACGAAAGATACTGAGTCATAAAACAGGGGAGCACAATGCCATAGGCCACAGCAAAGCACAAGCTTATTCTAAGAAAGTAGCAGCCCTATATAAATCCATAACTAACAGTTCCAAATACAAAAAGAAGGGATTTGAAAAATGCCAAATATCAATGCCAGTTGCTTGCGATAAGGTATAAGAATTGGAAAAGACAAATAAACAGTGACTATGGTTTGAGCCAATATAACGAATGGCTAAAAAACTATATATCATATGAAGACAACCTAGAAATACAAAGTAACTATACCATCTTGTGTAAGGAAACTACTAAAACTGGCAAATGAATGGAATTAAGTGTAACTACAATAGGGCATGATTTACCTGTGGTATAATGTGCACGTGGAAGACTCTGGCATCCCTCTGCCACAAGTGTTTATATGAAAAGGGGACTTGTGACTGTAATACTCTCAGGAGAGCACTGTATAGTGGCCTAGACAGCCCTCAACTCTGCTCCCAGCAAATTCATAGGGGTATTGTCACTAACAATAAGTTTGTAAGCACCTCTTGACTGTCTCCTGACTCATCAGTTCCTATGCAGTCATGTTCGTGCGTCATGTGTCATGTCAACGTCATGTCATGTTCTCTTTCCCACCTGCCAATGCTGTCACCAATTCCCCCTTTTCTGAATCCACAGGCAGATGAGTGGCTGGATTCAGAACATTATGTCTTTTGAGGGTGACATATTCAGGAATTAGTATTAGAGCACATTCAAGTCTGATCTGTCTATCCATAGACAGGTGTTTTGGTTGAACTTGTACGAGTATGGCATTAATGTCACGTGGGGAACAAATTGTCAAAAAAAAAAAAAAAGTCAGTGTGATCTCACATGCCTTTCAGTAATACAGCAGCTCTTACAGCACGTACACATGTAGAAGACCCTCTAATCACTGGGTCTAATTGTGCTAGTAAGCTATCGGTCTCTGTTTCTTTCCATGTTGTAGTGTCAGTACTGCGGTAGCATGTCCACCCTGCCCTGTGAAAAATAAGAAAAATGGCTGATCATAGTTTGGAATGTCTGACACAATGAGCAGCTTGAGAGAGTGGAAAGAGTCAATTGCTTCTTGAGTGAGATTGTAGGGTTCCGATGGCAAACAGTCATAGAGTGGGTGCATCATTTGTGAAGCAGACCTTATCCAAGGCCTACAGTAGGTCACCAAATCTAGAAAAGTGCGTAGATGCTCGTGTGACCTGTTTTCTGTCTTCAGTCAGGTGTCTTGTACCTTCAGCAATACAATATCCTAAAAATGTCACCTTTTGTTTGCAATCACGTGAGACTCTGCAACCCTTTTCTGCCAAAAAAAAAAAACACAGCAAGGAAACTGTCTAGTCCGGGCAGCAGAGCAAGAGGTCATCCACGTACTGTAATAGTACAATCTGTGGATGAGGTGGTTGCCACTGCTCAAGAATCCCTACCATCGCTGTTGAATAGATGGTTGGGGAGTTCTTTGCCCCTTTGTGGGAGGACCGTCCAACAGTATTGTTTACCTTCGTGAGTGAAAGACAAAAGATACTGACAGTCAAAGTGCAGTGGTACAGGTGCAAGGTATTTCTGATTATATTGTTCAAACTCCTGCTTTAGAACCGAAGATTCCTACTCCTGATTTGTTTTCTGGTGACAGGTCTAAATTTTTGAGTTTTAAAAACAACTGTAAACTGTTTTTTGACCTGAGACCTCGATCCTCTGGTGATTCCATTCAGCAGGTAGAGATAGTAATCTCCCTGCTGCGTGGCGACCTGCAGGATTGGGCGTTTTCCCTGGAATCTGGGAATCCGGCTTTGCTTAATATTGACTCCTTTTTTCAGGCTTTAGGACTATTATATGATGAACCTAATTCTGTGGATCAAGCTGAGAAAACCTTGTTGGCCCTGTCTCAGGGTCAATAGGCGGCAGAATTGTATTGTCAGAAATTCAGAAAATGGTCTGTGTTGACTAAATGGAATAATGATGCTTTGGCGGCAATTTTCAGAAGGGGGCTTTCTGAATCTGTTAAAGATGTTATGATGGGGTTTCCCACGCCTTCCGGTCTGAGTGATTCTATGTCTCTTGCCATTCAGATTGACCGACGCCTGCGGGAGCGCAGAACTGTGCGCGCTGTGGCGTTATCCTCAGAGCAAATTTCTGAGCCTATGCAATGTGATAGAATTCTGTCTATAACGGAACTACAAGGTTTCAGACGTCAAAATAGGTTGTGTTATTATTGTGGCGACGCTTCTCATGTAATTTCTGTCTGCCCTAAGCGGACAAAGAGGATCGCCAGTTCAATTACCATCAGTACTGTACAACCTAAATTTCTGTTATCTGGGTCCTTGATCTGCTCATTGTCATCATTTTCTGTCATGGCGTTTGTGGATTCAGGCACCGCCTTGAATTTAATGGATTTTGAGTTTGCCAAGCGATGTGGTTTTCCCTTGCAGCCTTTGCAGAACCCTATTCCTTTAAGGGGCATTGATGCTACACCCTTGGCTAAAAATAAGCCCCAGTTTTGGACACAGGTGACCATGCGCATGGCGCCAGCCCATCAGGAAGATTGTCGATTTCTGGTGTTGCGTAACTTGCATGATGCTATCATGCTGGGTTTTCCATGGTTGCAGGTACATAATCCTGTGTTGGACTGGAAGTCAAAGTCCATGTCTGTGACTAGTTGGGGTTGTCAGGGGGTTCATAATGATGTTCCTTTGATGTCAATCTCCTCTTCTTCACCTTCCGAAATTCCAGAGTTTTTGTCTGATTTTCAGGATGTATTCGATGAGCCCAAGTCCAGTTTCCTTCCACCGCACAGGGACTGCGATTGTGCTATTGACTTGATTCCAGGCTGTAAGTTTCCTAAGGGTCGACTTTTTAATCTATCTGTGCCTGAACATACCGCCATGCGGAGCTATATTAAGGAGTCTTTGGAGAAAGGGCATATTCGGCCATCTTCTTCACCGTTGGGAGCGGGGTTCTTTTTTGTTGCTAAAAAAGATGGTTCCTTGAGACCCTGTATAGATTATCGCCTCTTGAATAAAATCACGGTCAAGTTTCAATACCCTTTTACCTTTGCTTTCTGATTTGTTTGCTAGGATTAAGGGAGCTAGTTGGTTTACGAAGATTGACCTTCGGGGGGCATATAATCTTGTTCGTATTAAGCAGGGTGATGAATGGAAAACTGCGTTTAATACGCCCAAAGGCCATTTTGAATACCTTGTGATGCCATTCGGACTCTCTAATGCTCCATCTGTTTTTCAGTCCTTCATGCATAATATCTTCCGGACTTATATTGATAAATTCTTGATTGTATATTTGGACGATATTTTGATTTTTTCCGATGATTGGGAGTCTCATGTGCAACAGGTCAGGATGGTATTTCAGATCCTTCGTGACAATGCCCTGTTTGTGAAAGGGTCTAAGTGTCTCTTTGGGGTGCAGAAAGTCTCTTTTTTGGGCTTCATTTTTTCTCCTTCGTCTATAGAGATGGATCCGGTTAAGGTTCAGGACATTCATGATTGGATTCAGCCCACATCCGTGAAGAGCCTTCAGAAATTTTTGGGTTTTGCAAATTTTTATCGCCGTTTCATTGCTAATTTTTCCAGCGTGGTTAAACCCTTGACTGATTTGACGAAGAAAGGCGCTGATGTGGCGAATTGATCCTCTGCGGCTGTCTCTGCCTTTCAGGAGCTTAAACGTTGATTTACTTCTGCTCCAGTGTTGCGTCAACCGGATGTTTCTCTTCCGTTTCAGGTTGAGGTTGACGCTTCTGAGATTGGGGCAGGGGCCATTTTGTCTCAGAGGCATCCTGTTGGTTCCTTAATGAAACCGTGTGCCTTTTTTTCCCGTAAGTTTTCGCCTGCTGAACGCAATTATGTTGTCGGCAATCGGGAGTTGTTGGCTATGAAGTGGGCGTTTGAGGAGTGGCGACATTGGCTTGAGGGAGCTAAGCACCGTATTGTGGTCTTGACCGATCATAAGAATTTGATTTACCTCGAGTCTGCTAAACGGCTGAATCCTAGACAGGCTCGATGGTCCTTGTTTTTTTCCCGTTTTGATTTTGTGGTCTCGTACCTTCCGGGTTCAAAGAATATTAAGGCTGATGCCCTCTCTAGGAGTTTTTTGCCTGATTCTTCTGAGGTCTTAGAGCCGGTCGGTATTCTGAAAGAGGGGGTGGTCCTTTCTGCCATTTCCCCTGATTTACGACGGGTTCTTCAGGAATTTCAGGCTGACAAACCTGACCGCTGTCCTGTGGGGAAATTGTTTGTTCCTGACAGATGGACTAGTAGAGTGATTTCTGAGGTTCACTGTTCCGTGTTGGCTGGTCATCCTGGCATTTTTAGTACCAGAGATTTGGTTGGTAGGTCCTTTTGGTGGCCTTCATTGTCACGTGATATGCATTATTTTGTGCAGTCCTGTGGGACTTGTGCGCGGGCCAAGCCTTGTTGTTCCCGTGCTAGTGGGTTGCTTTTGCCATTGCCAGTCCCTGAGAGGCCCTGGACGCATATTTCGATGGATTTTATTTCTGATCTTCCGGTCTCCCAGAAGATGTCTGTTATCTGGGTTGTTTGTGACCGGTTCTCTAAGATGGTTCATTTGGTGCCCTTACCTAAATTGCCTTCCTCTTCAGATTTGGTTCCGTTGTTCTTTCAGCATGTGGTTCGTTTGCATGGTATTCCGGAGAATATTGTGTCCGACAGAGGTTCCCAGTTTGTTTCTAGGTTTTGGCGGGCCTTTTGTGCTAGGCTGGGCATTGATTTGTCTTTTTCTTCTGCGTTTCATCCTCAGACAAATGGCCAGACCGAGTGAACTAATCAGACCTTGGAGACTTATTTGAGATGCTTTGTGTCTGCTGATCAGGATGATTGGGTGGCCTTCTTGCCATTGGCCGAGTTTGCCCTTAATAATCGGGCTAGTTCTGCTACCTTGGTTTTGCCTTTCTTTTGTAATTTTGGTTTTCATCCTCGTTTTTCTTCTGGGCAGGTTGAGCCTTCTGACTGTCCTGGTGTGGATTCTGTGGTGGACATGTTGCAGCAGATTTGGGCTCATGTGGTGGACAAGTTGGTGTTGTCTCAAGAGGAGGCTCAACGTTTTGCTAATCGTCGTCGGTGTGTTGGTTCCCAGCTTCGGGTTGGGGATCTGGTCTGGTTGTCTTCCCGTCATGTTCCTATGAAGGTTTCTTCTCCTAAGTTTAAGCCTCGGTTTATTGGTCCTTATAGGATTTCTGAGATTATTAATCCGGTGTCTTTTCGACTGGCGCTTCTGGCCTCTTTTGCTATCCATAATGTCTTCCATAGATCGTTGTTGCGGAAATATGTGGAGCCCGTTGTTCCCTCTGTTGATCCTCCGGACCCTGTGTTGGTTGATGGGGAGTTGGAATATGTTGTTGAGAAGATTTTGGATTCCCATTTTTCGAGGCGGAAGCTCCAGTACCTGTTCAAATGGAAGGGTTATGGCCAGGAGGATAATTCTTGGGTTTTTGCCTCTGATGTCCATGCTGCTGATTTGGTCCGTGCATTTCATCTGGCTCGTCTTGATCGTCCTGGGGGCCCTGGTGAGGGTTCGGTGACCCCTCCTCAAGGGGGGTGTACTGTTGTGAATTCTGCTCTTGGGTTCCCTCCAGTGGTTGTAGGTGGGAATGCAGTTGTCTCTGAGTCACAGACCTGGCCAGGTGTATCGGATGATTACAATTCTGACTGGGATATTTAAGTGGGCAGGATCCTTTAGCCCTTGCCAGTAGTCAATGTTCCTTGTGAAGTGTTGGATCACTTTCTGGCTTCTCCTGCTCGCTGCCAATTTCAGCAAAGATAAGTGTTTGGTTTTTGTTTCTGTGGCACACTGCCGGTGTGCTTGTTTCAGTTTTATTCCTGCTCTGATTGTAGGATTCACTGGAGTTGCAGATTTACGCTCCTACATCTTTCAGTAAGATGTAGGAAGTTTTTGTATATTCTGCTGTGGATGTTTTGAAGGGTTTTTATACTGACCGCACAGAACTCTGTCCTATCCTGTCCTATCTAGCTAGAGTGGCCTCCTGTGCTAATCCTGTTTTTCTGCCTGTGTATGTTTTTTCCTCTCTGACTCACCGCCAATATTTGTGGGGAACTGTCTATCCTTTGGGGATTTTCTCTGAGGCAAGATAGTATTCCTATTTCCATGTTTAGGGGTATTTAGTTCTCCGGCTGTGATGAGGTGTCTAGGTTTGTTAGGTACACTCCACGGCTACTTCTAGTTGCGGTGTTAAGTTCAGGATTGCGGTCAGTACAGTGGCCACTTTCTCCAGTGAAAGTTCTCATGCAGCTCCTAGGTCACCGGATCATAACAGGATACCTAAAATAAGCCCCTGCTGTAAACTAAGAGGTCAATAGCCTTGTGTGTGTTTTTTCATCACATTGTGGAGTGGAGGGATAACTAAGATAAGCCCCCCTGCACATGTGATAGCCGTCTGTTGGCCTAAAGTCACCCCGATCCGTGACGTGGGGGTGATGGTCACGGTGTGAATCGTGACAAATTGGTGGCAAGGCGGTGGGATATCTTAGAGCATTAGTGATTTGGTTTGAGTGATCATTCCTCTCACTAAAAACTTGCAAAGTTCTTGCGAGAACTCTGCGCAAATAAGTTTGGAGAACGAGCTCAGTGTTTATTAGTCCTGAGACAATTGTGTGTACTGGTAATTATCTCTTCCCTTTCTCTTCGTTTTTCTGTCCTATCTTTTATTTGGCAACCATGGTTGTGCTGGGTGAAAGCTTTTATAAGCAGCAGACCAAAGGCACCCTTATTGCCTTATGCAGGTCACAGCACATTGACTTTGCAGGAAAAAGCAAAGTCCAACTGGTCTCAGATCTGGTGCAATGGGAAGCCGCTCTAGACCGCTCTCAGAGCCCAGTGGCCGCAGAAGCCAGCACAAGCGAACATGGTGCTGCAGTAGAGGTCCAACCACTGAATGCCGGCCCTACTAGCAATCAGGGCGAATTGGACCCCCACCTGCTGGTGGTCTTGGAAGAATTCCCCACTGACGACCATGAGAGGACTTCGGCAGCTGATTCAGCAATACCGGCAAGAGGCCCGAGCCGAGTGGGAGGCTAAGAGAGCCGAGCGGGAGGCTGAAAGAGCCGAGCGAGAGGCCCAGGCCCAGCGAGCCGAGCGCCAAGCCCAGCGAGAACATGAACGGGAGATGCTCTGGCAGGGGGGATGCCTTCCACCGCCCAGAGCCGTGAGCCCAGCAGCGCTCAGGTACCAAAGCCCCGGCCCGAACACTTTCCTGTTATGGAAAAGGACAGGGACTTGGACACTTTTCTGCGGGCATTTGAGAAAGCCTGCAGACAGTACCAGCTGCCCACAGATGAATGGGCACGATACCTGACCCCAGGGCTGAGAGGCAAAGCCCTGGAGGCGTTTGCGGCCCTCCCTCAAGAACAAGATGGTGACTATGAGGCAATTAAACAGGCCCTCATAGCCAAGTACCAGCTTACACCTGAGGTTTACCGTAGAAAGTTCCGGAACCTCCAACTTGGCCCACATGACAGCTACGGCGATGTGGTGCATGGACTCAGGACCCACTTTAACCAGTGGATCCAAGGACTGTCAGAGACCACCTTTGAGCAGCTGGGAGACCTGATGATCAAAGACCAGTTCTTACATCTTTGCCAACCTGAGGTGCGACAGTTCGTGATGGACATAGAACCCAAAGATGTGACGAAAGCAGCTCAGATTGCCGATGCCTATGAGGCCAACCGTAGATTTGAAGTGTGGAAGCCAGTCACCACCAGCTGGAGAGGGGGTAAGCCTGCAACCAACGCCAGTATCCCTGCCAGCCAACACACCAGAGGTCCTGTCCCCGTGGCCAGCACCAGATCTACCACCGAACCTCGCCAGTGTTACTACTGCAAGCGGACTGGTCATATCAGTCCCCACTGTCCAGACAAGCTGAAGAACCCCCTAGCCAAGGCCCCAGGGCCTAATGCAGCAGTTCTTTTGGTGGGTGGTGTGGTTGGGAGGGTGTGTGACAACGTATAGCACGTCAGTGTGGGAGGCCATGTTGCTACAGGCCTCAAGGACACCGGGGCTGAACGAACCCTCATCTGACCCAAACTGGCGCTGAAGAAATAATTCCGGGGAAAACCCTAACTGTCACTGGGATTGGGGGCATCAGCTGTCCCTTACCAATGGCCCGGGTTTATATAGATTGGGGTGCCGGGAGCGGGGTGAAGGAAGTGGGGCTGTCTGATAATTTGCCCACTGATGTTTTGTTGGGGACTGATTTGAGGAGGATGGTTGCATACTACGTCCCTGACACCCCTCCCCAATCTACTAATGAGGGTAACGTTAACCCTGATGATGATGATGATGGGAAATGGCATGTGTTACCTGACCATGCTTTATCTTGTAATGATGCATCTAATAATCATTTTTTCCCTAGGATTGATGGTGAAAATGTTGTACCTGTGCCAACTGAACCTGATAACCATTTTTCAGCAAAGGTTAATGTGTCCATAGGTACAGGCGTGCTCAGCCACGTTGCTCTGCAGAGTGAGACGGCTGAGGAACCCCTAGCAGGGGCAAGTGTCGGTGCTACAGGAAATGGGGAGAAGCATGGGAACCGTGAGAAAGGTGACGCCATGCAATTGACCAGTGCCAACGAGGAAGGTAACTGGCCCATAAGTAGCAATGCTCCTGAGGTAATGGGGGTGGATGGGGAGGTAGAGCCCATAGCAGCGGCGGCTGATGGATCTGTAGAAATCCCCGGAGAGACCGCCTACGTAGCTGCTGTCACCCGCAGTCAGAGTGCCCGGAACGCAGATAACTGTCTGCTTTCCGGACCCTTCTCAGTCATCATTGCAACTGAACCAGAGGTGGACCCAGAGCAGGTCCAAGAGGGTTCCCGTGGAGAAGGGACCCTGACATCGCTTCTGGCTTCCCCTAGCCAGGAGTTTCAGGCCGCTCTGCGCACAGATGCGAGCCTAGAGAGTTTGAGACAACTCGCCGAGACATCCACCTCCGTGACTGATAAGGAGAGGGTGTTCTGGGAATGAGGAAAGTTGTACCGGGAGACAGTACCCGGAAAATCGCAAAAGGAGTGGTTGAGGGAAAGACAGCTGGTCGTCCCGCAGCAATTCCGGGATGAGTTGTTACGGATTGCCCATGAGATCCCGCTAGGTGGACACTTGGGGATCAGCAAAACTAAGGCCCGGCTGTCTCAACACTTCTATTGGCCTAAGATGGGGACAGATGTGTCAAACTACTGCCGCTCCTGTATCACCTGTCAAAGAGTGGGGAAGGCGGGGCCTGCTCTTAAGGCTCCCCTGATCCCTTTGCCAGTGATAGAGGAGCCTTTCCAGAGGATCGCGGTGGACATTGTGGGCCCGCTGGCCGTCCCCAGCAGCTCTGGAAAGCAATACATCCTTACTGTGGCAGAATACGCTACCCGGTACCCAGAGGCAGTAGCTCTGTCGTCAACTAGGGCAGGTAAGGTGGCGGATGCCCTGTTGGCTATCTTTTCACGTGAAGGATTTCCCAGGGAGATGCTTACTGATCAAGGGACCCAATTCATGTCTCACCTAATGGAGGCTCTCTGTAAGAGAATGCAGGTGAAGCCCCTGGTATCGAGTGCGTATCACCCACAGACCAATGGCTTGTGTGAACGCTTCAATGGTACCCTCAAACAGATGCTACGCATGCTGGTTGAGACCCAAGGGCGTGACTGGGAGCAGTACCTCCCACACCTGCTATTTGCTTACCGAGAGCTCCTGTATGGCAGGCGAGTTCGGGGATCCCTTGGGTTGGTAAGGGAATCCTGGGAAGAGGAGCTGAACCCTTCTGAAGTGTCCATTGTGGAGTATGTCATGCACTTCCGTGACAAGATGCAGACCTTGACGCAGTTGGTGCATGACAACATGACGCAGGCTCAGGCTGACCAGAAGCACTGGTACAACCATAACGCCCGGGAGCGGACCTACCACGTGGGTCAAAAGGTGTGGGTGCTGGTCCCCGTACCAACGGATAAGCTTCAGGCAGCCTGGGAGGGCCCATACGTCATCCACCAACAGCTCAACCCGGTCACCTATGTGGTCACGCTTGACCACGCTCAGGGTAGGCGCAAGGCCTTTCATGTCAACATGATTAAGGCTCATCACGAATGTGAACCTTTCATCCTACCGGTCTGCAGTTTGCCCGAAGATGGGGAGGAAGACACCCTCCTGGACATGCTGGCCCAAGCCAAGGCTGGTGGGTCCATCGAGGATCTGGAGGTAAGCGCCTCACTAACCGAACCCCAGCGGTTGCAGTTGCAAACCACATTGGAACCCTTCCGGGCCATTTTCTCCAAGCGGCCTGGAAGGACTGAGTTAGCAGTCCACGAGGTGGACACCGGGAATCATGCCCCACTACGGCAAACACCTTATCAAATCTCCGACCAGGTGCAGCAGGTTATGCGCCAGGAGATCGATGAGATGTTACAGCTGGGGGTGATTCAACGGTCAAAGAGCGCCTGTGCCTCACCTGTAGTTCTCGTGCCAAAGAAGGACCGGGACCACCCGGTTCTGCATGGACTACAGGGGGCTCAACGCCATCACAGCCTCTGACGTACACCCCATGCCGCGCATCGAGGAGCTGCTTGAGAGGTTAGCTGGCGCAAAATACCTGACAATAATGGATCTGAGTCGAGGATACTGGCAGATTCCCCTGAGCCCCAAGGCACAGGAGAAGTCCCCCTTCATCACACCATTTGGACTGTACGAGTCCACGGACATGCCCTTCGGCATGAAGAATGCCCCTGCCACTTTCCAGCGGATGGTCAACCTCCTGCTTCAGGGACTGGAGAAGTACGCAGTGGCGTACTTGGATGACATTGCCATCTTCAGTCCCTCCTGGAAGGAACACCTGCAGCATCTCGAGGAGGTGCTCAGGCGAATTCACCGAGCAGGACTGACTATCAAGCCGGGAAAGTGCCAGATGGGCATGAGGGAGGTCCACTACCTGGGGCACCGGGTAGGCGGAGGCACCCTAAAGCCAGAGCCTGAGAAAGTGGGAGCGATCGTGAACTGGCCCACTCCCGGGACCAAGAAACAGGTGATGTCCTTCCTGGGCACTGCAGGGTACTATAGGCACTTCGTACAGCACTATAGTAGCCTGGCAAAACCCTTGATGGACCTCACCAGGAAGAAGCTACCCCACATCGTCAACTGGACCGACGGCTGTGAGGGGGCATTCCAGGCATTGAAAACAGCACTGTGCAACGCCCCTGTGTTGCAAGCAGTCGACAGCAGTCGACCGTTCTTGGTGCAGACTGATGCCAGTGAGTTTGGCCTCAGTGCTGTACTCAGCCAGGTTGACTCGGAGGACCAAGAGCACCCTGTGTTGTACCTGAGCCGCAAACTTTTGCCGAGGGAAGTGGCCTACTCTACCATCGAGAAGGAGTGCCTGGCCATGGTCTGGGCCCTGCAACGCTTGCAGCCCTACTTGTACGGTCGCACCTTCACCGTGGTGACCGACCACAACCCTCTGCGCTGGCTAAACGCCATGTGTAAAACCAACAGCAGGTTGCTACGCTGGAGCCTTGCCCTTCAGCAGTTTGACTTCACCATTGAACAGAAAACGGGCAGGGAGCATGGGAATGCAGATGGACTGTCCCGCCAGGAGGAACCTACTGAGGTGCGCATGGAGGCATACCGAGGGGTTCTGCCTCCATAGCGCAGACCAAAAGGGGGAGGTGTCACGATATTGTATGAAATATAATATGATGTTGTAGCTATGCCCTTCAGACCATGCTGGGGGCTAATCCCCCCCTTCTCTCTCTGGCTCTCTTTGCTTCTTTGTGTCAGAATGTATGGTAGAAGAGGGTTTTATTGCCCTGGCCATAAATTCCAGTCTCAAAGCAAGTTACTCGTCCCCCTCCCATCTGTACTAGCTAGGACTGGTATAGAAGTCTCCAAAATCCATGAGGGTCTTTGTTCTAATATGATAAGATTCTGGGCCACCGACTTGGGCTAAGAGAATAATAAATACATATTGCTAATGTCCATCGGCGCATCTATCCATTACTGTAAGCAGGAGTCTCCAAGTCCAAGTCTCCAAGCGGCCCATCAGGTTCACTAATCAAAGTAATTTTATGTTTGTGTGTGTGTAGCCCATTCACTATCCCTATCTATTCCCCAACCCCTGAAGATGGCTGGACCATCATTGTAAATACATCATTGTAAATACACACCTGTACTTTGTATCTCCCCCTCCTCATTGTAGATTGTAAGCTCTCACGAGCACGGTCATCTTATTTCGCTTTAATTATTGTATTGTTAACGTTGATACTTATGACTAGTGTTGAGCATTCCGATACCGCAAGTATCGGGTATCGGCCGATACTTGCGGTATCGGAATTCCGATACCGAGATCCGATACTTTTGTGGTATCGGGTATCGGTATCGGATACATAGAGATGTGTAAAATAAAGAATTAAAATAAAAAATATTGATATATTTACCTCTCCGGCGGCCCCTGGACTCAGCGCGGGTAACCGGCAGGCTTCGTTGTTCAAAATCAGCGCTTTTAGGACCTGAGAATCACGTCCCGGCTTCTGATTGGTCGCGGGCCGCCCATGTGACCGCCACACGACCAATCACAAGCCGCGACGTCACCGCAAGCTATTAGCGCGCTCATTTTTGAAAAATGAGCGCGTTAATGGCTTTCAAAGACGTAGCGGCTTGTGATTGGTCGCGGCCACGCGACCAATCACAAGCCGCGACGTCACCGCAAGCTATTAACGCGCTCATTTTTAAAAATGAGCGCGTTAATGGCTTTCAAAGACGTAGCGGCTTGTGATTGGTCGCGTGGCCGCGACCAATCACAAGCCGCGACGTCACCGCAAGCTATTAACGCGCTCATTTTTAAAAATGAGCGCGTTAATGGCTTTCAAAGACGTAGCGGCTTGTGATTGGTCGCGTGGCCGCGACCAATCACAAGCCGCGACGTCACCGCAAGCTATTAACGCGCTCATTTTTAAAAATGAGCGCGTTAATGACTTTCAAAGACGTAGCGGCTTGTGATTGGTCGCGGCCGCGACCAATCACAAGCCGCGACGTCACCGCAAGCTATTAACGCGCTCATTTTTAAAAATGAGCGCGTTAATGACTTTCAAAGACGTAGCGGCTTGTGATTGGTCGCGGCCGCGACCAATCACAAGCCGCTACGTCTTTGAAAGTCATTAACGCGCTCATTTTTAAAAATGAGCGCGTTAATAGCTTGCGGTGACGTCGCGGCTTGTGATTGGTCGCGTGGCGGTCACATGGGCGGCCCGCGACCAATCAGAAGCCGGGACGTGATTCTCAGGTCCTAAAAGCGCTGATTTTGAACAACGAAGCCTGCCGGTTACCCGCGCTGAGTCCAGGGGCCGCCGGAGAGGTAAATATATCAATATTTTTTATTTTAATTCTTTATTTTACACATCCCTATGGATCCCAGGGCCTGAAGGAGAGTTTCCTCTCCTTCAGACCCTGGGAACCATGAGAATACCTTCCGATACTTGATGTCCCATTGACTTGTATTGGTATCGGATATCGGTATCGGCGATATCCGATATTTTTCGGGTATCGGCCGATACTATCCGATACCGATACTTTCAAGTATCGGACGGTATCGCTCAACACTACTTATGACTTTTGTGTTTGAAACTGTTAAACTGTAAAGCGCTGCGGACTATGTTGGCGCTATATAAATAAAGATTATTATTATTATCATTAAGTCCAACAGGGACAGAGTACGGATTTCTTGGGAATGGAGTGTCCCTACTAGCCTGAATTTAGTATCTATAGAGAGCAAATCCTAATACAAGATGAATGCTGGATGTGTTATGATCCTGACATGTTCTGTAGCGGAGATACAGGCATTAGACAAGCTTGAGTTAAATCTAGTAAGACTGGAGAGATAGGAGGGTCTGGGTAAGCTAGCCCTGTTGGTGATGTCACGGGCTGTGGTTTATAAGTTTCTGACAGACCCCCAGCAGTTAGATTTTACCTGGGAAGATCTGACTGCTGGCCTGATGCATTGGGACATATGGAAACTAGCCTGGTTGCCTGCAATGCTCTGAACACATGTAAGTGTTGATTTCTCATTTAACCCCTGTTATTTTTATAATTACCTTGTACATATTTTCAATTGTCTCATATTGTAACATCTTTATATAACTGTTTATAAACACTGCCTTAAACCTTTGATGGAGTATAATATTTAATACTAGATTGGTTCTTCCTGCTCTAAAACGTACCCTAAGTCTTCTGAAGGGAATTTCGCTACTGTTTTGGGTTAGCTTCGGACCCGTTTAATCGAAGCTGGTGGCAGCATACCTTTGTACAGTGCCTTTGGGAGTCGTTGTAGCGACTGCGGCGTTGATAATTATTGTTCCTGCCTGAGTGGGAGTAGTTAATTGCGTCACTGCAGCATGCCCAATAGCCAGTACATAGCAGGCAGCCTTTCTGGTGACTAATTAACCTAGGTGCAGTACCTAATCTGACCTGAGAGTAAGGGGGGTGCCAGAGAGCTGCAAGTTTCAAGTGGAACTGTAAGTGGGATATACATAAATCCCTGCAGTTCGTGGTGTATTGAAGAGCAGTGGGATACCTAAAATAAGCCCCTGCTGTAAACTAAGAGGTCAATAGCCTTGTGTGTGTTTTTTCATCACATTATAGAGTGGAGGGATAACTAAGATAAGCCCCCCTGCACATGTGATAGCTGTCTGTTGGCCTAAAGTCACCCCAATCCGTGACGTGGAGGTGATGGTCATGGTGTGAATCGTGACACCCTCTGTGGTCTGTAAGTGCTTATTTGTATGGTATCTTTCCTTTAATCCTCTACATCCTTCCTTCTTTGTCTGGTTTGTGTATCTACATACACTATTGTTCCCCACTTCCCTGGGTGGGAGAGGCGGACCAATATAGGGCTGGTTCAGGAGTTCAGCAAGGTACGTGGTGACAGCATCTTCACCATCAGAAGTAATCCAGGGAGCAGGGATAGCTAGAGCATCCCTAGCGTTAGGGACAGGGAGTGAGCTCCTGGCCCCGGGTAATATGACAACAGAGTCATGACATTATTGATCAGTCTTCAACCAACTGACAACAGTGAAAAATCACAGAAAAAGAAACAGTATTACCAACCCCCAGGTCAGATTACCAATGCATTAAAAGGATGCAGCAGACCCCCATGATAAAGACTTGGTTAGCACAGATGCAAAATACTGATGATTCTGTAATAGAGTGCAGGGTTGAGTATGTCACCAGGGAACAGACGGACAAACTGTTGAAGGGGATTTATTAACAGGGCTAAAATTCTCCTCGCAGGGAGTAAACAGGGGGTTAATAGAGACAAATCAAACAGTTAAGCGGAATCAAAAGGGTTAACGAGTGTTCTTGTAACTTATCAGTCCAGGGAGGTCCTGACTGGAGGGTCCTTTTTCCAACCTGGGTACAGTCACCAGCAGGGCTTGAGATCCCGAAGTCTCTTCTTTGTCTCCTGGAAACTGGAACCTCCGGGGTTAAGCCTCTGCAGCCTGTTCTCCCTGTGCAGCTGGAAGCAGGAAGTCACACAGCCACTCTGCTGCCAGTCTCTGGATATTAGGCTGACAGTCTCTTTCTCTGCAGCACGAACACACACACTGAGCAGTTTCCTTAGTCACACTCAGGGGTCCTGGCTTGTCAGTGCGGTCACCGGGGCTGCGCACTCAGGTCACTGTAAGGGGATACGTTGTCTCTGATTATGGATTAATATGGAGTTTCCTCTCCTTCAGACCCTGGGAACCATTACGGATACCTTCCGATATTTGTGTCCCATTGACTTGTATTGGTATCGGATATCGGTATCGGCGATATCCGATATTTTTCGGATATCGGCCGATACCATCCGATACCGATACTTTCAAATATCGGACGGTATCGCTCAACACTACTGATAACTGGTTCTCATGAAGACTCAGGGTGCATTTATACTCCACGATTATTGTGAACAAGTGTTATTAGAAATGCTTATTTCCCGATAATTGCTATGTTGGTCACCCGGCAAACAAACAAAATACTTGTTTGTCTCATTAAAAATGATCTTTTCACTGACTTTAAAGATCGTTGTTCTCGGCAGCACATCATTCTTGTGTAGTTAGAACCTGTGCTGTTGAGAACAATGACAACTTATGTGGACAGAATAAACTGATCATTCTGTGTATATATGAAATGCCTTTTTAAATGCCCACTGATTGGCAAATACCTACCCTACCTTTCAGCAGTCGTTTAGTGACACTACTCAGGTAGTGTAAACCCACCTATTTGTCAGCCATAAACTAGTGTAAAAAGGAGCTTTATACTGATCTACAGCTACAGGCAGCAGGGCAATGTGAGGCAACATTAATAAATGAAACCCAAGCTGTTTTTATTGTTAATCGTAATCTATTTGTTGTATAGACCATGGGTAACATTAGTATCAACTGTTCAAATGTTTGATTTTTTTTCTTTTTCTTCTGCTATATATCTGCTAGGTAACATTTGGCAACATTTATTTTACTGTCTGGTAAGTTTTTCTAATCCTTTGATCTTCTGCAATATTGAGAAGAGATTGAGGTTGACATATATGTATTCCAGTGTTCATAGAGTGTTTTTCGCTCCCGTTATTGTGATATTTTCTATAGAACTTGTTCATGAAGAGTCTCGATATGTTTCAAAATAATATAATTCTATTTCTGTTGAAAAGAATTCCGACTGACAATTATAAAATAGGAAATACCGTAGCATTCCAATCAGGCATTTCAGAGCTCCATACTGGCAACATTTTCAGGGCCCCTTGAGACTCCACCCAGGCTTCACCCCAGCTCCGCCTCCAACCTTCCACAGTCCCACCCCCACTCATAGAAAAACTCCACATCTGCACCACATCCTCACCAATCACATGTTATCAGTTCCCATGTAACACCATATCACATACATAGCCATCAGCTTTTGTTTTGGTTAAAATATTTTTTTTAAGTCGCCACCACGACTATGTAGACTCTTTTGGCCAGGTCCTACTCTACTCTATTAAATATTTGTTAAAATATCCTGTACTCTTTTTAGGTATATTTTTTATTAATGTTTCTTTAAGGGAATGCGTCACATACAGTTTTTAAAATGAACAATATCACCAAGGGACAAATACTGTCACACCATAACTGGACTACATATTACTACCACATAGTGACCAAATAATACCACATACAAGGTACAAATACTGCCACACCTTGGCAGGACCACATATTACCACCACATAATGACCTATAATACCACATATATGGGACAACTACCCCCACACCATGACCAGGCCACATATTACCACCACATAGTGACCGAATAATACCACATACAAGGGACAAATATGGCCACACCATGACCGAACCACATATTATCACCACATAGTGACCGAATACTACAATGCTCATCATTAAGAACAAAAACAATGCTAATTTTACCATAAGCATCATTATACACAGGAATTTTGTACATAGTACACAGTGTATAGTGTCAGTGTACAGGTAATACAGTGATCACCAGTGACATTATACAGTGGATGTCACAATCCATTTTTGGATTTGTGGCAGATCTGGTTTCCCTCAGTTCAAAACCTTTTTCCTTTCAGGTCATCAGGGGTTAATGCAGTTTCCCCGGTGGCCTGCTGGTGTATTGCATTGCTGATGGGTCAGCTGATGTGGGTGGTGACCATTCCCACCATCCTTTAAGAGGTCACCTGATGCATCAGCTGACTGTCAGTGTTAGTTCATTCTGCAGCAACCTAGCTGGGAGAAGGAGCTTTCTTGGAGCGGTGGTTCTACAGCTGAGTTGGGTTTTCCTGGTGTCATTTTCTTGCTGTTCGGTGCTTTGCAGCAGAAAGCTAAGTGTGGTGTTTTTAATATCCAATCCCTTTTGGTGTCTGTCTTTCCTTACCTCTCGTTCTATTAGTGCAGTGGTGGGACCAGTGCTCTCACTTGCCAGTTCCTTATGTGGGGATAAGAGCAGGGCAAGTGAGGGACAAGGTATCCGGGGTGAAAGAACCCATATAGGGATGATAGCAAGATCAGGGCACATCCTCAGGTGGGTGCAGGAGGTGTCCATTCCCCCGTTCCCTACTGACAGAGCCCACTGTTGTTAAAGTTTCCCTGGTATTCCCTGCTGTGTCTTTCAGTCTGGTGACTGACCAATTGTTAGGTCGTGTCACACCTTGACACTGGAGCTCTGTATATAGTGTCAAGGTACCTTCACACATAACGATATTGTTAACGATATCGTTGCTATTTGTGACGTAGCAACGATATCGTTAATGAAATCGTTATGTGTGACAGCGACCAACGATCAGGCCCCTGCTGGGAGATCGTTGGTCGCTGAATAAAGTCCAGAACTTTATTTGGTCGCTGGACTCCTGCTGACATCGCTGGATCGGCGTGTGTGACACCGATCCAGCGATGTCTTCACTGGTAACCAGGGTAAACATCGGGTAACTAAGCGCAGGGCCGCGCTTAGTAACCCGATGTTTACCCTGGTTACCATGCTAAAAGTAAAAAAAACAAACACTAGATACTTACCTACAGCCGTCTGTCCTCCAGCGCTGTGCTCTGCTCTCCTCCTGTACTGTCTGTGAGCCGGAAAGCAGAGCGGTGACGTCACCGCTCTGCTTTCCGGCTCACAGCCAGTACAGGAGGAGTGCAGAGAAGCAGAGCACAGCGCTGGAGGACAGACGGCTGTAGGTAAGTATGTAGTGTTTGTTTTTTTTACTTTTAGCATGGTAACCAGGGTAAACATCGGGTTACTAAGCGCGGCCCTGCGCTTAGTTACCCGATGTTTACCCTGGTTACCGGCATCGTTGGTCGCTGGAGAGCGGTCTGTGTGACAGCTCTCCAGCGACCAAACAGCGACGCTGCAGCGATCCGGATCGTTGTCGGTATCGCTGCAGCGTCGCTTAATGTGAAGGGGCCTTCAGTGTACACAGGGCCGCCATCAGGGCATTACAGCTGTGACTGGCGTATGGGGCCCGGTGAGCAGAGGGGGCCCGCATCGGGCCCCGTCTTATCTGCTCACCGGGCCCCTACCGGCAGCCACATGCTGAACCAGGCCCTTAGCGGCGGCCGGAGCTGCAACTGTTTAACGCTATTGACGTGCTATTGACACAGGGGGGTAGAAAGCTGGACACAGGGGGGGCAGAAAGCTGGACACAGGGGGGGCAGAAAGCTGGACACAGGGCGGGGCAGAAAGCTGGACACGGGCGGCAGAAAGCTGGACACAGGGGGGGCAGAAAGCTGGACACAGGGGGGCAGAAAGCTGGACACGGGGGGCAGAAAGCTGGACACGGGGGGCAGAAAGCTGGACACGGGGGGGCAGAAAGCTGGACACAGGGGGGGCAGAAAGCTGGACACAGGGCGGGGCAGAAAGCTGGACACGGGGGGCAGAAAGCTGGACACAGGGGGGGCAGAAAGCTGGACACAGAGGGGGCAGAAAGCTGGACACGGGGGGGCAGAAAGCTGGACACAGGGGCAGGAAGCTGGACACAGGGGGGCAGAAAGCTGGACACGGGGGGCAGAAAGCTGGGCACAGGGGGGGCAGAAAGCTGGACACGGGGGCAGAAGGCTGGGCACAGGGGCAGAAAGCTGCGCACAGGGGCAGAACGCTGGACACGGGAAGAACGCTGGACACGGGAAGAACGCTGGACACGGGCAGAAAGCTGCACACAGGGGCAGAAAGCTGGAGATGGGCAAAAAGCTGGACACAGGGGGGCAGAAAGCTGGACACAGGGGGGCAGAAAGCTGGACACAGGGGGGGCAGAAAGCTGGACACGGGGGGGGGCAGAAAGCTGGACACGGGGGGGCAGAAAGCTGGACACGGGGGGGGGCAGAAAGCTGGACAGGGGGGGCAGAAAGCTGGACACGGGGGGGCAGAAAGCTGGACACGGGGGGGGCAGAAAGCTGGACACGGGGGCACAAAGCTGGACACAGGGCGGGGCAGAAAGCTGGACACGGGCGGCAGAAAGCTGGACACAGGGGGGCAGAAAGCTGGACACAGGGGGGCAGAAAGCTGGACACAGGGGGGCAGAAAGCTGGACACGGGGGGCAGAAAGCTGGACACGGGGGGCAGAAAGCTGGACACGGGGGGCAGAAGGCTGGGCACAGGGGCAGAAAGCTGCGCGCAGGGGCAGAAAGCTGCGCACAGGGGCAGAACGCTGGACACGGGAAGAACGCTGGACACGGGCAGAAAGCTGCACACAGGGGCAGAAAGCTGGAGATGGGCAAAAAGCTGGGCACAAGGGCAGAAAGCTGGACACAGGGGGGGCAGAAAGCTAGACACAGGGGGGGCAGAAAGCTGGACACGGGAGGCAGAAAGCTGGACACGGGGGCGCAGAAAGCTGGACACAGGGGGGCAGAAAGCTGGACACGGGGGGCAGAAAGCTGGGCACAGGGGCAGAACGCTGGACACGGGCAGAAAGCTGCACACGGGCAGAAAGCTGGACACGGGGGGGCAGAAAGCTGGACACGGGGGCAGAAAGCTGGACACGGGGGGCAGAAAGCTGGACACGGAGGGCAGAAAGCTGGACACGGAGGGCAGAAAGCTGGACACGGGGGGCAGAAAGCTGGACACGGGGGGCAGAAAGCTGGACACAGGGGAGGCAGAAAGCTGGACACGGGGGGGCAGAAAGCTGGACACGGGGGGGGCAGAAAGCTGGACACGGGGGGGCAGAAAGCTTGACATGGGGGGCAGAAAGCTGGGCACAGGGGCAGAAAGCTGCACACGGGCAGAAAGCTGGACACAGGGGGGGCAGAAAGCTGGACACGGAGGGGCAGAAAGCTGGACACGGGGGGGGCAGAAAGCTGGACACGGGGGGGCAGAAAGCTGGGCACAGGGGCAGAAAGCTGAACACGGGGGGCAGAATGCTGCGCACAGGGGCAGAAAGCTAGACACGGGCAGAAAGCTGGGCACAGGGGCAGAAAGCTGGACACGGGCAGAAAGCTGGGCACAGGGGCAGAACGCTGGACACGGGCAGAACGCTGGACACGGGCAGAACGCTGGAGACGGGCAGAAAGCTGGAGACGGGCAGAAAGCTGGACACAGGGGGGGCAGAAAGCTGGACACGGGGGGGGCAGAAAGCTGGACACGGGGGGCAGAAAGCTGGACACAGGGGGGGCAGAAAGCTGGACACGGGGGGGCAGAAAGCTGGACATGGGGGGGGGCAGAAAGCTGGACAGGGGGGGCAGAAAGCTGGACACGGGGGGGCAGAAAGCTGGACACGGGGGGGAGAAAGCTGGACACGGGCAGAAAGCTGCGCACAGGGGCAGAACGCTGGACACAGGAAGAACGCTGGACACGGGCAGAAAGCTGGAGATGGGCAAAAAGCTGGGCACAGGGGGAGAAAGCTGGACACAGGGGGGCAGAAAGCTGGACACAGGGGGGGCAGAAAGCTGGACACAGGGGGGGCAGAAAGCTGGGCACAGGGGCAGAAAGCTGGGCACAGGGGCAGAATGCTGCGCACAGGGGCAGAACACTGGACACAGGCAGAAAGCTGGATACGGGCAGAAAGCTGGGCACAGGGGCAGATTGCTGGACACGGGCAGATTGCTGTGGACACGGGCAGATTGCTGGACACAGGGGCAGATTGCTGGACACAGGGGCAGAATGGAGAAACGGGGCATGATAGGAGACACAGGGGGCAGGATGACCGACATGGCGGCATGACTGGAGACACTGGGGCATGACTGGAGACAGATGGGGCAGAATTGAGACACAGGGGGCATGATTGGAGACGGGGCAGAATGGTGATACGGGCATGATTGGAGACACTGGAGGCAGGATTGGAGACAGATGGGACAGGATCATGGGGCAGGATGGATACGATGGAGACAGATGGGGCAGGATGGATACTCATTAGGGCAGGATGGGAGAACATATGGCTGACGCCAGGAATGAGACACACGGGGGCTAGGATGGCGAATATTATTACCATAGGGGCTAATTAAGGGATATTATTACTGCAGTGATGTATTTATTTTATTTTTTGAGTATACTGTTCTAAATGGGGGGGCGGTCCTATTACTGTGTAGATTGATACTATATCGCCTTCTTCATGTGGTGTAATGTAGAAGTTGGGAAAATTAAGTAATGTGTTCTGCAAGTGGAACTCGAGATAACGGTGTTATTTCCTGCAGAGACGAGTCCTGGCTGGATGAAGTGATGGCGGTCTGTGCTGGATGAAAGATGAAGGACTTCGCCTAGAGACGTCACTGGTGAGTCAGTGTGTTACCTATACACTGACACTATACACTGTATACTATATACAGAGGTCCTGGGTATAATGTCACCAGTGATCACTGTATTACCTATACACTATATGCAGAGCTCCTGTGTATAATGTCACTGGTGATCACTGTATTACCTGTATTACCTGTACACAGACACTGCATACTAAGTACAGATCTCCTGTGTATAATGGCACTGATGGTGATAGTATTGTGGTATTGTGGTTTTTTTTTATTATTGATCAGTATTGTAGTATTCAGTCACTATGTGGTGGTAATATGTGGTCTGGTCATGATGTTGTGTTATTTGTTCCTTGTATTTGATATTATTCGATCACTGTGGTGGTAATATGTCATCTTGTCATGGTGTGGCTGTATTTGTGCCTTGTAGATAGTATTATAGGTCACTGTGGTGATATGGCGTCTGGTCATGGTGCTGTGGTATTTGTTCCTTGTATGTGGTATTATAGGTCATTTTAAAAATTGAAAAATAAATAAAAATATACCTAAATTGTATTGCAGATTTTAACAAATATTTAATAGGTTACAGTAGAGTAGGGCCTGGCCAAAAGTGTCTACCTTGTCATTTTGGTGGCTTAAAAAATCTTTTGGCCAAAACAAAAGCTGCCGGCTATATGTGTGATCTGGTGATGGGAACTGTTAATGTGTGATAGGTGAGAAGTGGAGTTTTTCCAAGAAAGAGTGGTGGGACTGTGGCCAGTTTGAGGGGTGGAGCATGGAGGCGGGGGTGGAGCCTGGGCGGAGTCTCAAGGGGACCCCGGAAATTTTGCCAGTATGGGGCCCTGAAATTTCTAGTGGCAGCCCTGAGTGTACAGGTAATATACAGTGATCACCAGTGAGATTATACACAGGACCTCTGTATATAGTGTCACTGCACAGATAATACAGTGATCACCGGTGACATTATACACAGGAGCTCCGTATATGGTGTCAGTGTACAGATAATACAGTGATCATCATTGACATTATACACAGGAGCTCTGTAAATAGTGTCGGTGTGCAGGTAATATAGTGATCACCAGTGACATTGTACACAGGAACTGGTGACATCTCTAGTTGAAGTCCTGCATCTTCGCTTTTCTTATTCATCCCGTTCAGACCGCCATCACTTCTTCCAGCCAGGACTCATCTCTGCAGAAAATAACACAGTTATCTAGAGCACATTCTCCAATTTTTCCCCAACCTCTACACTAGGCCAGATGAAGAAAAAAAAGTGAACCTGTCGCCCTGCACAATAACAGTTCCTCTCCTTCCCCACACTGAAAACAGTATCCTCAAAAATAATATTCTTTAATTAGCCTCTACAGTAATAATATCCCACATTCTGGACCCCACATTTTATTCTATTCTGGATCCCACGTGTCCTCTCATTCTGCCTCATGTCTCTCCATGCTTCTCCAATGTCTCTCCATATTGCCCCATAGTCATCCATAATAGTATAATGTACCCCATAGTCATATATAGCAGTATAATGCACCCCCATAGTAGTATAATGCACCCCAGTCATATATAGTATAATGCAGCTCCATACCAGTATAATGCACCCCCATAGCATTATAATGCAGCCCCATAGCAGTATAATGCACCCCATAGCAGCATAATGTACCCCCATAGCGGTAATATGTGCCACCATAGCAGTATAATGCACCACCTTAGTATAATGCACATCATTGTCATATTTTGTATAATGCACCCCCATAGTATATTGCACTCCCTTGTCATATATAGTATAACGCACTCCTATTGCATAATGCACTCCCTTGTCATATATAGTATAATGCACCCCATAGTATAATGCACCCCCTTGTCATATATAGTATAATGCACCCCCATAGTATAATGCACCCCCTGTCATATCCCTATATATATAGTATAATGCACCCCCATAGTAGTTTAATGCACTCTTATAGTATAATGCACCCCCATAGTCATATATAGTATAATGCACACCATAGTATAATGCACCCCATAGTCTTATATAGGACAATGCACCCCAATAGTAGTATAATGCACCCCATAGTATAATGCACCCCCATGGTATAATGCACCCTCTTGTCATATATAGTATAATGCACCCACATAGTATAATGCCCCCCCCGTCATATATAGTATAATGCACCACATAGTATAATGCACCCCATAATATAATGCACCCCCTTGTCATTTATAGTATAATGCACCCCCATAGTATAATGCACCCCCTTGTCATATATAGTATAATGCACCCCCATAGTATAATGCACCCCCTGTCATATCCCTTTGTCATATATAGTATAATGCACCCCCATAGTCTAATGCACAACCATAGTATAATGCACCCCCTTGTCATATATTATATAATGCACCCCATAGTAGTATAATGCACCCCCTTGTCATATATAGTATAATACACCCCCATAGTATAATGCACCCCCTTGTCATATATAGTATAATGCACCCCATAGTAATATATAGTATATTGCACCCCCATAGCAGCATGATGCACCCCATAGCAGTATAATGCACTCCCATAGCGGTATAATTCAGTCCCATAGCAGTGTGATGCAAACCCATGGTGGTATAATGCAGCACAATGGCGGTATAATGCTCCTCCATGATGGTATAATGCACTCACATAGTCATATAGTATAATGCATCCCCATAGTAGTATAATGCACCCTCTTGTCATATATAGTATAATGCACACTCATAGTATAAAGTATTCCCTTGTCATATATAGTATAATGCAGTCACATAGCAGTATAATGCAGCCCCATAGTGGTATAATGCACCATGTTGTGAATTCTGCTCTTGGGCTCCCTCCGGTGGTTGTTGATGGTAATGCAGTTATTCCTGAGCAGCAGTCTTGGACAGGTGTTTCTGCTAATTGCAATTCTGACTGGGGTATTTAGCTGTGCAGGACTCATTAGTCCTTGCCAGTAGTCAATGTTCCTTTGGAAGTGTTGGTCCTCTGCCTGGCCTCTCCTGCTTGCTGCCAATTCAGCTAAGATAAGTGTTTGCTTCATTTTTTAGACACACTGCTGTGTGTTTATTTTCTGTGCTTATCTTGTTTCTATTTTGTTCCTGCTACACTGTGCCTGATGTTTTTCTCAGTCTAGTTGGACTCGCTGGAGTCGCAGATATACTCTCCACTAGGGTTGAGCGACCTTGACCTTTTTAGAGTCGAGCCGTGTTTCGCGAAACCCAACTATCTTAGAAGTCGAGTGGAATCGGCCGATTATCGCGAAAAGTCGGGTATCGACCGAAACACGAAACCCAATGCAAGTCAATGGGGGAGCATAGTCGGCAGTGAGTGGAGGCCAGGAAAACACCTACACTGCCCATTTTAATGGCAAAAACATCCATTCTTGTTACAGAAGCTTGTCAATCGTAATTTAGCTTATAATAATTGGAAGGCATTTGAAATTGGGGGTCATTTGGCTAAAGTTGTGGGGGGTAGGGCTGGTTCAAGTAATTAGTGGGCCCATTAAATCTGGACGACGTCACGGCAGTGGAGCAGGGAGAGGTAAGTATTTCAACTTTGCAAGTGCTGTGATCCTGAGCAAGCAGGGGGGGCCCACTCGTTGGCATTGGCACTGGCACAGGGCCCCTCAAAGTACAGCGGTGTGTTTGCACGGCGGGGGCGCCTCCCACCGGCAGCAACACTTTTGCGTACTATGAGAGGCCCTGTGCCAGTGACGTCGCCAACTAGTATTCCTCCCCCCACCTGATGAAGGAACCTGCACTTTCATCTGCACCTTCCTCTTTGTCCCCGTGTAAGGTGGTATGGTATGCGGGAAGAGGAACCAGACATTCAGCAGGGTCACAATCTTGCTGTGTAGCGTGCACGGGGAATGTTGCGTTATGGGTCAATGTACCAGCAGACTCATCTATCACTGGCTGGGCAATGGGCAGGATGAGGAGGAAACACAGATATAGGCCCAAAGAATAAAGTTGGCTAAATGCAGTTCAAAATTGGTAACACAGGACTAACCAGGGGGCATTGCAGTGGAGGACAACTGGAATGAGAGGCTGACACAGAGAGTAGGCCGAAATCAGTAAGTAGTCGAAATGCAGTTCAAAATTGGCAACCGTAGTAAACAGGCGACACAGCTTTGTTCAGTGGAGGAGAACAGCAAGGAGTGGCAGACACCGATAGTAGGCCCCAACCCAACTAGTAGGCCAAATGCAGTCTAACATTAACAACTACTTAACGAGAGCCTGAAAATGGAATTTCAGGACAGGAAACCAGGAGAACAGCAAGGAGCGGCAGACACTGTTAGTAGGCCCCAAACCAACTAGTACGCCAAATGCAGTTGTTCCATTTAACCACTATTTAACAAGAGCCTGAAGATAGAAGCTCAGGAAAGGCAACCTGGAGAACACCTTGGAGTGGAAGACACCGTCTCTACACCCCATACCCAATATGTAGGCCTAATGCAGTGTAGTTTCCAACAACTACTAAACGAGAGTCGGAAGACCGGAGCAATGGCGAGTAAACCTGGGGAACACCTTGGAGTGGAGCACACCGTCTCTACACCCCATACCCAATTTGTAGGCCTAATGCAGTGTAGTTTTCACCAACTACTAAACGAGAGTAGGAAGATCGAAGCAATGTGGACGAAACCTGTGGAACACCTTGGAGTGTAACACACCGTCTCTCTACACCCCATACCAAATTTGTAGGCCTAATGCAGTGTAGTTTTCACCAACTACTAAACGAGAGTAGGAAGATCGAAGCAATGTGGACGAAACCTGGGGAACACCTTGGAGTGTAACACACCGTCTCTCTACACCCCATACCCAATTTGTAGGCCTAATGCAGTGTAGTTTTCACCAACTACTAAACGAGAGTAGGAAGATCGAAGCAATGTGGACGAAACCTGGGGCACACCTTGGGGCGGCAGACACCGTTAGTAGGCCCTACCAAAGTTGTAGCCCCAATGCAGTTTTAAAATTCCTAGAGGCTGAAAACAAGACTATTGACGCTCAGCTTTTTTCAAAGGAACACAGCTGTATTGAGTGGCGCAGACAGACACAGGTAGTAGGCCTTAAACAAAAAATGTGGCTCACTGCAGCTTAAAAAAGGTTACAGGGGTACACAGGCAGCATTGCTCTGGGCAGTGGAGGACAATTTCAATAGTGGACCGCAGACAGACTTTGTACGCCTACTATTAAAAAAAGGATGCTCTATGCAATTAAAAATAGGTTCCAGGGGTACACGGGCAGCAGTGGTCTGGTCAGTGTAGGAGTAGTAGAAAGAACGGGCCGCAGACAGGCTTCGAAGGCCTAACATAAAAAAATATTGGGCTGTAGGCACTTTTAAATAGGTTCCAGGGGTACACAGGCAGCAGTGGTCTGGTCAGTGTAGGAGTAGTAGAAAGAACGGGCCGCAGACAGGCTTCGAAGGCCTAACATAAAAAAATATTGGGCTGTAGGCACTTTAACATTGGTTCCAGGGGTACACGGGCAGCAGTAGACTGGTCAGTGTAGTAGTAGTAGAAAGAACGGGCCGCAGACAGGCTTCGAAGGCTTAACATAAAAAAATATTGGGCTGTAGGCACTTTTAAATAGGTTCCAGGGGTACACGGGCAGCAGTGGTCTGGTCAGTGTAGGAGTAGTAGAAAGAACGGGCCGCAGACAGGCTTCAAAGGCCTAACATAATAAAATATTGGGCTGTAGGCACTTTTAAATAGGTTCCAGGGGTACACAGGCAGCAGTGGTCTGGTCAGTGTAGGAGTAGTAGAAAGAACGGGCCGCAGACAGGCTTCGAAGGCCTAACATAAAAAAATATTGGGCTGTAGGCACTTTTAAATAGGTTCCAGGGGTACACAGGCAGCAGTGGTCTGGTCAGTGTAGGAGTAGTTGAAAGAACGGGCCACAGACAGGCTTCGAAGGCCTAACATAAAAAAATATTGGGCTGTAGGCACTTTAACATTGGTTCCAGGGGTACACGGGCAGCAGTAGACTGGTCATTGTAGTAGTAGTAGAAAGAACGGGCCGCAGACAGGCTTCGAAGGCCTAACATAAAAAAATATTGGGCTGTAGGCACTTTTAAATAGGTTCCAGGGGTACACAGGCAGCAGTGGTCTGGTCAGTGTAGGAGTAGGAGAAAGAACGGGCCGCAGACAGGCTTCGAAGGCCTAACATAAAAAAATATTGGGCTGTAGGCACTTTTAAATAGGTTCCAGGGGTACACAGGCAGCAGTGGTCTGGTCAGTGTAGGAGTAGTAGAAAGAACGGGCCGCAGACAGGCTTCGAAGGCCTAACATAAAAAAATATTGGGCTGTAGGCACTTTAACATTGGTTCCAGGGGTACACGGGCAGCAGTAGACTGGTCAGTGTAGGAGTAGTAGAAAGAACGGGCCGCAGACAAGCTTCGAAGGCCTAACATAAAAAAATATTGGGCTGTAGGCACTTTTAAATAGGTTCCAGGGGTACACAGGCAGCAGTGGTCTGGTCAGTGTAGGAGTAGTAGAAAGAACGGGCCGCAGACAGGCTTCGAAGGCCTAACATAAAAAAATATTGGGCTGTAGGCACTTTAACATTGGTTCCAGGGGTACACGGGCAGCAGTAGACTGGTCAGTGTAGTAGTAGTAGAAAGAACGGGCCGCAGACAGGCTTCGAAGGCTTAACATAAAAAAATATTGGGCTGTAGGCACTTTTAAATAGGTTCCAGGGGTACACGGGCAGCAGTGGTCTGGTCAGTGTAGGAGTAGTAGAAAGAACGGGCCGCAGACAGGCTTCGAAGGCCTAACATAAAAAAATATTGGGCTGTAGGCACTTTTAAATAGGTTCCAGGGGTACACAGGCAGCAGTGGTCTGGTCAGTGTAGGAGTAGTTGAAAGAACGGGCCACAGACAGGCTTCGAAGGCCTAACATAAAAAAATATTGGGCTGTAGGTACTTTAACATTGGTTCCAGGGGTACACGGGCAGCAGTAGACAGGTCAGTGGAGGCCTAGTGGAAGGAGGGACCGCAGACAGGCTTCGAAGGCCTAACATAATAAAATTTGGCTGTAGGCAATTTAACATTGGTTCCAGGGGAACACGGGCAGCAGTAGACAGGTCAGTGGAGGCCTAGTGGAAGGAGGGACCGCAGACAGGCTTCGAAGGCCTAACATAAAAAAAATTGGGCTGTAGGCACTTTATAATTGGTTCCAGGGGTACACAGGCAGCAGTAGACAGGTCAGTGGAGGCCTAGTGGAAGGAGGGACCGCAGACAGGCTTCGAAGGCCTAACATAAAAAAAATTGGGCTGTAGGCACTTTATAATTGGTTCCAGGGGTACACGGGCAGCAGTGGTCTGGTCAGTGGAGGAGTAGTAGAAAGAACGGACCGCAGACAGGCTTCGAAGGCCTAACATAATAAAATTGGGCTGTAGGCAATTTATAATTGGTTCCAGGGGTACACGGGCAGCATTGGTGTTGTCAGCGGAGGCCGATTGTAATGAGTGTCTGCCAGTTAGTAGTCCCAAACAATAAATACATGTTAATCTCTCGCATGACAACAAAACGAAACCACCAAAGGGTGCAATCATTCGGTACTGGGGTGGGCTCCTCTGCGTAGTTTCAGACCTAGTAATTTGGCACAAAGTATTTACTTGGGTAAATATAGGACACTGCCCCTGACTATGTTAAGTACCATCATACATGTCAACACAATGGTATTGTCAGTGGCAGGAATTTACGGATGTCAGCGCATAGACTAAACATTGGTGGAACTGTGAGAGATAATTGTGCAAGTGGTTTAGCAATGTTTGAGCTGGGGGTGTGTTATGATAAGGTAATTCAGTACCACAATGGACATAGAAGTCAGAGCACATACAGTGACCTGACAATAACCCAAAAATATAGAACGAGCTCTGAGACGTGGGAACTCTGCTGACCACAATCCCTAATCCTCTCCAACCACACTAGAGGCAGCCGTAGATTGCGCCTAACGCTCCCTATGCAACCCGGCACAGCCTGAGAAACTAGCTAGCCTGAAGATAGAAAATAAGCCTACCTTGCCTCAGAGAAATACCCCAAAGGAAAAGGCAGCCCCCACATATAATGACTGTGAGTTAAGATGAAAAGACAAACGTAGAGATGAAATAGATTTATCAAAGTGAGGCCCGACTTTTTGAACAGAGCGAGGATAGAAAAAGTAACTTTGCGGTCAACACAAAACCCTACAAAAAACCACGCAAAGGGGGCAAAAA
Source organism: Ranitomeya imitator (assembly GCF_032444005.1). Taxonomy (NCBI): domain Eukaryota; kingdom Metazoa; phylum Chordata; class Amphibia; order Anura; family Dendrobatidae; genus Ranitomeya; species Ranitomeya imitator. The sequence continues at coordinate 447,218,019 of NC_091286.1, read as the reverse complement.
GACCCTCCGTACCGAACTAACGGCACGGAGGTACACCCTCTGCGTCCCAGAGCTTCCAGCAAGCAAGAAAACAATATTAAGCAAGCTGGACAGAAAAAACAGCAAACAAAATAGCAAAAGCGGAACTTAGCTATGCAGAGCAGCAGGCCACAGGAACGATCCAGGAGGAAACAGGTCCAATACTAGAACATTGACTGGAGGCCAGGATCAAAGCACTAGGTGGAGTTAAATAGAGCAGCACCTAACGACTTCACCACATCACCTGAGGAAGGAAACTCAGAAGCCGCAGTACCACTCTCCTCCACCAATGGAAGCTCACAGAGAGAATCAGCCGAAGTACCACTTGTGACCACAGGAGGGAGCTCTGCCACAGAATTCACAACAGTACCCCCCCTTGAGGAGGGGTCACCGAACCCTCACCAGAGCCCCCAGGATGACCAGGATGAGCCATATGAAAGGCACGAACAAGATCGGGAGCATGGACATCAGTGGCAAAGACCCAGGAATTATCTTCCTGAGCATAACCCTTCCACTTAACCAGATACTGAAGTTTCCGTCTTGAAACACGAGAATCCAAAATCTTCTCCACAATATACTCCAACTCCCCCTCCACCAAAACCGGGGCAGGAGGATCAACAGATGGAACCATAGGTGCCACGTATCTCCGCAACAATGACCTATGGAATACGTTATGTATGGAAAAAGAATCTGGAAGGGTCAGACGAAAAGACACAGGATTAAGAACCTCAGAAATCCTATACGGACCAATGAAACGAGGTTTAAACTTAGGAGAGGAAACCTTCATAGGAATATGACGAGAAGATAACCAAACCAAATCCCCAACACGAAGTCGGGGACCCACAGTGTCTACGATTAGCGAAACGTTGAGCCTTCTCCTGGGACAAGGTCAAATTGTCCACTACATGAGTCCAAATCTGCTGCAACCTGTCCACCACAGTATCCACACCAGGACAGTCCGAAGACTCAACCTGCCCTGAAGAGAAACGAGGATGGAACCCAGAGTTGCAGAAAAACGGCGAAACCAAGGTAGCCGAGCTGGCCCGATTATTAAGGGTGAACTCAGCCAAAGGCAAAAAGGACACCCAGTCATCCTGATCAGCAGAAACAAAACATCTCAGATATATTTCCAAGGTCTGATTGGTTCGTTCGGTCTGGCCATTAGTTTGAGGATGGAAAGCCGAGGAAAAAGACAAGTCAATGCCCATCCTACCACAAAAGGCTCGCCAAAACCTCGAAACAAACTGGGAACCTCTGTCAGAAACGATATTCTCTGGAATGCCATGTAAACGAACCACATGCTGGAAGAACAGTGGCACCAAATCAGAGGAGGAAGGTAATTTAGACAAGGGTACCAAATGGACCATCTTAGAGAAGCGATCACAGACCACCCAAATGACTGACATCTTTTGAGAGACGGGAAGATCTGAAATAAAATCCATAGAGATATGTGTCCAAGGCCTCTTCGGGACCGGCAAGGGCAAAAGCAACCCACTGGCACGAGAACAGCAGGGCTTAGCCCGAGCACAAATCCCACAGGACTGCACAAAAGAACGCACATCCCGCGACAGAGATGGCCACTAAAAGGATATAGCCACTAACTCTCTGGTACCAAAGATTCCAGGATGACCAGCCAACACCGAACAATGAACCTCAGAGATAACTTTATTCGTCCACCTATCAGGGACAAACAGTTTCTCCGCTGGGCAACGATCAGGTTTATTAGCCTGAAATTTTTGCAGCACCCGCCGCAAATCAGGGGAGATGGCAGACACAATTACTCCCTCTTTGAGAATACCCGCCGGCTCAGATAAACCCGGAGAGTCGGGCACAGAACTCCTAGACAGAGCATCCGCCTTCACATTTTTAGAGCCCGGAAGGTACGAAATCACAAAGTCAAAACGGGTAAAAAACAGCGACCAACGAGCCTGTCTAGGATTCAACCGCTTGGCTGACTCGAGATAAGTCAAGTTCTTATGATCAGTCAAGACCACCACGCGATGCTTAGCTCCTTCAAGCCAATGACGCCACTCCTCGAATGCCCACTTCATGGCCAGTAACTCTCGATTGCCAACATCATAATTTCGCTCAGCAGGCGAAAACTTCCTGGAAAAGAAGGCGCATGGTTTCATCACCGAGCAATCAGAACTTCTCTGCGACAAAACAGCCCCTGCTCCAATCTCAGAAGCATCAACCTCGACCTGGAATGGAAGCGAAACATCTGGTTGACACAACACAGGGGCAGAAGAAAAACGACGCTTCAACTCTTGAAAAGCTTCCACAGCAGCAGGAGACCAATTGACCACATCAGCACCCTTCTTGGTCAAATCGGTCAATGGTTTAGCAATACTAGAAAAATTGCAGATGAAGCGACGATAAAAATTAGCAAAGCCCAGGAACTTTTGCAGACGTTTCAGAGATCTCGGCTGAGTCCAATCATGGATGGCTTGGACCTTAACAGGGTCCATCTCAATAGTAGAAGGGGAAAAGATGAACCCCAAAAATGAAACCTTCTGAACACCAAAGAGACACTTTGATCCCTTCACAAACAAAGAATTAGCACGCAGGACCTGAAACACCGTTCTGACCTGCTTCACATGAGACTCCCAATCATCCGAGAAGATCAAAATGTCATCCAAGTACACAATCAGGAATTTATCCAGGTACTCTCCAAAGATGTCATGCATAAAGGACTGAAACTCTGATGGAGCATTGGCAAGTCCGAATGGCATTACTAGATACTCAAAATGGCCCTCGGGCGTATTAAATGCAGTTTTCCATTCATCGCCTCGCTTAATACGCACAAGATTATACGCACCACGAAGATCTATCTTGATGAACCAACTATCCCCCTTAATCCGAGCAAACAAATCAGATAACAACGGCAAGGGGTACTGAAATTTAACCGTGATCTTATTTAGAAGGCGGTAATCTATACAAGGTCTCAGCGAACCATCCTTCTTGGCCACAAAAAAGAACCCTGCTCCTAATGGCGACGATGACGGGCGAATATGCCCCTTCTCCAAGGACTCCTTCACATAACTCTGCATAGCAGCGTGCTCAGGCACAGATAAATTAAACAGTCAACCTTTTGGGAATTTACTACCAGGAATCAAATCGATAGCACAATCACAATCCCTATGCGGAGGTAGGGTATCGGACTTGGGCTCATCAAATACATCCCGGTAATCAGACAAGAACTCTGGATCCTCAGAAGGGGTGGATGACGAAATAGACAGAAATGGGACATCACCATGTACCCCCTGACAACCCCAGCTGGACACAGACATGGATTTCCAATCTAATACTGGATTATGGACTTGTAGCCATGGCAACCCCAACACGACCACATCATGCAGATTATGCAACACCAGAAAGCGAATAACCTCCTGATGTGCAGGAGCCATGCACATGGTCAGCTGGGTCCAGTACTGAGGCTTATTCTTGGCCAAAGGCGTAGCATCAATTCTTCTCAATGGAATAGGACACTGCAAGGGCTCCAATAAAAACCCACAACGCCTAGCATACTCCAAGTCCATCAAATTCAGGGCAGCGCCTGAATCCACAAATGCCATGACAGAATAAGATGACAAAGAGCAGATCAAGGTAACGGACAAAAGAAATTTGTACCAATGGTGGCAGACCTAGCGAACCGCTTAGTGCGCTTAGGACAATCAGAGATAGCATGAGTGGAATCACCACAGTAGAAACACAGCCCATTCAGACGTCTGTGTTCTTGCCGTTCAACTCTGGTCAAAGTCCTATCGCACTGCATAGGCTCAGGTTTATGCTCAGATAATACAGCCAAATGGTGCACAGATTTACGCTCACGCAAGCGTCGACCGATCTGAATGGCCAGAAACATAGACTCATTCAGACCAGCAGGCATAGGAAATCCCACCATGACATCCTTAAGGGCTTCAGAGAGACCCTTTCTGAAAATAGCTGCAAGCGCACCTTCATTCCATTGAGTGAGTACGGACCACTTTCTAAATTTCTGACAATATACCTCTATCTCATCCTGACCCTGACACAGAGCCAGCAAATTTTTCTCTGCCTGATCCACTGAATTAGGTTCATCGTACAGCAATCCGAGCGCCAGGAAAAACGCATCGATATTACTTAATGCAGGATCTCCTGACGCAAGAGAAAATGCCCAGTCCTGAGGGTCGCCACGTAAAAAAGAAATAATGATCCTAACTTGTTGAACTGGGTCACCAGAGGAGCGAGGTTTCAAAGCCAGAAATAGTTTACAATTATTTTTGAAACTCAGAAATTTAGTTCTATCTCCAAAAAACAAATCAGGAATAGGAATTCTTGGTTCTAACATAGAATTCTGAACCACAAAGTCTTGAATATTTTGTACTCTTGCCGTGAGCTGATCCACACATGAAGACAGACCTTTAATGTCCATCGCTACACCTGTGTCCTGAACCACCCAAATGTCTAGGGGAACAAAAAGGCAAAACACAGTGCAGAGAAAAAAAAATGGTCTCAGAACTTCTTTTTTCCCTCTATTGAGAATCATTAGTACTTTGGGCCTCCAGTACTGTTATGATAAGGTAATTCAGTACCACAATGGACATAGAAGTCAGAGCACATACAGTGACCTGACAATAACCCAAAAACATAGAACGAGCTCTGAGACGTGGGAACTCTGCTGACCGCAATCCCTAATCCTCTCCAACCACACTAGAGGCAGCCGTGGATTGCGCCTAACGCTCCCTATGCAACCCGGCACAGCCTGAGAAACTAGCTAGCCTGAAGATAGAAAATAAGCCTACCTTGCCTCAGAGAAATACCCCAAAGGAAAAGGCAGCCCCCACATATAATGACTGTGAGTTAAGATGAAAAGACAAACGTAGAGATGAAATAGATTTAGCAAAGTGAGGCCCGACTTTCTGAACAGAGCGAGGATAGAAAAGGTAACTTTGCGGTCAACACAAAACCCTACAAAAAACCACGCAAAGGGGGCAAAAAGACCCTCCGTACCGAACTAACGGCACGGAGGTACACCCTCTGCGTCCCAGAGCTTCCAGCAAGCAAGAAAACAATATTAAGCAAGCTGGACAGAAAAAACAGCAAACAAAATAGCAAAAGCGGAACTTAGCTATGCAGAGCAGCAGGCCACAGGAACGATCCAGGAGGAAACAGGTCCAATACTAGAACATTGACTGGAGGCCAGGATCAAAGCACTAGGTGGAGTTAAATAGAGCAGCACCTAACGACTTCACCACATCACCTGAGGAAGGAAACTCAGAAGCCGCAGTACCACTCTCCTCCACCAACGGAAGCTCACAGAGAGAATCAGCCGAAGTACCACTTGTGACCACAGGAGGGAGCTCTGCCACAGAATTCACAACAGGGGTGGGGGAACTCTCTTGTGGCCGGCGGTACAGGCCCAGGGCCCCTCATGTTACAACAGTGTGTCTGACGTTGGGTGCGCACCACCACCGCCAGAGACACTTTTGTACTATGAGGGACCCAGTGGCAGTGCCGTCGACCAAAAGCGGGCACACCCACCTCTTCAGACAAACAGCACTCTCACGGGTGCTGGCGCCAAGTGGCGATACCACGGCCCCGTGTGGGGAGTTTGGCCATTTAGGGAGGTGTAAACATGTCGTATGCTGGACAATCAGGTGCTGCAAATTACGAGATTGCGAAAGTCATTCAGAATAGCCCACAGGCAAGACCTTTTCATAGGAAAGCTAGGTGTCGGCCGGGCAAGGTGGGGCAAAAGATTTCGAAATCCAGTTGTGGTTCATTTTAATGAATGTTAGATCATCTACATTTTGGGTAGCCAGACGAGTCCTTTTTTTGGTTAATATTGAACCTGCAGCACTGAATACTCTTTCGGATAGGACACTAGCTGCCGGGCAAGCAAGCTCCTGCAATGCATATTCTGCCAATTCTGGCCAGGTGTCTAATTTGGATGCCCAGTAATCAAATGGGAATGATGGTTGAGGGAGAACGTCGATAAGGGATGAAAAATAGTTAGTAACCATACTGGACAAATGTTGTCTCCTGTCACTTTGAATTGATGCTGCAGTACCTGTCCTGTCTGCGGTCATAGCAAAATCACTCCACAACCTGGTCAGAAAACCCCTCTGTCCAACACCACTTCTGATTTCTGCCCCTCTAACACCTCTGGTCTGCTGGCCCCTGCAGCTCGTGTGAGAACGATCACGGGCGCTGTGTGCTGGGAATGCCTGAAGCAAACGGTCAACAAGAGTTGATTGTTTGGTTGCTAATATTAGTTCCAAGTTCTCATGTGGCATAATATTTTGCAATTTGCCTTTATAGCGAGGATCAAGGAGGCAGGCCAACCAGTAATCGTCATCGTTCATCATTTTAGTAATGCGTGTGTCCCTTTTGAGGATACGTAAGGCATAATCCGCCATGTGGGCCAAAGTTCCAGTTGTCAAATCTGCGGATGTGATTGGTTGAGGGGCAGTTTCAGGCAAATCTACGTCACTTGTGTCCCTCACAAAACCAGAACCCGGCCTTGCCACGCCACCAATTTCCAGTGCCCCTGGGAAAGCTTCCTCATTAAAAATATACTCATCCCCATCATCCTCTTCGTCCTCCACCTCCTCTTCGCCCACTACCTCGTCCTGTACACTGCCCTGACCAGACAATGGCTGACTGTCAACTAGGCTTTCCTCTTCCTCTGGTGCAGACGCCTGATCCTTTATGTGCGTCAAACTTTGCATCAGCAGACACATTAGGGGGATGCTCATGCTTATTATGGCGTTGTCTGCACTAACCAGCCGTGTGCATTCCTCAAAACACTGAAGGACTTGACACATGTCTTGTATCTTCGACCACTGCACACCTGACAACTCCATGTCTGCCATCCTACTGCCTGCCCGTGTATGTGTATCCTCCCACAAAAACATAACAGCCCGCCTCTGTTCGCACAGTCTCTGAAGCATGTGCAGTGTTGAGTTCCACCTTGTTGCAACGTCTATGATTAGGCGATGCTGGGGAAGGTTCAAAGACCGCTGATAGGTCTGCATAAGGCTGGAGTGTACAGGCGAACGGCGGATATGTGAGCAAAGTCCACGCACTTTGAGGAGCAGGTCGGAGAACCCAGGATAAGTTTTCAATAAGCACTGCACCACCAGGTTTAAGGTGTGAGCCAGGCAAGGAATGTGTTTCAGTTGGGAAAGGGAGATGGCAGCCATGAAATTCCTTCCGTTATCACTCACTACCTTGCCTGCCTCAAGATCTACTGTGCTCAGCCACGACTGCGTTTCTTGCTGCAAGAACTCGGGCAGAACTTCCGCGGTGTGTCTGTTGTCGCCCAAACACTTCATAGCCAATACAGCCTGCTGACGCTTGCCAGTAGCTGGGCCATAATGGGACAACTGGTGTGCAACAGTGACAGCTGCCGATGGAGTGGTTGGGCGACTGCGGTCTGTGGAAGAGCTCTCCCTTCTGCAGCAGGACGAGGAGGAGGAGGGGGTGCAAACGCCTACAGCCAACTGTTTCCTAGACCATGGGCTAGGCACAACTGTCCCGAAATTGATGTCCCCTGTGGACCCTGCATCCACCACATTCACCCAGTTTGCCGTGATGGACACGTAACGTCCCTGGCCATGCCTACTGGTCCATGCATCTGTAGTCAGGTGCACCTTTGTACTCACAGATTGCCTGAGTGCATGGACGATGCGCTCTTTAACATGCTGGTGCAGGGCTGGGATGGCTTTTCTCGAAAAGAAGTGTCGACTGGGTAGCTCGTAGCGTGGTTCAGCGTACTCCATCAGGGCTTTGAAAGCTTTGCTTTCAACTAACCGGTAGGGCATCATCTCTAACGAGATTAGTCTAGCTATGTGGGCGTTCAAACCCTGTGTACGCGGATGCGAGGCTAAGTACTTCCTTTTTCTAACCATAGTCTCATGTAGGGTGAGCTGGACTGGAGAGCTGGAGATCGTGGAACTAGCGGATGTGCCGGTGGACATGGCAGACTGAGAGACGGTTGGAGACGGTATTGTTTCCGCCGGTGCCCTAGATGCAGTATTTCCTCCTACGAAACTGGTGATTCCCTGACCCTGACTGCTTTGGGCTGGCAAAGAAACCTGCACAGATACTGCTGGTGGTGCGGAAAATGGTGGCCTTACAGTGACGGAAGGGATGTAGCGTTGCTGACTAGCTTCATTGGCCGAGGGTGCTACAACCTTAAGGGACGTTTGGTAGTTAGTCCAGGCTTGCAAATGCATGGTGGTTAAATGTCTATGCATGCAACTTGTATTGAGACTTTTCAGATTCTGACCTCTGCTTAAGCTAGTTGAACATTTTTGACAGATGACTTTGTGCGGATCAATTGGATGTTGTTTAAAAAAATGCCAGACTGCACTCTTTCGAGCCTCGGATCCCTTTTCAGCCATTGCAGACTGAGCTTTAACCGGATGGACACGCTGTCCTCCAACAGTTTTTGGCTTTGCCACGCGTTTTGGGCCAGATACTGGCCCGGCAGATGGAACCTGTTGCGATGTTGATGCCTGCTGCGGCCCCTCCTCCTCCGCTTCAGAACTACTGCCGCCTGCACCCTGTTCCCCCAATGGCTGCCAATCGGGGTCAACAACTGGGTCATCTATAACCTCATCTTCTAGCTCGTGCGCAACTTCGTATGTGTCACCATGTAAGTCGGTGGTAGAGCGTTCGTGATGGGGCAACATAGTCTCATCAGGGTCTGATTCTGGATCAGTACCCTGCGAGGGCAATGTTGTGGTATGAGTCAAAGGACCAGCATAGTAGTCTGGCTGTGGCTGTGCATCAGTGCACTCCATGTCAGATTCAACTTGTAATGGGCATGGCCTGTTAACTGCTTCACTTTCTAAGCCAGGGACGGTATGTGTAAAAAGCTCCATGGAGTAACCCGTTGTGTCGCCTGCTGCATCCTTCTCTCTTGTTGTTGTTTTTGCTGAAGAGGACAAGGAAGCGACTTGTCCCTGACCGTGAACATCCACTAACGACGCGCTGCTTTTACATTTACCAGTTTCAAAAGAGGAGGCAAAAGAGCTAGAGGCTGAGTCTGCAAGGTAAGCCAAAACTTGCTCTTGCTGCTCCGGCTTTAAAAGCGGTTTTCCTACTCCCAGAAAAGGGAGCGTTCGAGGCCTTCTGTAGCCAGACGACGAACCTGGCTCCACAGCTCCAGACTTAGGTGCAATATTTCTTTTCCCACGACCACCTGATGCTCCACTACCACTACCATCATTACCAGCTGACAATGAACGCCCACGGCCACGACCTCTTCCACCAGACTTCCTCATTGTTTTAAAAACTTTACCAAAGTAACGGTATTTGTTGCTGTCAAACAACTTATACGGTGAGCTATAACTTCAGTATGATTTCGATATCCCTTTACAGGTTGGTGAGACCGCAAGGAAAATCAGGCACAATGTTACACACTCTGTTTTCTGTGGCACCAAATCAGAGAGATGCCACACACGCAGGACTGTCACTCAAGCACAAATGTCAATATTAATCTCCCACTGTATTTTTTTTTTTTTCAGGGAGAATTTAGAAAGGAAAAAAAAAAATTGCCTTTCTATGGCCCAGTGCCCACTATTTGAGAGAGAGAGATGGCACCCCCAGGAGTCAAGACTGGCACACAAGCAGAAAGGGCAATATTAATCTCCCACTGATTTTTTTTTTTTTTTTTCAGGGAGACTTTAGAAACAAAATAAAATAAAATGATTTTTTAAGGAAGAATTTAGAAACCAAATAAAATAAAATGATTTTTTCCGGGAGAATTTAGAAACCAAATTAAAAAAAAATTGCCTTTCTATGGCCCAGTGCCCACTATTTGAGAGAGAGAGATGGCACACCCAGGAGTCAAGACTGGAACACAAGCAGAAAGGGCAATATTAATCTCCCACTGATTTTTTTTTTTTTGCAGGGAGGCTTTAGAAACAAAATAAAATAAAATGATTTTTTCAGGAAGAATTTAGAAACCAAATAAAATAAAAGGATTTTTTCCGGGAGAATTTAGAAACCCCCCCCAAAAAAATAGGCTTTCTATGGCCCACTGAGTGAGAGATGGCACACACAGGAGTCAGGAGTGGCACACAAGCCCAGAGGCCAATATTTATCTCTCACTGACTGATTTATTCATTTTTTCAGGTAGAATTTAGAAACCAAATCAACCAAAAAAATAAATAGGCTTTCTATGGCCCACTGAGTGAGAGATGGCACACACAGGAGTCAGAAGTGGCACACAAGCCCAGAGGCCAATATTTATCTCCCACTGACTGATTTATTGATTTTTTCAGGTAGAATTTAGAAACCAAATCAACCAAAAAAAATAAATAGGCTTTCTATGGCCCACTGAGTGAGAGATGGCACACACAGGAGTCAGAAGTGGCACACAAGCCCAGAGGCCAATATTTATCTCCCACTGAATGATTTATTGATTTTTTCAGGTAGAATTTAGAAACCAAATAAACAAAAAAAAAAAAATAGGCTTTCTATGGTCCACTGAGTGAGAGATGGCACACACAGGAGTCAGAAGTGGCACACAAGCCCAGAGGCCAATATTTATCTCCCACTGATTGATTTATTGATTTTTTCAGGTAGAATTTAGAAACCAAATCAACAAAAAAAATTAATAGACTTTCTATGGCCCACTGAGTGAGAGATGGCACACACAGGAGTCAGGAGTGGCACACAAGCCCAGAGTCCAATATTTATCTCCCACTGATTGATTTATTGATTTTTTCAGGTAGAATTTAGAAACCAAATCAACCAAAAAAATAAATAGGCTTTCTATGGCCCACTGAGTGAGAGATGGCACACACAGGAGTCGGAAGTGGCACACAAGCCCAGAGGCCAATATTTATCTCCCACTGACTGATTTATTGATTTTTTCAGGTAGAATTTAGAAACCAAATCAACAAAAAATATAAATAGGCTTTCTATGGCCCACTGAGTGAGAGATGGCACACACAGGAGTCAGGATTGGCACACAAGCCCAGAGGCCAATATTTTTCTCCCACTGATTGATTTATTGATTTTTTTTCAGGTAGAATTTAGAAACCAAATCAACCAAAAAATAGGCTTTCTATGGCCCACTGAGTGAGAGATGGCACACACAGGAGTCAGAAGTGGCACACAAGCCCAGAGGCCAATATTTATCTCCCACTGATTGATTTATTGATTTTTTTCAGGTAGAATTTAGAAACCAAATCAACAAAAACAATTAATAGGCTTTCTATGGCCCACTGAGTGAGAGATGGCACACACAGGAGTCAGAAGTGGCACACAAGCCCAGAGGCCAATATTTATCTCCCACTGATTGATTTATTGATTTTTTCAGGTAGAATTTAGAAACCAAATCAACAAAAAAATAAATAGGCTTTCTATGGCCCACTGAGTGAGAGATGGCACACACAAGAGTTAGAAGTGGCACACAAGCCCAGAGGCCAATATTTATCTCCCACTGATTGATTTAATGATTTTTTCTGGTAGAATTTAGAAACCAAATCAACAAAAAAAATTAATAGGCTTTCTATGGCCCACTGAGTGAAAGATGGCACACACAGGAGTCAGGAGTGGCACACAAGCCCAGAGGCCAATATTTATCTCCCACTGATTGATTTATTGATTTTTTTCAGGTAGAATTTAGAAACCAAATCAACCAAAAAAATAAATAGGCTTTCTATGGCCCACTGAGTGAGAGATGGCACACACAGGAGTCAGAAGTGGCACACAAGCCCAGAGGCCAATATTTATCTCCCACTGATTGATTTATTGATTTTTTCAGGTAGAATTTAGAAACCAAATCAACCAAAAAAATAAATAGGCTTTCTATAGCCCACTGAGTGAGAGATGGCACACACAGGAGTAAGAAGTAGCACACAAGCCCAGAGGCCAATATTTATCTCCCACTGACTGATTTATTGATTTTTTCAGGTAGAATTTAGAAACCAAATCAACAAAAAAAATAAATAGGCTTTCTATGGCCCACTGAGTGAGAGATGGCACACACAGGAGTCAGGAGTAGCACACAAGCCTAGAGGCCAATATTTATCTCCCACTGATTGATTTATTGATTTTTTCAGGTAGAATTTAGAAACCAAATCAACAAAAAAAAATTAATAGGCTTTCTATGGCCCACTGAGTGAGAGATGGCACACACAGGAGTCAGGAGTGGCACACAAGCCCAGAGGCCAATATTTATGTCCCACTGATTGATTTATTGATATTTTCAGGTAGAATTTAGAAACCAAATCAACCAAAAAAAAAAATTGGCTTTCTATGGCCCACTATGTGAGAGAGATGGCACACACAGGGATGGCACTCTAGCAGAAATGCCAATCTTAATCTCCCACAAAAAAAAAAAAACAGGGACTGTCCTACAATTACTATCTCCCTGCAGTAATCTCAGCCAGGTATGGCAGGCAGCAATAAGGAGTGGACTGATGCACAAATTAAATAAAAAGTGTGGACAAACAAAAAAGATAGCTGTGCAGAAAGGAAGGAACAAGAGGATTTGTGCTTTGAAAAAAGCAGTTGGTTTGCACAGCGGCGTACACACAGCAATGCAGCTATCAGGGAGCCTTCTAGGGCAGCCCAATGAGCTACAGCGCTGAAAAAAAAAAAAAAATGTAGCTTCCACTATCCCTGCACACCGAAGGTGGTGTTGGACAGTGGAAATCGCTACAGCACAAGCGGTTTGGGGGTTAATGGACCCTGCCTAACGCTATCCCTGCTTCTGACGAAGCGGCAGCAACCTCTCCCTAAGCTCAGATCAGCAGCAGTAAGATGGCGGTCGGCGGGAACGCCTCTTTATAGCCCCTGTGACGCCGCAGACAGCAAGCCAATCACTGCAATGCCCTTCTCTAAGATGGTGGGGACCAGGACCTATGTCATCACGCTGCACACACTCTGCGTTCACCTTCATTGGCTGAGAAATGGCTCTTTTCGCGTCATTGAAACGCGACTTTGGCGCGAAAGTCGCGTACCGCATGGCCGACCCCGCACAGGGGTCGGGTCGGGTTTCATGAAACCCGACTTTGCCAAAAGTCGGCGACTTTTGAAAATGAGCGACCCATTTCGCTCAACCCTACTCTCCACATCTTTAGTTAGGTGGTGGAGTTTTTGTATTTCTCTGCTGTGGATATTTTGTAGTTTTTTATGCTGACCGCATAGTATCCTGTACTATCCTTTCCTATCTAGGTAGAAGTGGCCTCCTTTGCTCATCCCTGTTTTCTGTCTGCGTGCAGGGTCGGACTGGGGCACCGGGACACCGGAGAATCCTCCGGTGGGCCCCGCCCCCAGCCCCTGCCTCCCTCATTTGGGCCTGCCCTGCATCATGCTCATAGCGTGCACCCAGCAGTGCACACGTTATTGTATAGCCGGCACCGCAGCGGCTGGCAGACTGCACAGGTGATGGGAAGTGTAGGAGCAGCTCCTTCACATCACCTGCTGCCGCTGCCATTCCTTTGCCAGGAGAGCGGTGTGTGCAGAGTGCCGACCCTCAATACAGCCAGCAGTCAGAGGAACAGCTGACTGTGAGGTAGAGGCTGAGAGCAGACAGCACACAACAGCTGACCTGCCGCAGTCAGTCACCAATTTCCTGTGCTCTGTCCCTCTGCTCCTCTTCAGCAAAGCCCTGGACAGCAGTGTAAACGCTGATCGGCTGCAATTCAGCCAATCAGCGTTAGTTTTCTTTGTGTGAGCTCACAGCACAGCTCAGGTAAGGAGCTGTGCTGTGATTGGTCAGCAGTCCTACTACCCAAGCAGCAGTGGAGCAGAGTGAGTCTGATGGCTGCAGTCACTGTGACTGTAAGTAAATAACTCTATGATGCCGGCACCCTGAGTAGATCTCCGGCCGCAGTTAGGTGAGGGGGCCCCATGCATCCTAACGGTGACACAGGGGAGGGGGCCCACAGTGATATTCTAATTATCTTGTGGGCCCCCTCCCCCATTGTGTCAACCACCTCTATTTTAGGGTATGTGCACGCGTACTAGGGTCCACTGCGGATTTTTCTGCAGCGGATTTGATAAATCCGCAGTGGAAAACCGCTGCGGATTTATCGTGGATTTACTGCGGTTTTACACCAGCGGTTTTCCATAAGGGCAGTTGTAAAACCGCTGCGGAAAACGCAGAAAGAAGTGACATGCTGCGGAATGTAAACCGCTGTGTTTCTGCGCTTTTTTTCCACAGCATGGGCACAGCGTTTTCTGTTTCCCATAGGTTTACATGGTACTGTAAACGCATGGGAAACTCCTGCTGACCCGCAGCTGCGGAAACGCTGCGGATCCGCAGCAAAATCCGCATCGTGTGCACATACCCTTACTGTGGCTCTCACTCTCTGAGCAGACCCATAGGAAATTAGAGGTGAAATAGTGGGGGAGGGGGCCATAGGAAAATAGAGGTGAAACAGTGGGGGAGGGGGCCCATAGGATATTGGGTGACACAGTGGTGAAGGGGGTCCTCAGGTGATTAACACCTTTACGACATCTGCCTTACATGTATGGCGCATGTTAAATGCCATTGTCAATCTCTGACTGCAGCATATAACACATGCCAGCATGTGTGCGTAGTATTCTCTTACCCATTGGTGCCCATGAGGTGATCGTGGGTCGCCGATGGGTTTTAATGACAGCCTGGGGTCTTCTTCCTGTAGCCGAGCTTTAAAGGAGACCATAATTTCTTCTATATGCGGGGATGCTGTGGCATCACTGTATATAATAGCACATGCGATCGGATGATCGCATCTTCATGTCCTCTAAGGCTATGGGCACACGTTGCGGATTAGGCTTAGGAATTTCTGGTACGGATTCTGCCTCTCCTGGCAGAAAACACACCTGCGGATTTGTCGCATTTTTTTGTGCGGTTCCGCAGCGTTTTTTGTGCGTTTTTGCTGCGGTTTTCTTGCGGATTTGCTGCGTTTTTTACCCCTGCCGTTTTCTATAATGGAATGGGTACAAAAACGCTGCAGGTTCACAAAAAAAAGTGACATGCTACTTCTTTTAAACCGCAGCATTTCCGCAGCGGATTTTCCGCAAAGTGTGCACAGCATTTTTTTTTCTCATTGATTTACATTGTACTGTAAATCAATTGCAGATCTGTAGCGTTTCTGCACCTCACAAAACGCTGCGGATCCGCAGAGAATCCGCAACGTGTGCACATAGCCTAAGGGGGCTAACTGTACCAGTGAAAGGTAAAAAGAAAATAAAAAAATTCCTAAAAGTTCAAATCATCCCTTTTTATCCCATTGAAAATAAATATATTTTAAAAATAAAAAACGACAAATATTTGGTATTGCTGGGTTCAGAAAAGTCCGATCGATCAAACTATAAAAATTATTAACTTGATTAGAAAACACCGTAAAAAGAAACAAATGCCAAATGTCCTTTTTTTCTGTTCGCCACAATTCCACAAAAAAAGCTATAACAAATGATGAAAACATTACATCTATCCCAAAATCGTACTAATAAAAACAATGTCTCGCCCCCAACAGAAAGCTTCCCTGTGTGTAATAAAATACGGAGCAGTCACCGTCTTCTGCCGCTGTGTCGTTGCTTCTGTCTTCATTGCAGTGGAATATGGCCACCGGTAAGTATTTTACTACACACAGTGGACCTACATTACTGTGTGTAGTGTAGTATATAGAGGATCTGTCAGCTCTCCCGTGTGGTGTAGTATATAGAGGATGTGTCAGCTCTCCTGTGTGGTGTAGTATATAGAGGATGTCAGCTCTCCTGTGTGGTGTAGTATATAGAGGATCTGTTAGCTCTCCTGTGTGGTGTAGTATATAGAGGATCTATCCTGTGTGGTGTAGTATATAGAGGATGTGTCGGCTCTCCTGTGTGGTGTAGTGTATAGAGGATCTGTTAGCTCTCCTGTGTGGTGTAGTATATAGAGGATCTGTCAGCTCTCCCGTGTGGTGTAGTATATAGAGGATCTGTCAGCTCTCCTGTGTGGTGTAGTATATAGAGGATGTGTCAGCTCTCCTGTGTGGTGTAGTATATAGAGGATGTCAGCTCTCCTGTGTGGTGTAGTATATAGAGGATCTGTTAGCTCTCCTGTGTGGTGTAGTATATAGAGGATCTATCCTGTGTGGTGTAGTATATAGAGGATGTCAGCTCTCCTGTGTGGTGTAGTATATAGAGGATCTGTTAGCTCTCCTGTGTGGTGTAGTATATAGAGGATCTGTCAGCTCTCCCGTGTGGTGTAGTATATAGAGGATCTGTCAGCTCTCCTGTGTGGTGTAGTATATAGAGGATCTGTCAGCTCTCCTGTGTGGTGTAGTATATAGAGGATCTATCAGCTCTCCTGTGTGGTGCAGTATATAGAGGATCTGTCAGCTCTCCTGTGTGGTGTAGTATCTAGAGGATCTGTCAGCTCTCCCGTGTGGTGTAGTATATAGAGGATCTGTCAGCTCTCCTGTGTGGTGCAGTATATAGAGGATCTGTCAGCTCTCCTGTGTGGTGTAGTATATAGAGGATCTGTCAGCTCTCCTGTGTGGTGTAGTATATAGAGGTTCTGTCAGCTCTCCCGTGTGGTGTAGTATATAGAGGATCTGTCAGCTCTCCTGTGTGGTGCAGTATATAGAGGATCTGTCAGCTCTCCTGTGTGGTGTAGTATATAGAGGATCTGTCAGCTCTCCCGTGTGGTGTAGTATATAGAGGATCTGTCAGCTCTCCTGTGTAATGTAGTATATAGAGGATCTGTCAGCTCTCCCGTGTGGTGTAGTATTTAGAGGATCTATCAGCTCTCCCGTGTGGTGTAGTATATAGAGGATCTGTCAGTTCTCCTGTGTGGTGTAGTATATAGAGGATCTGTTAGCTCCCCTGTATGGTGTAGTATATAGAGGATCTGTCAGCTCTCCTGTGTGGTGTAGTATATAGAGGATCTGTCAGCTCTCCTATGTGGTGTAGTATATAGAGGATCTGTCAGCTCTCCTGTGTGGTGTAGTATATAGAGGATCTGTCAGTTCTCCTGTGTGGTGTAGTATATAGAGGATCTGTTAGCTCCCCTGTATGGTGTAGTATATAGAGGATCTGTCAGCTCTCCTGTGTGGTGTGGTATATAGAGGATCTGTCAGCTCTCCTGTGTGGTGTAGTATATAGAGGATCTGTCAGCTCTCCTGTGCGGTGTAGTATATAGAGGATCTGTCAGCTCTCCTGTGTGGTGTAGTATATAGAGGATCTGTCAGCTCTCCTGTGTGGTGTGGTATATAGAGGATCTGTCAGCTCTCCTGTGTGGTGTAGTATATAGAGGATCTGTCAGCTCTCCTGTGTGGTGTAGTATATAGAGGATCTCTCAGCTCTCCCGTGTGGTGTAGTATATAGAGGATCTGTCAGCTCTCCTGTGTGGTGTGGTATATAGAGGATCTGTCAGCTCTCCTTTGTGGTGTAGTATATAGAGGATCTGTCAGCTCTTCTATGTGGTGTAGTATATAGAGGATCTATCCTGTGTGGTGTAGTATATAGAGGATCTGTCAGCTCTCCTGTGTGGTGTAGTATATAGAGGATCTGTCAGCTCTCCTGTGTGGTGTAGTATATAGAGGATGTGTCAGCTCTCCTGTGTGGTGTAGTATATAGAGGATCTGTCAGCTCTTCTATGTGGTGTAGTATATAGAGGATCTATCCTGTGTGGTGTAGTATACAGAGGATCTGTCAGCTCTCCTGTGTGGTGTAGTATATAGAGGATCTGTCAGCTCTCCTGTGTGGGGTGGTATATAGAGGATCTGTCAGCTCTCCTGTGTGGTGTAGTATATAGAGGATCTGTCAGCTCTCCTGTGTGGTGTAGTATATAGAGGATGTGCCGGCTCTCCTGTGTGGTGTAGTATATAGAGGATCTGTTAGCTCTCGTGTGTGGTGTGGTATATAGGATCTATCCTGTGTGGTATTTTTAAACTGCATGGTGGGCCCCAAGAATGATTTTTCTCTGGTGGGCCCAAGGTACTCCAGTCCGACGCTGTCTGCGTGTGTCTTTTACTCTCCTACTCACAGTCATTATTTGTGGGGGGCTACCTATCCTTTGGGGATCTACTCTGAGGCAAGAGAGTTTTCCTATTTCCATCTTTAGGGATATTTAGTCCTTAGGCTGTGTCGAGGTGTCTAGGTCTGGTTAGGCACACCCCACGGCTACTTCTAGTTGCGCTGATAGGATCAGGGTTTGCGGTCAGTAAAGTTACCACTGCTCCAGCGAAGGTCATTTCATGCTGCTCCAAGGCCACCTGATCATAACAGCACCCCATGGTATAATGCAGCCCCTTGTCATATATAGTATAATGCACCCCATAGTATAATACACCCTCTTGTCATATATAGTATAATGCACACCATAGTAGTATAATGTACCCCTTGTCATATATATTATAATGCACCCCATAGTATAATACACTGCATAATATAATGCACCCCCTTGTCATATATAGTATAATGCACCCCCATTGTTGCTTCCCTCGGGTCTTGTCTTGTTTATGTAGCAGATGTTGTCTGTTTTTATTTGTCGCAAACTGATACGCTGTTTCCAGGACATGTCCCGGATATCCCTTTTCCCTGAATCTATTAAACATATCATCAGCTTGACTATGAAACATCCTCTCATCTGAACAGTTTCTCCTGAGCCTCAAGAACTGTCCCTTGGGGATCCCCCTTTTGAAAGGAACCGGGTGATGGCTGTTCCAGTTCAGGAGGATGTTTGTACTAGTTGGTTTGCGGTATATACTGGTTGTTAAACCTCCATTCTGTTCCTTCCTGATCTTGACATCTAGGAACGCTAGTTCTTCCTTGTGAATTTCTGAGGTGAACCCCAAACCAATCTCATTAATATTCAGTTCTTTGATGAATGTTTCAAACTGATTTTTAGTACCTGTCCAAACAACAAAGACATCATCTATGAATCTGAGCCATATGGCTACAAACTCATGCCACCAATTGGTCACTTCTCCAAATACCATTGTCTCCTCCCACCAGCCCAGGAACAAATTTGCATACGATGGGGCACAGGGACACCCCATCGCAGTGCCCCTGAGCTGGTTGTAGTATTTGCCATTAAATTTAAACGTATTGTGGGTAGGAATAAAACTTAAAAGAGATTTTACATACTCATTGTGCTCCCTGCAGGCTATCGACCTTTGTTGAAGAAAATGATGCACTCCCCTGATGTCAGCACCATGTGGTATGCACCCCCTTGTCATATATAGTAAAATGAATCCCCATAGTATAATGCACCCCATACTGCAGCTTAACAAAGAAAAAGTTTCTCCTTACCTGGCCGAGGTCCAGCGGTGTCCTCCCCTACGATTGAACTGAAGCGCGCAGTGTGATTTTGGCGTATGACAGTGACGTTACACGTCGGCATGCGCGCTGACGTCAGCTGCCGGCTTGTGATTGGCTGGAGGCTGTTAACTGTTGCCATGTGGGAGGAATCTCCTGCATGGCAACAGATTTTAACTGATTGTGTGTCTGAGGATGCACGATCAGAACTTGAAACAGCAGGATCCTGCCGCTGGGGCCCGGTGAGTAGAAGAGAGGGCGCCTGCTGCATGCCCCCTTTTGCTCATCAGGCCCCATATGCCAGTAAAGGCAGTAATGCCCTGATGGCAGTCCTGATTCCAATGCCAGAACTGTAGCGGGACTTTAAATACACAAACAGACTGACACCTATGACTTAAAGGGAATTTGCTATGTAAAAAATGCTATTAACGTGCAGATATGGGGGCTAATCTGCAAGTTAATAGCATTCTAAAGCTTTGCAGTCGCTGCACTTAAAGCCCAGCTAATGGGAGGGATTGAACTTTACTCCTCACAGTAACCTGTGGCTTTCAGTCATAGAGGAGTGGCCAGTGTGACTTCCTTCATTGCTTAGTACCTAGTGATTGACCATTGTATCTGAGCCCTGGCACTGACTGACAGCCGGGGCATGGTTGCAATTGCTGCTCACTATGTACTGAGTGGTTTCAAAAGTCACGCATCTATCACTGAGAGCCAGAGGCTGCCCGCAGGAACAAAGTTAATTTCCTCCAGGCAAGCAAGCTTTCAGTGTAAAGCGCTGCGGAATATGTTGGCGCTATATAAATAAAGATTATTATTATTATTATTATTATTTCAGTGCAGTGGCTGCACCGTTTTAGAACAATATTAGCCTGCAGATTAACTTCTTATCTGCAGATAAATAGCATTTAT
Organism: Ranitomeya imitator; assembly: GCF_032444005.1. NCBI lineage: Eukaryota > Metazoa > Chordata > Amphibia > Anura > Dendrobatidae > Ranitomeya > Ranitomeya imitator. The sequence goes on along the minus strand of NC_091286.1, from coordinate 447,197,850 downwards.
TGAAATGAACATGTTCCCTTTAACTAATCTTTTCTCTTCTAGAAAATTTAACATAACACAACAGACATCTAAATAGCACCACAATATAGTACGCATATATACAGGTCCTTCTCAAAAAATTAGCATATAGTGTTAAATTTCATTATTTACCATAATGTAATGATTACAATTAAACTTTCATATATTATAGATTCATTATCCACCAACTGAAATTTGTCAGGTCTTTTATTGTTTCAATACTGATGATTTTGGCATACACCTCCTGATAACCCAAAAAACCTGTCTCAATAAATTAGCATATTTCACCCATCCAATCAAATAAAAGTGTTTTTTAATAACAAACAAAAAAACCAACAAATAATAATGTTCAGTTATGCACTCAATACTTGGTCGGGAATCCTTTGGCAGAAATGACTGCTTCAATGCAGCGTGGCATGGAGGCAATCAGCCTGTGACACTGCTGAGATGTTATGGAGGCCCAGGATGCTTCAATAGCGGCCTTAAGCTCATCCAGAGTGTTGGGTCTTGCGTCTCTCAACTTTCTCTTCACAATATCCCACAGATTCTCTATGGGGTTCAGGTCAGGAGAGTTGGCAGGCCAATTGAGCACAGTAATACCATGGTCAGTAAACCATTTACCAGTGGTTTTGGCACTGTGAGCAGGTGCCAGGTCGTGCTGAAAAATGAAATCTTCATCTCCATAAAGCATTTCAGCCGATGGAAGCATGAAGTGCTCCAAAATCTCCTGATAGCTAGCTGCATTGACCCTGCCCTTGATGAAACACAGTGGACCAACACCAGCAGCTGACATGGCACCCCACACCATCACTGACTGTGGGTACTTGACACTGGACTTCAGGCATTTTGGCATTTCCTTCTCCCCAGTCTTCCTCCAGACTCTAGCACCTTGATTTCCGAATGACATGCAAAATTTGCTTTCATCAGAAAAAAGTACTTGGGACCACTTAGCAACAGTCCAGTGCTGCTTCTCTGCAGCCCATTTCGGCACCTGTAGCCCATTTCCTGCACACGCCTGTGCACGGTGGCTCTGGATGTTTCCACACCAGACTCAGTCCACTGCTTCCTCAGGTTCCCCAAGGTCTGGAATCGGTCCTTCTCCACAATCTTCCTCAGGGTCCGGTCTCCTCTTCTCGTTGTACAGCGTTTTCTGCCACATTGTTTCCTTCCAATAGACTTACCATTGAGGTGCCTTGATACAGCACTCTGGGAACAGCCTATTTGTTGAGAAATTTCTTTCTGGGTCTTACCCTCTTGCTTGAGGGTGTCAATGATGGCCTTCTTGACATCTGTCAGGTCGCTAGTCTTACCCATGATGGGGGTTTTGAGTAATGAACCAGGCAGGGAGTTTATAAAAGCCTCAGGTATCTTTTGCATGTGTTTAGAGTTAATTAGTTGATTCAGAAGATTAGGGTAATAGGTCGTTTAGAGAACCTTTTCTTGATATGCTAATTTATTGAGACAGGTTTTTTGGGTTATCAGGAGTTGTATGCCAAAATCATCAGTATTAAAACAATAAAAGACCTGACAAATTTCAGTTGGTGGATAATGAATCTATAATATATGAAAGTTTAATTGTAATCATTACATTATGGTAAATAATGAAATGTAACACTATATGCTAATTTTTTGAGAAGGACCTGTATACATTACACACATATTCTGTTTATACGCATTTCAAACATTTATGTATATATCTATATATATACAGGAACACATGGGCTATTTGCACAGTGAACAAGTCTGTATGATCATGTTCACACACCACCAAGAAACCTGAAGACACAAAAGAGAATAGTAAAACCAAAAACACTCAGTTTGAAAAAATGTTGCAGTAATCCGCAATATCTATATATATAATTGTCTAAGGGTTTTTCTGTCTGTCTGTCTGTCTGTCTGTCCTGGAAATCCCGCGTCTCTGATTGGTCGAGGCCGCCAGGCCTCGACCAATCAGCGACGGGCACAGCATGGCGACGATGATGTCATAAAGGTTGCCTCGACCAATCAGCGACGGGCACAGTCTGCCGCGAATTCGCCTTGACCAATCAGCGACGGGCACAGTATCGACGTACATGTCATAATGGTTGCCATGCCGACGATGGTGTCATAAAGGTTGCCTCGACCAATCAGCGACGGGCACAGTCTGCCGCAAATTCTGGAATCATCATTGTCCATATACTACGGGGACATGCATATTCTAGAATACCCGATGCGTTAGAATCGGGCCACAATCTAGTTTATACATAAAGGTGTATATATATATATATATATATATGTATATATATATATATATATATATATATATATTCATTCATACGTAGACAACACACACACATTTACACACACACATTACACATACTTTACCCTCATGCTGTCAAATTCCAGCAGTGCAGAATGAACTGTTGTAAGCAGAGATCACAGTCTGTTGCCTACCTGAACTGGCCTGACAAGAGGTAGGATTAATGTTTGACCCTGTGAAATCATCAGCTATTCTGATTTGGGCATGCTGACTTGAAAGTTGGTGAAGGCTTTAGAATTTTCCTTATTTCTGGATCATTTTCATCTAAAACTACATCAGATTTTCACACAAATTCTAAAAGCAGACGAAAAGAACCAAGTAAAATCAATGAGCATCTTGTTATCCTCTGCACTGCTCAGTACAGAGGGCACACTGTAGTGATATCATTGTAGAGCTCAGACGCAGAGGGGCAATGATGGGACAGGGAGCATCAGTGGATGGCTCCCATCATTATTTTTAACTGTATCAATATCCAGAATGCCAAAACAGTCTACAGTACACGGCGCTGACACCGGGCCCCCAACTCACAGACACCATAGCGTGCTGGTGTCCCCATCTTTGAGTGCCCCCCTCCATTTGTCCAGGGCCCTGACATTTGCCCAGGTGCACTGGGTGGTGATTCAGACCCTGTTCGGGGTGTCCTTGCTTGTTAGTGCTCTACATTTTTAATCTATGTTGTTTTATTGTCCTTGAAAACCTGTCTGTGGCTGTGGTCTTGGACAAACGAGGAATTGAAGCTCGTGGGAGATAGTTTGCATATCCCTGGTGCATTCTGGGAAGAGTGAAGAGACGCTGCAAGTCTGAGGATCTTTGGGTATAGCTGGATCGAGCTGCTTGGAGGAAATCATCAAATCTCTATGACGATTCCACAGAAAATTGTATTCTTCAACGTGGAAAAGGAGATTACCCATTTGGTAAAGCTGGATCATGCTGCTTGGAAGAAATAGTGAAACCAGTAATTGAAGCTCGTGGGAGATAATTTGCATTGTGAAGGGTTAAACTAAGAAAAATTAAAGCAAGCTTCATTTTGTGCTTTTTGAATCCATCTTGCTGTTTTGAGATAAATTTTGTTACTAGATAAAAGTTCATAGTTGTTATGAGACCTTGATTGTTTCAACCTGAACAAGGCATGAGACTGGGGGTGTATTGTTCTATGAAGACCTTGACGCACAGCTGTTCCTGCATTCTTATAGGTTAAGAACTGTGAGCTTGTTCTTTTGTTGATTGGTTGAAGTATAACTTCTAAGATTATGAAAAGTGCGACACAATAAACCGGGCTTAGAGATCTGCTCGATCCCCCCCAAACAGAGACACACGTCTCCGTCTGGTCATTTTCAGTTGCCGGCAACACTCTGTGGATTAACTTGAAAATCAATGAGTCAACCGTGAAGGGTCACTTCAGATTCTCCCTCAACAGCTTGGTGCCAGAACGTGGGGCCCCAAACAGGGATGCCTCTGCCCCCTGGAGGACAACAAGACAAAGGACCCTCGGACCAGACACAGGCACTGGAAAATTGGGAATGATCATCCCCCACAACAACCCCGGTAAGTTGGCAGTTATACTGTTCAAACTGACTATTTGGTGTGGTTTTCCTGTGTTTGTTGCTGCAAAGAGGATCTGAGGTTGTCCCCGATGGTGGGGTGATTTTTGGGTGGAATCATATAGAGGAGTAGTTCCGATGGGGGCCCAGTGCTCGAACCGTAACTCATAAGGGACGGACACCCCGGATTGACCAGTGATGTAATTCTCTTCTTAGTCAAAATATCCTGAAATCCTGATCACTGTTAGAATCAGGTGCCGTGAGGTGATTGAAGATTGGGTAGGATACGTAACTCAGGAATATATATATATATATATGACTAGTGGTATCCGGAGGAATAGTCTAAGATGACCTCCTCCTTTCACTGAGTACCGCGTTGAATTTTGGGTTGTCCCAGTGGGGGACAGACAGACCCGGTGAAACAGACTGAACGGCCTCTCCAGTACTGTGCACAACTGAAGTAAGGATGTTTAGCTCTAAAGGAGAATCATGTTTCCATGGAAGAAAAATTTGTGTGATGAAGGTTTTGTAGAAATTAAGTCTGAGAACTGCTGCATTCTGTTACTTAATGACATTTCTAAAAATCTGATGGGAGGGGCAGTCTAAGCAGCTGCGCAATTGCTTTCTCCTTTCTGTGTGGAGAGATGCTGTGAGTTCTTATCTCCGCTGAAGTCTCGGATGCGAGGGGGCATGTAGCTGTGCTCAAGATTCTCTGTATATTCTGTCCTTAGTGTAGTACGCGCTGGGAGATCTGTGTTTTGTTTAAAGCAACAGTACTGTATTGAAGTAGAAAGAAATATTGTAAGTTGGAAGTTGAAAGTAAAATATGGTGCCTAGTTTTAGAAGGAAACTTGTAAGTGATTGTTTGGTTATCAGTGTGATTGAAAGATTGGTAAAAGATTCACCTGCTTCAAGTTGAGTGATTGATATATAGCAAATTGAGGATCAACAGAGGAAGTGAGTTCTGATTGTTTCTGTTATTGTTAGATTGAAAAAGGAAAGCTGTCTACTACTATGGCAAAGACTAAGAAAGTGACTGGATGTTTTGTGGTGCAGGAAGGAACGGAGAAAGTGATTGAGAGTAATGTGCTAGAAAAAACGAATAATTAAAAATAATGATCTGGGACAGGAGGGCTCCCTGTTAGATGATATGGTCCCTTCCCCAGAAATCAAGCCTCTCCTCCCTACTGTAATCTCCGTGCCCCTCAATCCCAAAGCACCAATATATCCTGGGTTGTCAAAACTTAGTGCGCCCCCACCCTATGATCCTGCCGGGTGGATTTGTGATGTATGTGGAGTTACTAATTCTCAGTGGAGAGAGGTCTGTTACAATTGTGGAGAAAAAGACCCGGAGTTGTAGCCCCCACCCCAGCTGTAAGCACACAGCCCATTCCTTATCGGTGGCCTGCACAGCAGTAGTAGCAGACTCCAGTTCCTGCCCTCCCACCGCACACAAAATCAGTTCCCTACTCCAATATCCCTTTTAACCCTATGTCTGGGAATCTCACTCCCCTGCCCCGCCGTGCCAATTCTCGCTTGCAGTGCTGGTGCTGTGGCCGACTCGGTCACTTTCAGAGAGATTGTCATACCCCTGCTGACAGATGCTACCTTCAGGTTCCCCCTTCCACCCGTAACTTGAATACTGGGAACTCTGGGGGATACTCTAGTTACAGACAGCCTCAAAATCCTGATAATCGCCCATATTGGAGTAGATGGCAGACCCAATAAACATACTCTTACAAAACCCATCCCTGTGGGATCTTTCCTTGAGGTCACGGCTCAGTTCGTAATATCTCCCACATGTCCGGTAAATTTACTGGGGGCAGGTTTATTATCACAGTTCCGCTCCAGAATACAATTCCAAGATGATGGTCAGATGGTTCTTAAGTTATATAACCCCTATGCAGATGAACACAGTGAGAAGATTTGTATCCTACACACCCTTCCCATAGTTATGATGGCCCTGATAGGCCCAGATTCACCCCCAATAATGCCTGAGGACCAGCGACTCACCCCATATCTCTCAGAGATACCAACCAAACTCTGGTCAAAAGGGCCAGATGATATAGGGAAAATGCCTGTAGAACCAGTAAAAGTGTTTCTCAAACCTGGTGTCCCTTTTCCCAAAGTCCATCAGTACCCTTTGAAACATGATCAGGAGTGGGGCCTCAAGGGGCAAATACAAACGTTACTCGATAATGGTGCCCTGGTACCCTGTGTTTCCCCATGTAACACGCCCTTGTTTCCTGTTAAGAAAAAGAGCCCACTTGGCCAACCCCCTGTGTACCAGCTGGTACAAGATCTACGGGCAGTTAATGCAGCTACTGTTCTAGAAACTCCGGTGGTGCCTAATCCATATACTCTTTTGTCCCAGATACCTCAGGATGCTGCTTGGTTCACAGTAATCGACCTTGCCAATGCCTTCTTCAGCATTCCATTACACCAGATTGCCAGTTTCTGTTTGAATTCACTTATCAGGGACGACAATTGACGTGTACAGTTATGCCACAAGCAGGGGCGGGCTGGGCTGGGTGGCAGAAATGCATATGCCCCCCGGGCCGGTGTCTAAGCAGCTGCACAGGGCCGCTGGAGGACTGGCAGTGACTAATACATAGCGCACCCGTAGTGCGCGGTGGTGTCATCCCGCCAGCAGCCCTGACATGCAGGCTTCAGGGGTATGTGATGAGCAAGCTCCTATGCGCCACTGCCACTCTGAGGGAGAGAGCCAGCAGCCAAGATGAAAGGTCAGCATACCGGCCTGTGTGTGCACGGAGCTCGGCTTCTCCTGCTCTTATCTGCTATCCCGGCAGAGAAGGAGAGACTGGGGAGGTGCCCAGACAGTGCAGACTGCAGAGCTGTGAGCAGGAGAAACTGAAGAGCTGCACATGGACATCAGCCGCCCCTGCACCACAGAGGAGAGTGTGTGATGTGTGTATGAGGAGAGTGTGTGATGTGTGTATGAGGTAACTGGTGTGTGATGTGTGTATGAGGTAACGCGTGTGTGTGTGAGCTGTGTGTGTGAGCTGCGTGCATGTGTGTGTGAGCTGTGTGTGCGTGTGTGTGAGCTGCGTGCGCGTGAGTGTGACCTGCGTCCGCGTGTGTGTGAGCTGCGTCCGCGTGTGTGAGAGCTGCGTGCGTGTGTGTGTGAGAGCTGCGTGCGTGTGTGTGTGAGAGCTGCGTGCGTGTGTGTGAGAGAGCTGCGTGCGTGTGTGTGTGAGCTGCATGTGTGTGTCATTATACAGTGGGCTTGTGCGTGTGCCTGTCATTATACAGTGGGGCTGTGTGGGTATGTCATTATACAGTGGGGCTGTGTGTGTGAGCTGCGTGTGTGTGTGAGCTGCGTGCATGTGTGTGTGAGCTGCGTGCGTGTGTGTGTGAGCTGCATGCGTGTGTGTGTGAGCTGCGTGCGTGTGTGTGAGCTGCGTGCGTGTGTGTGTGAGCTGCGTGCGTGTGAGGTGCGTGTGTGAGCTGCGTGCGTGTGTGAGCTGCGTGCGTGTGTGTGAGCTGCGTGTGTGTGTGAGAGCTGCGTGCGTGTGTGTGAGCTGCATGCATGTGTGTGTGAGCTGCGTGCGTGTGTGTGAGAGCTCCGTGTGTGTGTGTGTGAGAGCTGCGTGCATGTGTGTGTGAGCTGCATGTGTGTGTCATTATACAGTGGGCTTGTGCGTGTGCCTGTCATTATACAGTGGGGCTGTGTGGGTATGTCATTATACAGTGGGGCTGTGCGTGTGTGTGAGAGCTGCGCGCGTGTCATACAGTGGGGCCGTGCATGTGTGTGTGTCATTATACAGTGGGGCTGTACATGTGTGTCATTATACAGTGGGGCTGTGTGTATGTGTGTCATTATACAGTGGGGCTGTGTGTGTGTCATACAGTGGGGCTGGGGCTGTGTGTGTGTGTCATTATACAGTGGGGCTGTGCATGTGTGTCATTATACAGTGGGGCTGTGCATGTGCCTGTCATTATACAGTGGGGCTGTGTGTGTGTCATTATACGGTGGGTCTGTGCATGTGTGTCATTATACAGTGGGGCTGTGTGTGTCATTATACAGTGGGGCTGTGTGTGTCATTATACAGTGGGGCTGTGCGTGTGCCTGTCATTATACAGTGGGGCTGTGCATGTGCCTGTCATTATACAGTGGGGCTGTGTGTGTGTCATTATACAGTGGGGCTGTGCGTGTGTGTGTCATATAGTGGGGCTGTGTGTGTGTGTCATTATACAGTGGGGCTGTGTGTGTGTCATTATACAGTGGGGCTGTGCATGTGTGTGTGTCATTATTCAGTGGGGCTGTGCGTGTGCCTGTCATTATACAGTGGGGCTGTGTGTGTGTCATTATACAGTGGGCCTGTGCATGTGCCTGTCATTATACAGTGGGGCTGTGTGTGTGTCATTATACAGTGGGGCTGTGCGTGTGTGTCATTATACAGTGGGCCTGTGTGTGTGTGTGTGTGTGTGTCATTATACAGTGGGGTGTTATGAACAGGTGATTCAGAACCACAATGGACCTAGTGGTTAAGAGCACACAAAGTGACCTGATAGTTACTAACATAGGACGAGCTCTGAGACGTGGGAACTCTGCTGACCGCAATCCCTAATCCTATCATACCACACTAGAGGTAGCCGTGGATTGCGCCTAACGCTCCCTATGCAACTCGGCACAGCCTGAGAAACTAGCTAGCCCTGAAGATAGAAAAATAAGCCTACCTTGCCTCAGAGAAATTCCCCAAAGGAAAAGGCAGCCCCCCACATATAATGACTGTGAGTTAAGATGAAAATACAAACACAGAGATGAAATAGACTTTAGCAAAGCGAGGCCCGACTTACTGAATAGACCGAGGATAGGAAAGATAGCTTTGCGGTCAGCACAAAAACCTACAAACAACCACGCAGAGGGGCAAAAAGACCCTCCGCACCGACTAATGGTACGGAGGTGCTCCCTCTGCGTCTCAGAGCTTCCAGCAAGCAAGAAAAACCAATATAGCAAGCTGGACAGAAAATATAGCAAACAAAAGTAACACAAGCAAAACTTAGCTTATGCAGGGCAGACAGGCCATAAGAACGATCCAGGAGAAAGCTAGACCAATACTGGAACATTGACTGGAGGCCAGGAACAAAGAACTAGGTGGAGTTAAATAGAGCAGCACCTAACGACTTAACCTCGTCACCTGAGGAAGGAAACTCAGAAGCCGCAGCCCCACTCACATCCACCAGAGGAAGCTCATAGACAGAACCAGCCGAAGTACCACTCATGACCACAGGAGGGAGCTTGACCACAGAATTCACAACAGTACCCCCCCCTTGAGGAGGGGTCACCGAACCCTCACCAGAGCCCCCAGGCCTACCAGGACGAGCCAAATGAAAGGCACGAACCAGATCGGCAGCATGAACATCAGAGGCAAAGACCCAGGAATTATCTTCCTGACCATAACCCTTCCACTTAACCAGGTACTGGAGTTTCCTTCTCGAAATACGAGAATCCAAAATCTTCTCCACTATATACTGCAACTCCCCCTCAACCAAAACTGGGGCAGGAGGATCAACGGATGGAACCACAGGTGCCACGTATCTCCGCAACAATGACCTATGGAATACGTTATGGGTGGAAAAAGAAGCTGGAAGGGTCAAACGAAAAGACACAGGATTAAGAACCTCAGAAATCCTATACGGACCAATAAAACGAGGCTTAAACTTAGGAGAGGAAACTTTCATAGGAATATAACGAGATGACAACCAAACCAAATCCCCAACACGAAGTCGGGGACCCACACAGCGCCTGCGGTTAGCGAAACGTTGAGCCTTCTCCTGAGACAATGTCAAATTGTCCACTACATGAGTCCAAATCTGCTGCAACCTATCCACCACAGTATCCACACCAGGACAGTCAGAAGACTCAACCTGCCCTGAAGAGAAACGAGGATGGAAACCAGAATTGCAGAAAAACGGCGAAACCAAAGTAGCCGAGCTGGCCCGATTATTAAGGGCGAACTCAGCCAAAGGCAAAAAGGACACCCAATCATCCTGATCGGCAGAAACAAAACATCTAAGATATGTTTCCAAGGTCTGATTGGTTCGTTCAGTCTGGCCATTTGTCTGAGGATGGAAAACCGAGGAAAAAGACAAATCAATGCCCATCCTAGCACAAAAGGCTCGCCAAAACCTCGAAACAAACTGGGAACCTCTGTCAGAAATGATGTTCTCCGGAATGCCATGTAAACGAACCACATGCTGGAAGAACAATGGCACCAAATCAGAGGAGGAAGGCAATTTAGACAAGGGTACCAAATGGACCATCTTAGAGAAGCGATCACAAACAACCCAAATGACCGACATTTTTTGAGAGACGGGGAGATCCGAAATAAAATCCATAGAGATATGTGTCCAGGGCCTCTTCGGGACTGGCAAGGGCAAAAGCAACCCACTGGCACGAGAACAGCAGGGCTTAGCCCGAGCACAAATCCCACAGGACTGCACAAACGAACGCACATCCCGCGACAGAGACGGCCACCAAAAGGAACTAGCCACCAAATCTCTGGTACCAAAGATTCCAGGATGACCAGCCAACACCGAACAATGAACCTCAGAGATAACTCTACTCGTCCATTTATCAGGGACAAACAGTTTCTCCGCTGGGCAACAGTCAGGTCTATTAGCCTAAAATTTTTGCAGCACCCGCCGCAAATCAGGGGAGATGGCAGACAAAATTACCCCCTCTTTGAGAATACCCACCGGCTCAGACAAACCCGGAGAGTCGGGCACAAAACTCCTAGACAGGGCATCCGCCTTCACATTTTTAGAGCCCGGAAGGTACGAAACCACAAAGTCAAAACGGGAGAAAAACAGCGACCAACGAGCCTGTCTAGGATTCAACCGTTTGGCAGACTCGAGATAAGTCAAGTTCTTGTGATCAGTCAAGACCACCACGCGATGCTTAGCTCCTTCAAGCCAATGGCGCCACTCCTCGAATGCCCACTTCATGGCCAGCAATTCTCGATTGCCAACATCATAATTACGCTCAGCAGGCGAAAACTTCCTGGAAAAGAAGGCGCATGGTTTCATCACCGAGCCATCAGAACTTCTTTGCGACAAAACAGCCCCTGCTCCAATCTCAGAAGCATCAACCTCGACCTGGAACGGGAGCGAAACATCTGGTTGGCACAACACAGGGGCAGAAGAAAAACGATGCTTCAACTCTTGAAAAGCTTCCACAGCAGCAGAAGACCAATTGACCACATCAGCACCCTTCTTGGTTAACTCAGTCAACGGTTTAGCAATACTAGAAAAATTATTGATGAAGCGACGATAAAAATTAGCAAAGCCCAGGAACTTTTGCAGACTCTTCAGAGATGTCGGCTGAGTCCAATCATAAATGGCCTGAACTTTAACAGGGTCCATCTCGATAGTAGAAGGGGAAAAAATGAACCCCAAAAATGAAACCTTCTGAACACCAAAGAGACACTTTGACCCCTTCACAAACAAAGAATTAGCACGCAGAACCTGGAACACCATTCTGACCTGCTTCACGTGAGACTCCCAATCATCCGAGAAGACCAAAATATCATCCAAGTATACAATCAGGAATTTATCCAGGTACTCTCGGAAGATGTCATGCATAAAGGACTGAAACACTGATGGAGCATTAGAAAGCCCGAATGGCATAACCAGGTACTCAAAATGGCCCTCGGGCGTATTAAATGCTGTTTTCCATTCATCGCCCTGTTTAATACGCACAAGATTATACGCACCACGAAGATCTATCTTGGTGAACCAACTAGCCCCCTTAATCCGAGCAAACAAATCAGACAGCAGCGGCAAGGGGTACTGAAATTTGACCGTGATTTTATTTAGAAGGCGGTAATCAATACAAGGTCTCAGCGAACCATCCTTCTTGGCCACAAAAAAGAACCCTGCTCCCAGTGGCGACGACGATGGGCGAATATGACCCTTCTCCAAGGATTCCTTTACGTAACTCCGCATAGCAGCGTGCTCAGGCACACAAATTAAACAGTCGACCATTAGGAAACTTACTACCAGGAATCAAATCGATAGCACAATCACAATCCCTATGCGGAGGTAGGGCACTGGACTTGGGCTCATCAAATACATCCCGGTAATCCGACAAGAACTCTAGGACCTCAGAAGGGGTGGATGATGAAGTAGACAGAAAAGGAACATCACCATGTACCCCCTGACAACCCCAGCTGGAAACAGACATTGATTTCCAATCCAATACTGGGTTATGGACTTGTAGCCATGGCAACCCCAACACGACCACATCATGCAGATTATGCAACACCAAAAAGCGAATATCCTCCTGATGCACAGGAGCCATGCACATAGTCAGCTGGGTCCAGTACTGAGGCTTATTCTTGGCCAAAGGCGTAGCATCAATTCCTCTCAATGGAATAGGATACTGCAAGGGCTCCAAGAAAAACCCACAGCGCCTAGCATACTTCAAGTCCATCAAATTCAGGGCAGCGCCTGAATCCACAAATGCCATGACAGAATAGGATGACAAAGAGCAGATCAAAGTAACAGACAAAAGAAATTTCGACTGTACCGTACCAATGGTGGCAGACCTAGTGAACCGCTTAGTGCGTTTAGGACAATCAGAGATAGCATGAGTGGAATCTCCACAGTAAAAACACAGCCCATTCTGACGTCTGTGTTCTTGCCGTTCAGCTCTGGTCAAAGTCTTATCGCACTGCATAGGCTCAGGTCCATGCTCAGATAATACCGCCAAATGGTGCACAGTTTTACGCTCACGCAAGCGTCGACCGATCTGAATGGCCAAAGACATAGACTCACTCAGACCAGCAGGCATAGGAAATCCCACCATGGCATCCTTAAGGGCTTCAGAGAGACCTTTTCTGAAAATTGCTGCCAGCGCACATTCATTCCATTGCGTGAGCACAGACCACTTCCTAAACTTCTGACAATATATCTCTACCTCATCCTGACCCTGAGACAGAGCCAGCAAATTTTTCTCTGCCTGATCCACTGAATTAGGTTCATCATACAGCAATCCGAGCGCCAGAAAAAACGCATCAATATCACATAATGCAGGATCTCCTGGCGCAAGGGAAAATGCCCAGTCTTGAGGGTCGCCACGTAATAAAGAAATAATGATCTTAACTTGTTGAACTGGTTCACCAGAGGAGCGGGGTTTCAAAGCCAGAAACAGTTTACAATTATTCTTAAAACTCAGAAACTTAGCTCTATCTCCAGAAAACAAATCAGGAATAGGAATTCTTGGCTCTAACATAGAATTCTGAACCACAAAGTCTTGAATATTTTGTACTCTTGCAGTGAGATGATCCACACAAGAAGACAGATCTTTAATGTCCATCACTACACCTGTGTCCTGAACCACCCAAATGTCTAGGGGAAAAGAAAGACAAAACACAGTACAGAGAAAAAAAAATGGTCTCAGAACTTCTCTTTTCCCTCTATTGAGAAGCATTAGTACTTTGGGCCTCCAGTACTGTTATGAACAGGTGATTCAGAACCACAATGGACCTAGTGGTTAAGCGCACACAAAGTGACCTGATAGTTACTAACATAGGACGAGCTCTGAGACGTGGGAACTCTGCTGACCGCAATCCCTAATCCTATCATACCACACTAGAGGTAACCGTGGATTGCGCCTAACGCTCCCTATGCAACTCGGCACAGCCTGAGAAACTAGCTAGCCCTGAAGATAGAAAAATAAGCCTACCTTGCCTCAGAGAAATTCCCCAAAGGAAAAGGCAGCCCCCCACATATAATGACTGTGAGTTAAGATGAAAATACAAACACAGAGATGAAATAGACTTTAGCAAAGCGAGGCCCGACTTACTGAATAGACCGAGGATAGGAAAGATAGCTTTGCGGTCAGCACAAAAACCTACAAACAACCACGCAGAGGGGCAAAAAGACCCTCCGCACCGACTAATGGTACGGAGGTGCTCCCTCTGCGTCTCAGAGCTTCCAGCAAGCAAAAAAAACCAATATAGCAAGCTGGACAGAAAATATAGCAAACAAAAGTAACACAAGCAAAACTTAGCTTATGCAGGGCAGACAGGCCATAAGAACGATCCAGGAGAAAGCAAGACCAATACTGGAACATTGACTGGAGGCCAGGAACAAAGAACTAGGTGGAGTTAAATAGAGCAGCACCTAACGACTTAACCTCGTCACCTGAGGAAGGAAACTCAGAAGCCGCAGCCCCACTCACATCCACCAGAGGAAGCTCATAGACAGAACCAGCCGAAGTACCACTCATGACCACAGGAGGGAGCTTAACCACAGAATTCACAACAGTGGGGCTGTGCATGTGCCTGTCATTATACAGTGGGGCTGTGTGTGTGTCATTATACAGTGGGGCTGTGTGTGTGTCATTATACAATGGGGCTGTGTGTGTGTCATTATACAGTGGGGCTGTGTGTGTGTCATTATACAGTGGGGCTGTGTGTGTGTCATTATACAGTGGGGCTGTGTGTGTATGTCATTATACAGTGGGGCTGTGCATGTGCCTGTCATTATACAGTGGGGCTGTGCGTGTCCATCATTATACAGTGGGGCTGTGTGTGTGTCATTATACAGTGGGGCTGTGTGTGTGTCATTATACAGTGGGGCTGTGCGTGTATGTGTCATTATACAGTGGGGCTGTGCATGTGCCTGTCATTATACAGTGGGGCTGTGTGTGTGTCATTATACAGTGGGGTTGTGCGTGTGTGTCATTATACAGTGGGGGTGTGTGTGTGTCATTATACAGTGGGGCTGTGTGTGTGTGTCATTATACAGTGGGGCTGTGCGTGTGTGTGTGTCATTGGTGCATTCACTCTGTCATTCTTTGGACTGCAGACTTGTGCTTCTCACATTGCTCGCTGTAAGTTTGTGATTTGTATACATGTGGTCACATGCCGACTAGACTTGCATGGCCTAATGGAACTGTATTGAACAAGGCCCAAAACAGTCTAGTCAAAATGTGGCTGGGAATATATATATTGCATGATTATGGTCACAAGACCACCTGTTGCCGGCACCAGAGAATCTTCACAGCGCACGATATGAGGATTCACACATAGTGTCTGTAGACATGTAGCATAAGATCCGACAACCCCTTTAAGGTTGAGCCGCTCCTCATGGGCCACTGCTGTGTGCTTGCCCCCCAGGCCAAAATTTGCCAGTCAGCCCCTGGCCACAAGGGGCCCAAAACAGCCCCAATCAGTTTGCAAAAAATATGGGCAAGTGTCTTTTGCCCTGGCAGTTAGATTACCCCTATGTTACGCTGCTCCAGTATGTGGATGTTCTTTTGTTGTGTGCACGAACAGAGCAGGAAGCCATTGCTGCCACTGTTAGCCTCCTCAAGTATCTGGCAGATCTGAACTGTCGAGTTTTGGCCTGGAAACTTCAGTTCTGCTTTGGTCAAGTGATATTTTTGGGTCACTGTCTCTTTCAGGGTGTCAGACACCTCACAAAAGAAAGAAAAATAGCCTTCAGCTCCCTTCCTTTTCCGTTAGATGAGACTGAACTCCAGCGTTTTCTTGGACTATATACAAATTGTCATCAGTGGATACCCGATGCATCCCGCATAATGTAACCTCTCTATAATGCCCTGAAAGATGGTATAATGAACTATAAGAAAAGATCACCGGTTTGTATGGAAAGCCTTTATCGTGCCTTATTGCTTCCGCCCCTGCCTTGGGCATCCCGGACTATACTCGACCGTATGTGTCTGAGAATGTAGGACACATAGCAGGGGTACTCACACAGTTGTATGACAATAGACAACGACCAGTGGGCTATTATTCGGCCCACCTCAACCCCGTGGCCTGAGCATCACCAAGTTGCATGAGAGCAGTTCACGCCACTCACTCGTTGCTTGACAAGACTGCAGACATAATTCTTGGATATGAGATGCATACTTTTGCCCCGCATGATATTGCGGCAATAATAACACTACAACAGCCAAGACATTTGACTGCACAACGACACTTGCGGCTGCAGTGTTCACTCCTTTTGCCTGACTATGTCAAGTTGCATCGCTGTACTACAATCAACCCCATTACTTTACTGCCGGTCCCCAAGAAAGATAGCAGTGATGAGGATTACCTCCAACATGACTGTTCCCAACTCCTGACTGAAGAGACAGCTACTCCATCAAATGTCAGCAAAAACCGACTTCCAAATCCTGATCTGGTGTTATACACGGATGGTTCAAGATATGCTGATGAGTTTGGCAGATTCCACACCGGATACGCTGTTACTACAGAAGACACTGTAGTGCACGCAGCTGCACTCCCTCTCTCACAGTCAGCACAAGAAGCAGAACTTCAGGCTCTGTCTACTGCATGTGTTCTGGCCAAAGACAGGCGGGCTAATATATACACGGACTCACAGTATGCATTTGGAGTTGCTCATGATTTTGGAGCCCTATGGGCTAATCGAGGGATTGTTACTACCGCCGGGACTGCAGTGAAGAATGCTGAAGCTGTTAAAACCCTCATGGACTCTATCAAATTACCTACCCAGGTGGCCATTATCAAACTTAAGGTGCACGGTCCTAGGAACAGTCCACAGAATGTTGGTAACGCCTTTGTGGATATGCAAGCAAAAGCTGCTGTTCTTCTACCTGTTGAACCGACCATACCAGCTATGGTGACTACACGCTCTCAGCGTAAACAGTTGCAAGAAACACTGACTCTACAGCAACCTGATGACCTGCACCAGACTGAGGTGAACTCATACCTTCTCTCTAATTATTATGTGCGTTCCGCTAGCCTTACCATTACACTAAAGCCAGGGTCTGGCTAGTAATGACGGACAAACAGCAATCCTTGTGGTACATCCAGCAGCTGGAGGGTAGGTTGGTGGCTCTCGAACGCACAACCTCAGCTGTGGATGTTACCGCAGTAGCGGTCCCAGCATCTAGCTCAGGCTGATACTGGACGATTGGTTACTACTGCCCTTCCAGGCTCTGTCCTTGTAGCCAGCAATGTTCAGCAGCGAGCAGGTCTTTCTGGGACTAAGTCCTGCTTTTCTCATACTGAGCATGCCCACGGGACAACCTCCCATTGGAGATCGGGGGTCACATGCTCAGGTCCTATTGCGGCTCCTATTGGTCCATCTGGAAGGTCTTGTAGCACTGCCGCTATAAAAGGTTCGCATGGCGGCTCGGCCATGCGCTACTGTACATTTGAAAATGTGTGTGTGTTGATGAGTGCAAGTCGTTCTTTTATCATCCCCTCCCTTGTGTATGACTGCTCGCGTAAGGTGGATATCTGCTATCTAGCGCCCGGCTTAGCTATCAGCACAAAAACACAAGAACAGCGTCTAATTGCTGTGACTGCCAGTGCGGTGCTGTGCGCTATTAGAGCGCGTTCCTGACCCAAGTCTAGGTGGTTAGTGGCGTCCGCCAGTGTGGCTCAGCATGCACTCTTGTGCATATAAGTTACTTTTTAAGTTACTCTGATACCCCAATTGCGGTGTCGAGCGATAGAGGTCTACACGAACTCTAATCATG
Source organism: Ranitomeya imitator (assembly GCF_032444005.1). Taxonomy (NCBI): domain Eukaryota; kingdom Metazoa; phylum Chordata; class Amphibia; order Anura; family Dendrobatidae; genus Ranitomeya; species Ranitomeya imitator. The sequence goes on along the minus strand of NC_091286.1, from coordinate 447,180,491 downwards.
TTTCCTGGGATGGAGTGGTTCCTTGCTCGCGCTCTTTGTGCGGTACCACGGCCGTGTGACACAGCAGGGTTTGCTTCCTACATACAGGGTGAAGTTAACCCATGTGTGTATCCACATTGTACCGCCATATAGTCCATCATTTCTCAGCAGCAGGTTCCATCTCTGCACAGTGGACCCCGGGCTGCGAACGCACCTCATACCTTCTCTCTAATTATTTGGTGCACTCGGCCAGCCCTAACATTACACTAGCACCAGGGTCTGGCTAGTAATGACGGACAAACAGCAATCCTTGCGGTACATCCAGCAGCTGGAGGGTAGGTTGGCGGCTCTCGAGCGCACAACCTCAGCTGTGGATGTTACCGCAGTAGCTCTTCAGGCTGCTAGCGTGGCTGCAGCAACCTTGTCCACTGCCACCCCTGTTCCGACCATATCTCGCCTCCCACTGCCAGATACATTTTCTGGTGATAGCAAATCTTGTAGGGGTTTCGTGAGCCAGTGCTCTATACACCTCGAGCTCCTGGCTGCACGTTTCCCCACAGAGCGGGCAAAGGTGGGATTCATTTTGTCTCTTCTGTCGGACATGGCGTTGGAATGGGCTACGCCGCTGTGGGAGCATGGCAATCATGTGGTGCAGAGTGCTCCGCTGTTCCTGAGCACTCTGAAACAGGTTTTTTAAGGACCTCTAGTCACCCATGATACAGCGCTCCAACTGTTGGCATTTACTCAGGGCTCGTCCTCGGTCAGCCATTTTGCCGTCCACTTCCTCACTTTAGCATTTGCGCTGGAGTGGTCGGATATATCCCTTATCCTTATATTTTGGAGGGGGCTGGCTGACCATGTGAAGGACACTTTGGCCACTAGGGAGATTCCCGCCACACTGGAGGAGCTAATAGCTGTGTCCACTCGTATTGACCTCCGTTTTAATGAGCGGAGTTTAGAGCGAGCTCAGTGTAGGCAGAGGTTTCGGCTAGCTCCCACCTTCGCCAAATCTTTGGAATCTCCGGTCCAGGTCCCTGAGTCACATGAGGCCATGGAAGTGTCACGAGCGGGATCTAAGTCCTGGTCCACTCGTGCACTCAAGGTCTGTCATGTTTGCCAGCAGTCAGGACATCTTGCAACCAGATGTTCCCAGCGGTCGGGGAAACATCAGCGTCTAGTGGTAGTAGGTGGAGGTACACTAGACACGGCGACGTTTGCCTCCAAATTGTCCTTTAAGGGGACAATTACAATAGGCTCATCCACTCGTTCGGTAGAGCTCTGCATGGATTCTGGGGCAGAGGGCAATTTTATGTCTTCTGCCTTCGCCCATTATCCCACAATACCCCTGGTGATGCTTGCTCAACCAGTAACTTTGCGAGTGGTGAATGTGTCGACACTGCCCTCACAGATAACACACCAGACCGTCCCTTTTACTTTGTCCATATCGCCATCTTATCAGGGGATTATATCTGTGCTTGTCATTCCTGAGGGAATTGATGAGGTCCTGTTGGGGATACCTTTGCTACGGTACCACTCTCCACATATTGAGTGGTCCACAGGCAGAATTTTGGGATTGGGTGAATCTTGTGGGGGTAGATGTCAGAGGGAATGCGTTCAGGTTGCTACTACAGAGGTACCCGCAGATCTTTCCTCTCTCCCCAAGCAATATTGGCCTTATGCGGTTGTGTTCTCCAAAAGGGCTGCGGAGACCCTCCCGCCTCACCGCCCCCCTGACTGTCCTATTGACCTCTTGCCTGGTACTGAGCCTCCCCAGGGTTGAGTCTATTCGTTGTCTCTCCCGGAGACGGAGGCAATGTCACAGTACATCCAGGAGAATCTGGCAAGAGGATTCATTAGGAAGTCAGTGTCACCTGCAGGGGCTGGGTTCTTCTTCATGCAGAAGAAGAATGGGGAACTACGTCCATGCATAGACTACAGGGGTCTTAAAGCCATCACCGTTAAGAATAAGTATCCTCTGCCCCTGATATCTGAGCTCTTTGATAGGCTTCAGGGAGCAAGGGTATTTACTAAACTAGATCTGTGGGGTGCTTACAACCTGATTCGCATCTGTGAGGGGGACGAATGAAAGATGGCTTTTAACACCAGGGATGGGCACTATGAATACCTAGTGATGCCCTTTGGGCTTTGTAATGCCCCAGCCATTTTCCAAGACTTTGTAAATGATATCTTCCAGGAAATGCTCTCCAATTCGGTTGTAGTCTATCTGGATGATATTCTCATCCACTCTCCAGATATTGACTCCCACCGGAGAAATGTTTGCAGAGTCTTCGACCTCTTACAGGAAAATTCCCTCTACGCCAAGTTGGAGAAATGTGTGTTTGAGCAGGAGTCATTACCTTTCTTGGGCTATATCATCTCCGCCCAGGGATAGGCTATGGATTCCGCCAAACTACAGGCTGTGATGGACTGGCAAGAACCCCATTCTCTTAAAGTGGTGCAGCGCTTTATGGGGTTCATTAACTACTATTGCCAGTTCATCCCTCATTTCTCAACTTTGGTAGCTCCCTTGGTGGCCCTCACCAAGAAGGGAGCAAATCCAAAATTGTGGTCTGAAGAGGTCTCCAAGGCCTTCACTTCTATTAAGTCTCATTTTGCTAGCGCTCCCATCCTACATCGCCCCAATGTTGATAAGCCGTTTATAATGGAGGTGGATGCCTCAACTGTTGGTGCTGGAGCAGTCCTCTTCCAAAAGGATGCGCAAGGTTGGAAGCATCCTTGCTTCTTCTTTTCCAAGACCTTCACACCAGCGGAGAGGAATTATTCTATCGGGGACAGGGAGTTGCTAGCAATGAAGTTGGCTTTCTCAGAGTGGAGACATCTTTTGGAGGGGGCTCGCTTTCCCTTCCAAGTTTTCACAAAAATTTGGTCTATTTACAGACAGCCCAGCAGCTAAATTCTCACCAGGCCAGATGGTCCCTGTTCCACTTCACCCTCCATTTTCTCTCCGGGGAGAAGAACGTTCTTGCCGATGCTCTCTCTCGCTCCGTTGTATCATCTGAGGAGGAGGAAGAGGAGCCTCAGCTTATTGTCCCTTCTGAGAACCTGAGAACCGTGGCTCTGGTTTCGCTAGAGTCTGTGCCCCCGGGCAAGACTTTTGTACCTTCAAATTTGCATCCGGTGGTTCTCTCTTGGGCTCACTCGTCCAGGGTTGGTGGACATTTTGGGACCAAAAGGACATCTGAACTGCTGGCGAGGACATACTCGTGGCCACATATGGCCCATGACGTCAGAGACTATGTTTGGGCGTGTGTCTCCTGCGCCAAGAACAAGTCCCCTCGACAACGGCCAGCTGGGTTGCTTTACCCCCTGCCTGTGGTGGACAGGCCCTAGGAGATGGTCGGGATGGATTTTGTGGTGGGCTTACCCAAGTCTCGTAGCTGCACCATTATTTCGGTGATCACCGACCATTTTTCCAAAATGGTGCACTTGGTGCCTCTTCCACAGCTACCTTCTGCACATATATTTTGCTTACACGGTATGCCGGACAAAATTGTCATTGACCGGGGTCCCCAGTTTGCATCTTGGTTCTGGAGAAAGCTTTGTTGTCTACTCAGCATTGAGTTGAATCTCTCTTCAGCATATCATCCCGAGACGAATGGGTTGGTAGAGAGGGCCAACCAGACCCTGATCACATATCTGTGACATTTTGTTTCAGCCAGACAGGATGATTGGGCATCCTTGCTATCGTGGGCAGAGTTTACACCAACAACGTCGTAGCCAATTCCACTGGTCAGACCCCATTCCTCCTTAATTACGGCCAGCATCCGCGTGTTCCTTTGCCTATGCCCGTGTCTTCCGCCCACTCCAGGGTGGCAGACTGGGCTGTGGAGGCACGGCACATTTGGGACCGCACTCAGGATGCTATCCGGGCCTCCAAGGAGAGAATGAGGTCATCCGCTGATGCACATCTGCGCCCTGCTCCAACCTTTGGTCCTGGCTACTTAGTGTGGCTCTCCGCCCGTAACATAAGGCTGCGAGTTGAGTCCACTAAGTTTGCACCTCGCTACTTGGGTCCCTTCAAGGTCCTCGAACAAGTTAACCCTGTAGTCTACCGTCTGGCCTTTCCTCCACGTCTTGGTATCACCGACACCTTTCATGTGACCCTCTTGAAGCCCGTATACATGTCCCGGTGGTTTTCCGAGTCATCTGCCGGGACATCGGGTTTGTCTACGGACGATTCCGAGGTGAACGCTATCTTGGGGTGTAAGGTGGTACAGAGTAAAAAAAATTATTTGGTGGACTGGAAGGGTTATGGCCCTGAGGACAGGGTCTAGGAGCCTGCTGAGCACATTCGAGCTCCACAGCTCATTGCTGCCTTTGAGCGTAGCGAGGTCCAAGGAGGGGGGCCCTAGGAGGGGTAATGTTAGGTGTCGATTTCTTGCCTCTGCACAGGGAATCTTGAACCATCTCCGCTGCGGTCTCCCATTCTTCTCCAGCCGCAGTGGAGTCTGCTCAGCGGAGATGTTGCTCCCAGCATCTAGCTCAGGCTGATACTGGACGATTGGTTACTACTGCCCTTCCAGGCTCTGTCCTTGTAGCCAGCAATGTTCAGCAGCGAGCAGGTCTTTCTGGGACTAAGTCCTGCTTTTCCCATACTGAGCATGTCCACGGGATGACCTCCCATTGGAGGTCGGGGGTCACATGCTCAGGTCCTGTTGCGGCTCCCATTGGTCCATCTGGAAGGTCTTGAGGCACTGCCGCTATAAAAGGTTTGCATGGCCGCTTGGCCATGCGCTAGTGTACATTTGAAAATGTGTGTGTGTTGATGAGTGCAAGTCGTTCTTTAATCATCCCCTCTCTTGTGTATGACTGCTCGCATAAGGTGGATGTCTGTTATCTTGCGCCCGGCTGAGCTATCAGCACAAAAACACATGAAACAGCGTCTAATTGCTATGATCGCTAGTGCAGCGCCGTGCACTATTAGAGCACTTTCCTGACCCAATTCTGGGTGGTTAGTGGCGTCCGCCAGTGTGGCACAGCACGCATTCTTGTGCATATAAGTTACTTTTTCAGTTACTCTGATACCCCAATTGTGGTGTCGAGCACAAGAGGTCTACACGAACTCTAATCCTGTTTCCTGGGATGGAGTTCTGTGATTCCTTGCTCACGCTCTTTGTGTGGTACCACGGCCCTGTGACGCAACAGGGTTCGCTTCCTTCATACAGGGTGAAGTTAACCCATGTGTGTATTCATATTGTACTGCCATATAGTCCGTCATTAGTCAGCAGCAAGTTCCATCTCTGCAGAGTGGACCCTGGTTGCGAAGGCACCTCATACCTTCTCTCCAATTATTTGGTGCGTTCCGCTAGCCCTAACTTTACATGCCAGAAAAGCCAACTTGTGACTCTGTTAGAGGAAAAGGTGCAAACTCTTCAGGAGAGAATAGCTACACTGAAGCTTGTCATAGAAGATGAGGATTTCCTTGACAGAGCAGAAGAATCTCTTCAGAATGTTGCAAGAGAAGAACTTCTCAGTGTTCATGCAGAAGACATTGACAGAGTAAAAATAACTGCTCAGAATGTTCAAAGATAGGCACCTTTCAATGTAGAAGAGAAGTGGAAGCACATGACCCAAATAAGCAGCAGGATGAGGAGGCAGTCAGAACCCATACCACTGAAGAACCGTGCTTTCCCCACAAAGAACACTCCAGTAAGAGATCAAATGCCTCTTGAAGGGAGAAACAGAAGCGCTGTGGTAAAGAAAAGGACAGTTTTGGTTGTGGGGAATTTCCTACTGAGAGGAACAGAAGCCGCTATCTGGTGGCCAGACATTACCGTGCTGTTTTTGAGGTACCCAAATCAAAGATATGTCTGATAGGGTATCATAACTCTTCGGTGCTACAGATGGCTACCTATGTCTACTAATACAAGTAGGAAAAAATGACACAGCAAAAAAATCTGGAAACTATAGGTGCATCTCACAACATTAGAATATCATCAAAAAGTTAATTTATTTCAGTTCTTCAATACAAAAAGGGAAACTCATATATTACATATTCATTACAAACAGAGTGATCTATTTCAAGTGTTTATTTCTGTTAATGTTAATGACTATGGCTTACAGCCAATGAAAACCCAAAATTCATTATCTCAGTAAATTAGAATACCTAATGAAATGCATGTTCTGTAAATGTACTCAATACTTGGTCGGGGCTCCTTTTGCATCAGTTACTGCACCAATGCAGCGTGGCATGGAGGCGATCAGCCTGTGGCACTACTGAGATGTTATGGAACCCCAGGTTGCTTTGATAGCAGCCTTCAGCTCGTCTGCATTGTTGGATCTGGTGTCTCTCATCTTCCGCTTGACAATACTCCATAGATTCTCTATGGGGTTAAGGTCAGACGAGTTTGCTGGCCAATCAAGCACAGTGATACTGTTGTTTTAAACCAGTTATTGGTACTTTTAGCAGTGTGGACATGTGCCAAGTCCTGCTGGAGAATGCAATGTCCATCTCCAAAAAGCTTGTCGGCAGATGTAATCATCAAGTGCTCTAAAATTTTCTGGTACATGGCTGCGCTGACTTTGGTCTTGATAAAACACAGTGGACCTACACCAGCAGATGATATGGCTCCTGAAACCATGATGATTGTGGATACTTCACACTAGACCTTGGAAATCAAGGTCCCAGAGTCTGGAGGAAGAGTGGAGAGACAGACAATCCAAGCTGCTTGAGGTCTAGTGTGAAGTTTCCAAAATCAGTGATGGTTTGGGGAGCCATGTCATCTGCTGGTATAGGTACACTGTGTTTTCTCAAGGCCATAGTCAGCACAGCCATCCACCAGGAAATTTTAGAGCACTTCATGCTTCCCTCAGCCAACAATCTTTTTGGAGATGGAAATTTAATTCTCCAGCAGGACTTGGCACCTGTCCACACTGCCAAAAATACCAATACCTGGTTTAAAAACAACAGTATCACTGTGCTTGATTGGCCAGCAAACTTGCCTGACCATAACCCCATAGAGAATCTATGGGGTGTAGTCAAGAGGAAGATGAGAGACACCAGACCCAACAATGCAGATGAGCTGAAGGCTACTATCAAAGCAACCTGGGCTTCCATAACACCTCAGCAGTATCACAGACTGATCGCCTCTATGCCACACCACATTGGTGCAGTAACTGATGCAAAAGGAGCCCCGACCAAATATTGAGTGCATTTACTGAATATACATTTCAGTAGGCCATTATTTCGGATGTTAAAATCATTTTTTCAAGCTGGTGTTATAAAGTATTCTAATTTACTGAGATAATGACTTTTAGGTTTTCATTGGCTGTAAGCCATAAGCATCAACACTAACAGAAATAAACACTTGAAATAGATAACTCTGTTTGTAATGACTCTATATAACATGAGTTTCACTTTTTGTATTGAAGAACTGAAAAATTAACTTTTTGATGATATTCTAATTTTGTGAGATGCACCTGTACATGCAGAGGCTTTGAAGACCTCGGCCGGAAAATGAAGGAACTGGGAGCGCAGGTTGTCTTTTCATCCATCCTCCCAGTGGATTGATGTGGTCCAAGGAGATTGAACAGGATTCTGCGGGTGAACAACTGGCTATGTCGATGGTACTGGGATCAGCGTTTTGGGTTTCTTGACCATGGAGTGAATTACCTGCATGATGGACTACTTGCTAGAGATGGATAGCATCTTATGAAAACAGGACAACACATATTTGGTAGATGCCTTGCTGCACTCATCAGTAGAGCTTTAAACTAGAGCAATATGTGATGGGAAATATATGGCCAAAAAAAATATACAGTTAATGATTTCTTTCGACAACCCTGCTATTGGAAGTGGAAGTAAAGAACAAAAACAGCAAACTCTGAAAATAGAGGAGCAAGTGAAACCGACTACAAATTATAATTTGTCTATGCAAGTGCACAGAGCATGGGAAGCAAACAAGGAAAATTGGAGCTGCTAACACAGGAACAGAGAAATGATGTGTTAGGCATCAGTGAAACTTGGTGGGACGATACACATGTTTGGAATACAAACCTTGAAGGCTACAACTTATTTATTGGAAACAGGATTAACAAATAGGGAGGAGGTATTGCATTGTATTATAGGAAAACGTATATCTACACAGAGATCCAAATTTCAGAGACTGATCACTCTGTAGACTGTTGAGGCAAGAATTCAAGGAGGGAAGAACAGAAAGCATACTATTGTAAATGTTTACTATAGCTCACCTGATCGATCGAAGATGTGGATGAACTCTTTTTACATCAGATGTCTCTGTTCTCAAAAAAGTACGACATAGTGATCATAAGAGATTTTAACTATCCACGTATTTGTTGTGAATTTCTCTCAGGCAAAAGTAATGGGTCCAGAAATTCTTATCTTCTTTTTCTGACAACTTTATCTTTCAAAAGGTAGAAGCGAGAACAAGAGGATCTGCAATCTTAGACCTAATTCTTACCAACAGAGAGTGTAATGGTTGAGGAAATAAAGGTGCCTGGGAATTTAGGAGGCAGCAATCATGCTATCTTTGAATTTTGGATTACAAGATGATGAAGACCAGTGAGGGCTCAGACTTTAAAGTTGGACTTCAGAAAAGCAGATTTTAGTGGACTCAGAAAGAGAGTAGGAAAGGTCCAATGGCTGGATATTCTAAAGAACAGAAATGTCCAAGAAGGATGGGAGATTTTACTAAATTAAATTCTCACTGCACAATTGGTAAAAATGCTGAAAAGAAAGAAGAATTGGAAGCATTTAAAGAGACCAGGGAAGATGAACACAGAACTCAATCAATGGTTAAAAAATAAAAAATAAATATATATCAAATGGAAACAAGGGAGCATATCTAAAGAAGAATATAATGCTGTTTGGAAGGAATGCAGGGCAAGCATTAGAAGAACTAAAGCCAGTAATGATTTAATGCTTGCAATGGAGACCAAAAGCAGTAAAAAAGGAATTTGGGGGTATGTCAAAAGCAAAAGAAAAGTCAAAGATGCTATAGGATTTTTACAAGATGAAAAGGGTGAAGTGGTCAAAAATGATGTTGAAAAGGATGAACTTTTTAAATTCCAATTTTGCATCTGTGTTCTCTAAGAAAGCAATTGTAAAATCAAATGATCTTCACGGTGCCATTGAAGGAATAAAATAATCCCCACTGTATATAAACAGAGAGAGGGTGAGGAACATTTAGCTAATTTAAATTAACTTAAATCTCCTGGTCCAGATGACTTACATCCTAGGGTACTGAAAGAGGAAATTGCAGAACCACTAGCCATAATCTTTGAAAATCCTGGAGAACAAGAGAAGTCCCTGAAAATCTTCAAAAAGGAAAGAAGTTGGAGCCAGTAAATTGCAGGCTAGTGAGCCCTAGTTCTATACCAGGAAACATATTTGAACAAATTATTAAACAACATGTACCGTATATACAGTTAGGTCCATATATATTTGGACAGAGACAACATTTTTCTAATTTTGGTTATAGACATTACCACAATGAATTTTAAGCAAAACAATTCAGATGCAGTTGAAGTTCAGACTTTCAGCTTTCATTTGAGGATATCCACATTAAAATTGGATGAAGGGTTTAGGAGTTTCAGCTCCTTAACATGTGCCACCCTGTTTTTAAAGGGACCAAAAGTAATTGGACAGATTCAATAACTTTAAATAAAATGTTCATTTTTAGTACTTGGCTGAAAACCCTTTGTTGGCAATGACTGCCTGAAGTCTTGAACTCATGGACATCACAGACGCTGTGTTTCCTTCTTTTTGATGCTCTGCCAGGCCTTCAGTGCTGTGGTTTTCAGTTGCTGTTTGTTTGTGGGCCTTTCGGTCTGAAGTTTAGTCTTTAACAAGCGAAATACATGCTCAATTGGGTTGAGATTAGGTGACTGACTTGGCCATTCAAGAATATTCCACTTCTTTGCTTTAATAAACTCCTGGGTTGCTTTGGCTTTATGTTTTGGGTCATTGTCCATCTGTAGTATGAAACGGCGGCCAATCAGTTTGGCTGCATTTGGCTGGGTCTGAGCACACAGTATGGCTCTGAATACTTCAGAATTCATTCGGCTGCTTCTGTCCGGTGTCACATCATCAATAATCACTAGTGAACCAGTGCCACTGGCAGCCATGCATGCCCAAGCCATCACACTGCCTCAGCCGTGTTTTACAGATGAAGTGGTATGCTTTGGATCATGAGCTGTACCACGCCTTCACCATACTTTTCTCTTTCCATCATTCTGGTAGAGGTTGATCTTGGTTTCATCCGTCCAAAGAATGTTCTTCCAGAACTGTGCTGGCTTTTTTAGATGTTTTTTAGCAAAGTCCAGTCTAGCCTTTTTATTCTTGATGCTTATGAGTGGATTGCACCGTGCAGTGAACTCTCTGTATTTACTTTCATGCAGTCTTCTCTTTATGGTAGATTTGGATATTGATATGCCTACCTCCTGGAGAGTGTTGTTCACTTGGTTGGCTGTTGTGAAGGGGTTTCTCTTCACCATGGAGATTATTCTGCGATCATCCACCACTGTTGTCTTCTGTGGGCGCCCAGGTCTTTTTGCATCGATGAGTTCACCAGTGCTTTCTTTCTTTCTCAGGATGTACCAAACTGTAGATTTTGCCACTCCTAATATTGTAGCAATTTCTCGGATGTTTTTTTTCTGTTTTCACAGCTTAAGGATGGCTTTTTTCACCTGCATGGAGAGCTCCGCATGTTTACTTCACAGCAAAACCTTCCAAATGCAAGGACCACACCTCAAATCAACTCCAGGCCTTTTATCTGCTTAATTGAGAGTGACATAACGAAGGGATTGCCCACACCTGTCCATGAAATAGCCTTGGAGTCAATTGTCCAATTACTTTTGGTCCCTTTAAAAACAAGGTGGCACATGTTAAGGAGTTGAAAATCCTAAACCCTTCATCCAATTTTAATGTGGATACCCTCAAATGAAAGCTGAAAGTCTGAACTTCAACTGCATCTGAATTGTTTTGTTTAAAATGCATTGTGGTAATGTCTATAACCAAAATTAGAAAAATATTGTCTCTGTCCAAATATATATGGACCTAACTGTACTTGAGTATAAGCCGAGATTTTCAGCCCTTTTTTAAGACTGAAAGTGCCCCTCTCGGCTCATACTCGAGTCATTGTTGGCGGGCGAAGGGGAGCGGACGCTGTCACATACCTGCTCCTGGTGAGGTCCCTGCATCTCCGATGGTCTCCGGGCACTGACAGCTTCTTCCTGTGTTGAGCGGTCACATGGTACCGCTCATTACAGCAATGAATATGGATGCGACTCCACTCCCATTGGGGTGGAGCCACATATTCATTACTGTAATGAGCAGTACCAGTGACTGCTCAACACTGGAAGAAGCTGTCAGCGCCCTGAGACCATCTGTAAGAAAGATGCAGGGACCACGCCGGGTGCAGGTGAGTATAATGGGGAGGGTGAGCACTGCGCAATATTCACCTGTCCCCGTTCCACCGCCGGGCGCCGCTCTCACTTCCGCGTCCTCTGCAGTGACTGTTCAGGTCAGAGGGCGCAACGGCGTGTGTAGTGCGTGCCCTCTGCCTGAACAGTCACTACAGAGGACGTGGAAGACAGAGTGGCACCCTGCGGTGGAATGGAGACAGGTGAATATTGGAAGTGCTGGGGGCCTGAGCAACGAGAGGTGAGTATGTCATGTTTTTTTTTTAAATCGCAGCAACAGCATATGAGGCAAATGTTTCTATGGAGCATCTTATGGGGCCATAATCTGCATTTGTGCAGCATTGTATGGGGCAAATGTCTGTATGCAGCATCTTATGGGGCCCTTATTAACCATTATGCAGCATTATATGGGGCAAATGTCTCAATGGAGCATCTTATGGGGCCATAATCAGCATTTGTGCAGCATTATATGGGGCAAATGTCTGTATGGAGCATCTTATGGGGCCCTTATTAACCTTTATGCAGCACTGTATGGGGCAAATGTCTGTATGGAGCATCTTATGGGGCCCTTATTAAACTTTATGCAGCATTGTATGGGGCAAATGTCTTAATGGAGCATCTTATGGGACCATAATCAACATTTGTACAGCATTGTATGGGGCAAATGTCTCTATGGAGCATCTTATGGGGCAATAATCAGCCTTTATGTAGCATTATATGGGGCACATTTTCTATGGAGCATCTTATGGGGCCATTATTAACCTTTGTGCAACATTATATGGGGCATATTTTAATATGGAGCATCTTATGGGGCCCATCATAAACTTTATGGAGCATTATATGGGGCGTATTTTGTATGGAGCATCTTATGGGGCCCATGATGAAATGTATGGAGTATTGCATGGGGCTCCTAATTCAATATGGATATTCAAAAGCACTTAAACTACTGATGTCTCAATTAATTTTACTTTTATTGGTACCTATTTTTATTTTTGAAATTTACCAGTAGCTGCTGCATTTTCCACCATAGGCTTATAGTCGAGTCAATATGTTTTTTTGTGGTAAAATTAGCAGTCTTGGCTTATACTCGGGTCGGCTTATACTTGAGTATATATGGTATGTAAGTACGTGGATAAGAATGATGTAATTAACCAGAGCCAGCATGGATTTGTAACAAACAAGTCATACCAGACTAATCTAATTGTCTTCTACGGAATCACTGACTGGTGGATCAGGAAAAGGTGGTAGCTATATTATATCTCAACTTCAGCAAATCATTTGATAAAGTATCTCACACCATTCTTATTGAAAAAATGACCAAGTATGGGATTGACAAGGCTACAGTTAGGTGGATTCATAACTGGGTCAGTGATCGTACTCAATGAGTTGTTGCACATCCAGTTGGAAGAGTGTTGCAAGTAAGGTACCACAAGGCTCTGTCTTGAAGGTAAACTGATCAAATTTGCAGATGATGCAAAGCTAGGAGGGATAGCTATCACTAGAGAAGTATTCAGAAGGATCTAGATAAGCTTGAACAACAGGCAGCAACTAATAGAATGGTATTTAACAGTGAGAAATGCAATATTCTACATCTGGGAAAAAATTACATCTACAGAATGAGAGGAATAGAACTAAGGAACAGCACATGTGAAAAAGGCTTGGGTATACAATATAGATCACAGACTGCACATAAATCGACAGTGTGATGCAGTAGCAAAAAAGGCAAACATTGTACTAGGATGTATTAAGAGGAACATAGAGTCTAGATCACGTGAAGTAATTATCCCCCTCTACTCCTCCTTGGTCAGGCCTCATCTGGAATACTGATCCAGTTCTGGCTACCACATTTTAAAAAATACATTGAAAAACTGGAGCAAGTTCAGAGAAGAGCTACCAGGATGGTGAGCGGACTGCAAAGTATGTCCTACCAGGAACAATTAAAGAATCTGGGAATGTTTTGCTTGCAAAAAAGAAGGCTAAGAGGAGACTTAATAGGTGTCTACAAATATCTGAAGGGATGTCACAGTGTTGAGGGATCATCCTTATTCTCATTTGCACATGGACACTCGAGAAGCAATGGAATTAAACTGAAAGGGAGAAGATACAGATAACGCATGCCAAAAAGCATTTAAACGCATGCACACGCAGCATTTTTGTTTTTGTCATGCACAAGATGATGAGCAGCCATAAGCATACTTTTGCATGCATTTTGGCATGCGTTTGCGCATGCAGATGATACTCTGCACACAGAAACGCTAATGTGAACCTAGCCTTAGATATTAGAAAAAATTTTTTGACAGTGAGGGTGATCAATGAGTGGAGCAGGCTCCCATGAGAGGTCATGAGTTCTCCTTCAATGGAAGTCTTCAAACAGAGGCTGGACAGACATCTGTCTGAGATGGTATAGTGAATCCTGCTCTTCATTGAGCAGGGGGGTTGGACACGATGACCCTTGAGGTCCTTTCCAACTCTAACATTCTTTGATGCCTTGTTTACTTAAACATAACCATTATTGACTGGTTCATGGGCGATATTGTACTTTAGAGTCCTGGTTGTCAGAACCTACAGTATGTATGTTTTTATTTGTGAATTTGTCAAAAGGTTTACCCAGTGGTTTACCTGAAATATTTAAGTTTGTTATGAAAGATGATATAGCAGACAATCTTCAAAAAGTGTTTATCAGACCTTATACTTCATCAGTAGGTGCAGATTTCTTTTTTTGCTAGTAAAAAAAGATGGTTTGCGAATATATTAATTAACTTGAAATTAACAAGATCACTGTAAAGAATCAGTATAATCTGCCACTTATCCTTGATCTCCATAATCAGATGTTGAGAGCCCATGTTCTCATCAAATTTGATCTCAGAGGTGTTTATAACCTGATCTGTATAAGAGAAGGAGATGTGGAGGACAGCCTTTAAAATACCTGAGGGACAAGGTGAGTGTCTTGTGATGTCTTTTGAGCTAAATAATGTACCAGCTGTTTTTTTTTTAGGATTTTGTTAATAACACATTCAGTGATATAAGTGGTCAATATGTTGTAGTCTCTCTGGATGACATCTTGGTTTATTCATCTGAAGATATTAAGTCACAGATCCACCATGCATGTACAATTCTTCAGACTCACAATTCTTTATTTACTAAAATTTAAAATTGTGTTTTTTTTGTTCAAGAAGTAAATGTCCTAGCATATATCTTGTCCCCTAAAGGGTTCCAAATGGACCTCACAAAGGTTCAAGCAATTAAGAAGTGAGTGCAACCCAAATAGCTGAATACCTTGCAATGTTTTCTTGGGTTTGCAATATATTATCATAGGTAAATGAAAAAAAAAAAAGATTGCCAAACTACTGACTGATCTGACTAAGAATGGGGCAGATGTGACTCAATGAAAACGTTAGTCAGTACCTGGTTTCAATAAGTTAAAAGAACTTTATTTTTGTCTAACCCTGTTTTGCTTCAACCCAGTCTAGTGTCCTTTCATTATGGAGGTCGATGCCATCTCTCACTCAGCTTTGTCCATGGGCCTTCTATTCACTAAAATTTTCACCTATCGAAAAGGAAGCATGACTCTGGTAAATTCAATTGCTGGCAATTAAGTGGGTCTTCGAGTAATGGCATCACTTTCTCAAAAGTGCCAAACATAAAGTCACTGTTATGACAGATCACAAAAATTTGACTTACTTAGAATCAGCCAAAAGACTAAACAACAGGAAAGATAGATGGACTATATTCTTTTCTATCTTTGATTTTGTGACATTCAGTGTTGTGAATTCTGTGGTCAAGCTCCCTCCTGTGGTCATGAGTGGTACTTCGGCTGGTTCTGCCTATGAGCTTCCTCTGGTGGATGTGAGTGGGGCTTCGGCTTCTGAGTTTCCTTCCTCAGGTGACGAGGTTAAGTCGTTAGGTGCTGCTCTATTTAACTCCACCTAGTTCTTTGTTCCTGGCCTCCAGGCAATGTTCCAGTATTGGTCTTGCTTTCTCCTGGATCGTTCTTGTGGCCTGTCTGCCCTGCATAAGCTAAGTTTTGCTTGTGTTACTTTTGTTTGCTATATTTTCTGTCCAGCTTGCTATATTGGTTTTTCTTGCTTGCTGGAAGCTCTGAGACGCAGAGGGAGCACCTCCGTACCGTTAGTCGGTGCGGAGGGTCTTTTTGCCCCTCTGCGTGGTTGTTTGTAGGTTTTTGTGCTGACCGCAAAGCTATCTTTACTATCCTTGGTCTATTCAGTAAGTCGGGCCTCACTTTGCTAAAATCTCTTTCATCTCTGTGTTTGTATTTTCATCTTAACTCACAGTCATTATATGTGGGGGGCTGCCTTTTCCTTTGGGGAATTTCTCTGAGGCAAGGTAGGCTTATTTTTCTATCTTCAGGGCTAGCTAGTTTCTCAGGCTGTGCCGAGTTGCATAGGGAGCGCTAGGCGCAATCCACGGCTACCTCTAGTGTGGTATGATAGGATTAGGGATTGCGGTCAGCAGAGTTCCCACGTCTCAGAGCTCGTCCTATGTTAGTAACTATCAGGTCACTTTGTGTGCTCTTAACCACTAGGTCCATTGTGGTTCTGAATCACCTGTTCATAACAGTACTGGAGGCCCAAAGTACTAATGCTTCTCAATAGAGGGAAAAGAGAAGTTCTGAGACCATTTTTTTTCTCTGTACTGTGTTTTGTCTTTCTTTTCCCCTAGACATTTGGGTGGTTCAGGACACAGGTGTAGTGATGGACATTAAAGATCTGTCTTCTTCTGTGGATCATCTCACTGCAAGAGTACAAAATATTCAAGACTTTGTGGTTCAGAATTCTATGTTAGAGCCAAGAATTCCTATTCCTGATTTGTTTTCTGGAGATAGAGCTAAGTTTCTGAGTTTTAAGAATAATTGTAAACTGTTTCTGGCTTTGAAACACCGCTCCTCTGGTGACCCAGTTCAACAAGTTAAGATCATTATTTCTTTATTACGTGGCGACCCTCAAGACTGGGCATTTTCCCTTGCGCCAGGAGATCCTGCATTATGTAATATTGATGCGTTTTTTCTGGCGCTCGGATTGCTGTATGATGAACCTAATTCAGTGGATCAGGCAGAGAAAAATTTGCTGGCTCTGTCTCAGGGTCAGGATGAGGTAGAGATATATTGTCAGAAGTTTAGGAAGTGGTCTGTGCTCACTCAATGGAATGAATGTGCGCTGGCAGCAATTTTCAGAAAAGGTCTCTCTGAAGCCCTTAAGGATGTCATGGTGGGATTTCCTATGCCTGCTGGTCTGAAGGAGTCTATGTCTTTGGCCATTCAGATCGGTCGACGCTTGCGTGAGCGTAAAACTGTGCACCATTTGGCGGTATTATCTGAGCATGGACCTGAGCCTATGCAGTGCGATAGGACTTTGACCAGAGCTGAACGGCAAGAACACAGACGTCAGAATGGGCTGTGTTTTTACTGTGGTGATTCCACTCATGCTATCTCCGATTGTCCTAAGCGCACTAAGCGGTTTGCTAGGTCTGCCACCATTGGTACGGTACAGTCGAAATTTCTTTTGTCCGTTACTTTGATCTGCTTTTTGTCATCCTATTCTGTCATGGCATTTGTGGATTCAGGCGCTGCCCTGAATTTGATGGACTTGGAGTATGCTAGGCGCTGTGGGTTTTTCTTGGAGCCCTTGCAGTATCCTATTCCATTGAGAGGAATTGATGCTACGCCTTTGGCCAAGAATAAGCCTCAGTACTGGACCCAGCTGACCATGTGCATGGCTCCTGCGCATCAGGAGGATATTCGCTTTTTGGTGTTGCATAATCTGCATGATGTAGTCGTGTTGGGGTTGCCCTGGCTACAAGTCCATAACCCAGTATTGGATTGGAAATCAATGTCTGTGTCCAGCTGGGGTTGTCAGGGGGTACATGGTGATGTTCCTTTTCTGTCTATTTCATCATCCACCCCTTCTGAGGTCCCAGAGTTCTTGTCGGATTACCGGGATGTATTTGATGAGCCCAAGTCCAGTGCCCTACCTCTGCATAGGGATTGTGATTGTGCTATCGATTTGATTGCTGGTAGTAAATTTCCTAAAGGTCGACTGTTTAATTTGTCTGTGCCTGAACACGCCGCTATGCAGAGTTACGTAAAGGAATCCTTGGAGAAGGGTCATATTCGTCCGTCGTCGTCGCCATTGGGAGCAGGGTTCTTTTTTGTGGCCAAGAAGGATGGTTCGCTGAGACCTTGTATTGATTACCGCCTTCTAAATAAAATCACGGTCAAATTTCAGTACCCCTTGCCGCTGCAGTCTGATTTGTTTGCTCGGATTAAGGGGGCTAGTTGGTTCACCAAGATAGATCTTCGTGGTGCGTATAATCTTGTGCGTATTAAACAGGGCGATGAATGGAAAACAGCATTTAATACGCCCGAGGGCCATTTTGAGTACCTGGTTATGCCATTCGGGCTTTCTAATGCTCCATCAGTGTTTCAGTCCTTTATGCATGACATCTTCCGAGAGTACCTGGATAAATTCCTGATTGTATACTTGGATGATATTTTGGTCTTCTCGGATGATTGGGAGTCTCACGTGAAGCAGGTCAGAATGGTGTTCCAGGTTCTGCGTGCGAATTCTTTGTTAGTGAAGGTTTCATTTTTGGGGTTAATTTTTTCCCCTTCTACTATCGAGATGGACCCTGTTAAAGTTCAGGCCATTTATGATTGGACTCAGCCGACATCTCTGAAGAGTCTGCAAAAGTTCCTGGGCTTTGCTAATTTTTATCGTCGCTTCATCAATAATTTTTCTAGTATTGCTAAACCGTTGACTGAGTTAACCAAGAAGGGTGCTGATGTGGTCAATTGGTCTTCTGCTGCTGTGGAAGCTTTTCAAGAGTTGAAGCGTCGTTTTTCTTCTGCCCCTGTGTTGTGCCAACCAGATGTTTCGCTCCCGTTCCAGGTCGAGGTTGATGCTTCTGAGATTGGAGCAGGGGCTGTTTTGTCGCAAAGAAGTTCTGATGGCTCGGTGATGAAACCATGCGCCTTCTTTTCCAGGAAGTTTTCACCTGCTGAGCGTAATTATGATGTTGGCAATCGAGAGTTGCTGGCCATGAAGTGGGCATTCGAGGAGTGGCGTCATTGGCTTGAAGGAGCTAAGCATCGCGTGGTGGTCTTGACTGATCACAAGAACTTGACTTATCTCGAGTCTGCCAAACGGTTGAATCCTAGACAGGCTCGTTGGTCGCTGTTTTTCTCCCTTTTTGACTTTGTGGTTTCGTACCTTCCGGGCTCTAAAAATGTGAAGGCAGATGCCCTGTCTAGGAGTTTTGTGCCCGACTCTCCGGGTTTGTCTGAGCCAGCGGGTATTCTCAAAGAGGGGGTAATTTTGTCTGCCATCTCCCCTGATTTGCAGCGGGTGCTGCAAAAATTTCAGGCTAATAGACCTGACCGTTGACCAGCGGAGAAACTGTTTGTCCCTGATAAATGGACGAGTAGAGTTATCTCTGAGGTTCATTGTTCGGTGTTGGCTGGTCATCCTGGAATCTTTGGTACCAGAGATTTGGTGGCTAGATCCTTTTGGTGGCCGTCTCTGTCGCGGGATGTGCGTTCGTTTGTGCAGTCCTGTGGGATTTGTGCTCGGGCTAAGCCCTGCTGTTCTCGTGCCAGTGGGTTGCTTTTGCCCTTGCCAGTCCCGAAGAGGCCCTGGACACATATCTCTATGGATTTTATTTCGGATCTCCCCGTCTCTCAAAAAATGTCGGTCATTTGGGTTGTTTGTGATCACTTCTCTAAGATGGTCTATTTGGTACCCTTGTCTAAATTGCCTTCCTCCTCTGATTTGGTGCCATAGTTCTTCCAGCATGTGGTCCGTTTACATGGCATTTCGGAGAACATCATTTCTGACAGAGGTTCCCAGTTTGTTTCGAGGTTTTGGCGAGCCTTTTGTGCTAGGATGGGCATTGATTTGTCTTTTTCCTCGGCTTTCCATCCTCAGACAAATGGCCAGACTGAACGGACCAATCAGACCTTGGAAACATATCTGAGATGTTTTGTTTCTGCCGATCAGGATGATTGGGTGTCCTTTTTGCCTTTGGCTGAGTTCGCCCTTAATAATCGGGCCAGCTCGGCTACTTTGGTTTCGCCGTTTTTCTGCAATTCTGGTTTCCATCCTCGTTTCTCTTCAGGGCAGGTTGAGTCTTCTGACTGTCCTGGTGTGGATACTGTGGTGGATAGGTTGCAGCAGATTTGGACTCATGTGGTGGACAATTTGACATTGTCTCAGGAGAAGGCTCAACGTTTCGCTAACCGCAGGCGCTGTGTGGGTCCCCGACTTCGTGTTGGGGATTTGGTTTGGTTGTCATCTCGTTATATTCCTATGAAAGTTTCCTCTCCTAAGTTTAAGTCTCGTTTCATTGGTCCATATAGGATTTCTGAGGTTCTTAATCCTGTGTCTTTTCGTTTGACCCTTCCAGCTTCTTTTTCCATCCATAACGTATTCCATAGGTCATTGTTGCGGAGATACGTGGTACCTATGGTTCCATCCGTTGATCCTCCTGCCCCGGTTTTGGTTGAGGGGGAGTTGGAGTATATAGTGGAGAAGATTTTGGATTCTCGTATTTCGAGACGGAAACTCCAGTACCTGGTTAAGTGGAAGGGTTATGGTCAGGAAGATAATTCCTGGGTCTTTGCCTCTGATGTTCATGCTGCCGATCTGGTTCGTGCCTTTCATTTGGCTCATCCTGGTCTTCCTGGGGGCTCTGGTGAGGGTTCGGTGACCCCTCCTCAAGGGGGGGGTACTGTTGTGAATTCTGTGGTCAAGCTCCCTCCTGTGGTCATGAGTGGTACTTCGGCTGGTTCTGTCTATGAGCTTCCTCTGGTGGATGTGAGTGGGGCTGTGGCTTCTGAGTTTCCTTCCTCAGGTGCGAGGTTAAGTCGTTAGGTGCTGCTCTATTTAACTCCACCTAGTTCTTTGTTCCTGGCCTCCAGTCAATGTTCAAGTATTGGTCTTGCTTTCTCCTGGATCGTTCTTGTGGCCTGTCTGCCCTGCATAAGCTAAGCTTTGCTTGTGTTACTTTTGTTAGCTATATTTTCTGTCCAGCTTGCTATATTGGTTTTTCTTGCTTGCTGGAAGCTCTGAGACGCAGAGGGAGCACCTCCGTATCGTTAGTCGGTGCGGAGGGTCTTTTTGCCCCTCTGCGTGGTTGTTTGTAGGTTTTTGTGCTGACCGCAAAGCTATCTTTACTATCCTCGGTCTATTCAGTAAGTCGGGCCTCACTTTGCTAAAATCTCTTTCATCTCTGTGTTTGTATTTTCATCTTAACTCACAGTCATTATATGTGGGGGGCTGCCTTTTCCTTTGGGGAATTTCTCTGAGGCAAGGTAGGCTTATTTTTCTATCTTCAGGGCTAGCTAGTTTCTCAGGCTGTGCCGAGTTGCATAGGGAGCGTTAGGCGCAATCCACGGCTACCTCTAGTGTGGTATGATAGGATTAGGGATTGCGGTCAGCAGAGTTCCCACGTCTCAGAGCTCGTCCTATGTTAGTAACTATCAGGTCACTTTGTGTGCTCTTAACCACTAGGTCCATTGTGGTTCTGAATCACCTGTTCATAACAATTCAGACCTTGTACTTAAAATATAAAAGCAGAAGCACTTTCCCAAAATTTCTGTCCTCCATCTGAGGACTCTGCAGCAATTCCTGTGCATGTTGTAGATATATAGTCATGGCCAAAAATGATTGCACCCTTGAAATTGTTCCAGAAAATGATTTCTCCAAGAAAATTATTGCAATTACACATTGTAGTGCAGTGGGGTTGGTTCAGTGTGATAGGTAGTGACCACAAGGAAAGCTCAGAGCAAAACGTGTTTAATGTCGAAGACTCACACAGTGTGTAACACATGGTATGCTCTGCATTGCAGCCAGTAAATGAGACAGTCCATAAGTGCATCCGGTTGCCGAGGGTGACTGCACCATCGTATCACGCTGTGGGGTGCCAGGGGTTTGCTCTGCTGGACTCTTTGTTACTCTCACACAGGCTGAGCTTTCGCAGAGCCGACTGCTCTGTTTGCTGCAAACTCCACTCTGACACTCCCAACCCTCTGCTGCAAGGATTTGCCTGCACTACACTCTCACAGCCTCAATACGTTTCTGAGCGCAACCTGGGGAGCACATAGCCACCCTCGCAAATAACACTGGTCTCTGCCTCACAACATGTTTGGTTATACACATGTTTATTTCCTTTATGTGTATTGCAACAACACAAAAGAATGGAGAAAAAAGGCAAATTGAACATAATTTCACACAAAACCCCAAAATCGGCTGGATATAATTGATAGTACATTTCAAAAATTGTGGGTAAACAACTTTACATTATGCATATGATTCTCATTAAAACTCACCTGTGAAAAATAACAGATGTGGGCAATATAAAAATCACACTCAAAACCAGATAAAAACTGGAGAATTTGGCTCAATATTTGCACTGTGATTGTATGTGTGCCACCCTAAGCATGGAGAACATAAAGAAAAGAAGAGAACTGTCTGAAGGCTTCAGAACCAAAATTGTTGAACAATATCAACAATCTCAAGGTTACAAGTCCATCTCCAGAGATCTTGATGTTCCTTTGTCAATGGTACACAACATAATCAAGAACTTTACAACCCATGATTCTGTAGATAATCTCCCTTGATGTGGACGGCAGAGAAAAATTTTAAAAAGTGAAAGGTTGCAACACAGGATGATCCGGATCTTGTGTCAAAGAAATTCAAGCTATCCTGCAGGCTCAGGGTGCATCAGTGTCAGCGCAAACTATCTTTCGACATTTGAAATAGATGAAAAAAAACCCACTGTAGAGTTCTGAAGTGGCAGTGTCATGACTCTGTTGTCGGGTGTCCCAGGACCAGGGGCTCCTTCCCTGTCCCTAGCAGGGGATCACCCTAGCTCACCCTGTTCCCCTGATTACTTCTGACGGTGAAGACGCCGGGGCCACGTACTTTGCCTTAGCTCCTGATTCTGCCCTCAGTGTGTACCCTTCCCCCACCCAGAAAAGAGGGAAGTAGTATTGTACCATAATAGATCAGACTAACAAGGTAATAAAAGCAGAGATAATGAAAAATACCAATCATATAAATATATTCACACAAACAACAGAGGAATGGAGTGGAGGATGGGGTTAAACCAAACTAGGAGAAGGGAAATTATCACACCAGGGAACCAGGGATTCAAGCTTCAGGAGGCTAATTTGCATATTCCAGGTGCCTTCTGGGAGAAGCGAAGTCTCCCTAAGCTAGAAGATCGTTGGGTACAGCCGGGACCAGCTGCTTCGAAAGCATCACCAAACCAGGGATTCAAGCTTCAGGAGGCTAATTTGCATATTCCAGGTGCCTTCTGGGAGAAGCGAAGTCTCCCTAAGCTAGAAGATCGTTGGGTACAGCCGGGACCAGCTGCTTCGAAAGCATCACCAAACCAGGGATTCAAGCTTCAGGAGGCTAATTTGCATATTCCAGGTGCCTTCTGGGAGAAGCGAAGTCTCCCTAAGCTAGAAGATCGTTGGGTACAGCCGGGACCAGCTGCTTCGAAAGCATCACCAAACCAGGGATTCAAGCTTCAGGAGGCTAATTTGCATATTCCAGGTGCCTTCTGGGAGAAGCGAAGTCTCCCTAAGCTAGAAGATCGTTGGGTACAGCCGGGACCAGCTGCTTCGAAAGCATCACCAAACCAGGGATTCAAGCTTCAGGAGGCTAATTTGCATATTCCAGGTGCCTTCTGGGAGAAGCGAAGTCTCCCTAAGCTAGAAGATCGTTGGGTACAGCCGGGACCAGCTGCTTCGAAAGCATCACCAAACCAGGGATTCAAGCTTCAGGAGGCTAATTTGCATATTCCAGGTGCCTTCTGGGAGAAGCGAAGTCTCCCTAAGCTAGAAGATCGTTGGGTACAGCCGGGACCAGCTGCTTCGAAAGCATCACCAAACCAGGGATTCAAGCTTCAGGAGGCTAATTTGCATATTCCAGGTGCCTTCTGGGAGAAGCGAAGTCTCCCTAAGCTAGAAGATCGTTGGGTACAGCCGGGACCAGCTGCTTCGAAAGCATCACCAAACCAGGGATTCAAGCTTCAGGAGGCTAATTTGCATATTCCAGGTGCCTTCTGGGAGAAGCGAAGTCTCCCTAAGCTAGAAGATCGTTGGGTACAGTCGGGACCAGCTGCTTCGAAAGCATCACCAAACCAGGGATTCAAGCTTCAGGAGGCTAATTTGCATATTCCAGGTGCCTTCTGGGAGAAGCGAAGTCTCCCTAAGCTAGAAGATCGTTGGGTACAGCCGGGACCAGCTGCTTCGAAAGCATCACCAAACCAGGGATTCAAGCTTCAGGAGGCTAATTTGCATATTCCAGGTGCCTTCTGGGAGAAGCGAAGTCTCCCTAAGCTAGAAGATCGTTGGGTACAGCCGGGACCAGCTGCTTCGAAAGCATCACCAAACCAGGGATTCAAGCTTCAGGAGGCTAATTTGCATATTCCAGGTGCCTTCTGGGAGAAGCGAAGTCTCCCTAAGCTAGAAGATCGTTGGGTACAGCCGGGACCAGCTGCTTCGAAAGCATCACCAAACCAGGGATTCAAGCTTCAGGAGGCTAATTTGCATATTCCAGGTGCCTTCTGGGAGAAGCGAAGTCTCCCTAAGCTAGAAGATCGTTGGGTACAGCCGGGACCAGCTGCTTCGAAAGCATCACCAAACCAGGGATTCAAGCTTCAGGAGGCTAATTTGCATATTCCAGGTGCCTTCTGGGAGAAGCGAAGTCTCCCTAAGCTAGAAGATCGTTGGGTACAGCCGGGACCAGCTGCTTCGAAAGCATCACCAAACCAGGGATTCAAGCTTCAGGAGGCTAATTTGCATATTCCAGGTGCCTTCTGGGAGAAGCGAAGTCTCCCTAAGCTAGAAGATCGTTGGGTACAGCCGGGACCAGCTGCTTCGAAAGCATCACCAAACCAGGGATTCAAGCTTCAGGAGGCTAATTTGCATATTCCAGGTGCCTTCTGGGAGAAGCGAAGTCTCCCTAAGCTAGAAGATCGTTGGGTACAGCCGGGACCAGCTGCTTCGAAAGCATCACCAAACCAGGGATTCAAGCTTCAGGAGGCTAATTTGCATATTCCAGGTGCCTTCTGGGAGAAGCGAAGTCTCCCTAAGCTAGAAGATCGTTGGGTACAGCCGGGACCAGCTGCTTCGAAAGCATCACCAAACCAGGGATTCAAGCTTCAGGAGGCTAATTTGCATATTCCAGGTGCCTTCTGGGAGAAGCGAAGTCTCCCTAAGCTAGAAGATCGTTGGGTACAGCCGGGACCAGCTGCTTCGAAAGCATCACCAAACCAGGGATTCAAGCTTCAGGAGGCTAATTTGCATATTCCAGGTGCCTTCTGGGAGAAGCGAAGTCTCCCTAAGCTAGAAGATCGTTGGGTACAGCCGGGACCAGCTGCTTCGAAAGCATCACCAAACCAGGGATTCAAGCTTCAGGAGGCTAATTTGCATATTCCAGGTGCCTTCTGGGAGAAGCGAAGTCTCCCTAAGCTAGAAGATCGTTGGGTACAGCCGGGACCAGCTGCTTCGAAAGCATCACCAAACCAGGGATTCAAGCTTCAGGAGGCTAATTTGCATATTCCAGGTGCCTTCTGGGAGAAGCGAAGTCTCCCTAAGCTAGAAGATCGTTGGGTACAGCCGGGACTAGCTGCTTCGAAAGCATCACCAAACCAGGGATTCAAGCTTCAGGAGGCTAATTTGCATATTCCAGGTGCCTTCTGGGAGAAGCGAAGTCTCCCTAAGCTAGAAGATCGTTGGGTACAGCCGGGACCAGCTGCTTCGAAAGCATCACCAAACCAGGGATTCAAGCTTCAGGAGGCTAATTTGCATATTCCAGGTGCCTTCTGGGAGAAGCGAAGTCTCCCTAAGCTAGAAGATCGTTGGGTACAGCCGGGACCAGCTGCTTCGAAAGCATCACCAAACCAGGGATTCAAGCTTCAGGAGGCTAATTTGCATATTCCAGGTGCCTTCTGGGAGAAGCGAAGTCTCCCTAAGCTAGAAGATCGTTGGGTACAGCCGGGACCAGCTGCTTCGAAAGCATCACCAAACCAGGCATTCAAGCTTCAGGAGGCTAATTTGCATATTCCAGGTGCCTTCTGGGAGAAGCGAAGTCTCCCTAAGCTAGAAGATCGTTGGGTACAGCCGGGACCAGCTGCTTCGAAAGCATCACCAAACCAGGGATTCAAGCTTCAGGAGGCTAATTTGCATATTCCAGGTGCCTTCTGGGAGAAGCGAAGTCTCCCTAAGCTAGAAGATCGTTGGGTACAGCCGGGACCAGCTGCTTCGAAAGCATCACCAAACCAGGGATTCAAGCTTCAGGAGGCTAATTTGCATATTCCAGGTGCCTTCTGGGAGAAGCGAAGTCTCCCTAAGCTAGAAGATCGTTGGGTACAGCCGGGACCAGCTGCTTCGAAAGCATCACCAAACCAGGGATTCAAGCTTCAGGAGGCTAATTTGCATATTCCAGGTGCCTTCTGGGAGAAGCGAAGTCTCCCTAAGCTAGAAGATCGTTGGGTACAGCCGGGACCAGCTGCTTCGAAAGCATCACCAAACCAGGGATTCAAGCTTCAGGAGGCTAATTTGCATATTCCAGGTGCCTTCTGGGAGAAGCGAAGTCCCCCTAAGCTAGAAGATCGTTGGGTACAGCCGGGACCAGCTGCTTCGAAAGCATCACCAAACCAGGGATTCAAGCTTCAGGAGGCTAATTTGCATATTCCAGGTGCCTTCTGGGAGAAGCGAAGTCTCCCTAAGCTAGAAGATCGTTGGGTACAGCCGGGACCAGCTGCTTCGAAAGCATCACCAAACCAGGGATTCAAGCTTCAGGAGGCTAATTTGCATATTCCAGGTGCCTTCTGGGAGAAGCGAAGTCTCCCTAAGCTAGAAGATCGTTGGGTACAGCCGGGACCAGCTGCTTCGAAAGCATCACCAAACCAGGGATTCAAGCTTCAGGAGGCTAATTTGCATATTCCAGGTGCCTTCTGGGAGAAGCGAAGTCTCCCTAAGCTAGAAGATCGTTGGGTACAGCCGGGACCAGCTGCTTCGAAAGCATCACCAAACCAGGGATTCAAGCTTCAGGAGGCTAATTTGCATATTCCAGGTGCCTTCTGGGAGAAGCGAAGTCTCCCTAAGCTAGAAGATCGTTGGGTACAGCCGGGACCAGCTGCTTCGAAAGCATCACCAAACCAGGGACTCAAGCTTCAGGAGGCTAATTTGCATATTCCAGGTGCCTTCTGGGAGAAACGAAGTCTCCCTAAGCTAGAAGATCGTTGGGTACAGCCGGGACCAGCTGCTTCGAAAGCATCACCAAACCAGGGACTCAAGCTTCAGGAGGCTAATTTGCATATTCCAGGTGCCTTCTGGGAGAAGCGAAGTCTCCCTAAGCTAGAAGATCGTTGGGTACAGCCGGGACCAGCTGCTTCGAAAGCATCACCAAACCAGGGACTCAAGCTTCAGGAGGCTAATTTGCATATTCCAGGTGCCTTCTGGGAGAAGCGAAGTCTCCCTAAGCTAGAAGATCGTTGGGTACAGCCGGGACCAGCTGCTTCGAAAGCATCACCAAACCAGGGACTCAAGCTTCAGGAGGCTAATTTGCATATTCCAGGTGCCTTCTGGGAGAAGCGAAATCTCCCTAAGCTAGAAGATCGTTGGGTACAGCCGGGACCAGCTGCTTCGAAAGCATCACCAAACCAGGGACTCAAGCTTCAGGAGGCTAATTTGCATATTCCAGGTGCCTTCTGGGAGAAGCGAAGTCTCCCTAAGCTAGAAGATCGTTGGGTACAGCCGGGACCAGCTGCTTCGAAAGCATCACCAAACCAGGGATTCAAGCTTCAGGAGGCTAATTTGCATATTCCAGGTGCCTTCTGGGAGAAGCGAAGTCTCCCTAAGCTAGAAGATCGTTGGGTACAGCCGGACCAGCTGCTTCGAAAGCATCACCAAACCAGGGATTCAAGCTTCAGGAGGCTAATTTGCATATTCCAGGTGCCTTCTGGGAGAAGCGAAGTCTCCCTAAGCTAGAAGATCGTTGGGTACAGCCGGGACCAGCTGCTTCGAAAGCATCACCAAACCAGGGATTCAAGCTTCAGGAGGCTAATTTGCATATTCCAGGTGCCTTCTGGGAGAAGCGAAGTCTCCCTAAGCTAGAAGATCGTTGGGTACAGCCGGGACCAGCTGCTTCGAAAGCATCACCAAACCAGGGATTCAAGCTTCAGGAGGCTAATTTGCATATTCCAGGTGCCTTCTGGGAGAAGCGAAGTCTCCCTAAGCTAGAAGATCGTTGGGTACAGCCGGGACCAGCTGCTTCGAAAGCATCACCAAACCAGGGATTCAAGCTTCAGGAGGCTAATTTGCATATTCCAGGTGCCTTCTGGGAGAAGCGAAGTCTCCCTAAGCTAGAAGATCGTTGGGTACAGCCGGGACCAGCTGCTTCGAAAGCATCACCAAACCAGGGATTCAAGCTTCAGGAGGCTAATTTGCATATTCCAGGTGCCTTCTGGGAGAAGCGAAGTCTCCCTAAGCTAGAAGATCGTTGGGTACAGCCGGGACCAGCTGCTTCGAAAGCATCACCAAACCAGGGATTCAAGCTTCAGGAGGCTAATTTGCATATTCCAGGTGCTTCTGGGAGAAGCGAAGTCTCCCTAAGCTAGAAGATCGTTGGGTACAGCCGGGACCAGCTGCTTCGAAAGCATCACCAAACCAGGGATTCAAGCTTCAGGAGGCTAATTTGCATATTCCAGGTGCCTTCTGGGAGAAGCGAAGTCTCCCTAAGCTAGAAGATCGTTGGGTACAGTCGGGACCAGCTGCTTCGAAAGCATCACCAAACCAGGGATTCAAGCTTCAGGAGGCTAATTTGCATATTCCAGGTGCCTTCTGGGAGAAGCGAAGTCTCCCTAAGCTAGAAGATCGTTGGGTACAGCCGGGACCAGCTGCTTCGAAAGCATCACCAAACCAGGGATTCAAGCTTCAGGAGGCTAATTTGCATATTCCAGGTGCCTTCTGGGAGAAGCGAAGTCTCCCTAAGCTAGAAGATCGTTGGGTACAGCCGGGACCAGCTGCTTCGAAAGCATCACCAAACCAGGGATTCAAGCTTCAGGAGGCTAATTTGCATATTCCAGGTGCCTTCTGGGAGAAGCGAAGTCTCCCTAAGCTAGAAGATCGTTGGGTACAGCCGGGACCAGCTGCTTCGAAAGCATCACCAAACCAGGGATTCAAGCTTCAGGAGGCTAATTTGCATATTCCAGGTGCCTTCTGGGAGAAGCGAAGTCTCCCTAAGCTAGAAGATCGTTGGGTACAGCCGGGACCAGCTGCTTCGAAAGCATCACCAAACCAGGGATTCAAGCTTCAGGAGGCTAATTTGCATATTCCAGGTGCCTTCTGGGAGAAGCGAAGTCTCCCTAAGCTAGAAGATCGTTGGGTACAGCCGGGACCAGCTGCTTCGAAAGCATCACCAAACCAGGGATTCAAGCTTCAGGAGGCTAATTTGCATATTCCAGGTGCCTTCTGGGAGAAGCGAAGTCTCCCTAAGCTAGAAGATCGTTGGGTACAGCCGGGACCAGCTGCTTCGAAAGCATCACCAAACCAGGGATTCAAGCTTCAGGAGGCTAATTTGCATATTCCAGGTGCCTTCTGGGAGAAGCGAAGTCTCCCTAAGCTAGAAGATCGTTGGGTACAGCCGGGACCAGCTGCTTCGAAAGCATCACCAAACCAGGGATTCAAGCTTCAGGAGGCTAATTTGCATATTCCAGGTGCCTTCTGGGAGAAGCGAAGTCTCCCTAAGCTAGAAGATCGTTGGGTACAGCCGGGACCAGCTGCTTCGAAAGCATCACCAAACCAGGGATTCAAGCTTCAGGAGGCTAATTTGTTCCAGGTGCCTTCTGGGAGAAGCGAAGTCTCCCTAAGCTAGAAGATCGTTGGGTACAGCCGGGACCAGCTGCTTCGAAAGCATCACCAAACCAGGGATTCAAGCTTCAGGAGGCTAATTTGCATATTCCAGGTGCCTTCTGGGAGAAGCGAAGTCTCCCTAAGCTAGAAGATCGTTGGGTACAGCCGGGACCAGCTGCTTCGAAAGCATCACCAAACCAGGGATTCAAGCTTCAGGAGGCTAATTTGCATATTCCAGGTGCCTTCTGGGAGAAGCGAAGTCTCCCTAAGCTAGAAGATCGTTGGGTACAGCCGGGACCAGCTGCTTCGAAAGCATCACCAAACCAGGGATTCAAGCTTCAGGAGGCTAATTTGCATATTCCAGGTGCCTTCTGGGAGAAGCGAAGTCTCCCTAAGCTAGAAGATCGTTGGGTACAGCCGGGACCAGCTGCTTCGAAAGCATCACCAAACCAGGGATTCAAGCTTCAGGAGGCTAATTTGCATATTCCAGGTGCCTTCTGGGAGAAGCGAAGTCTCCCTAAGCTAGAAGATCGTTGGGTACAGCCGGGACTAGCTGCTTCGAAAGCATCACCAAACCAGGGATTCAAGCTTCAGGAGGCTAATTTGCATATTCCAGGTGCCTTCTGGGAGAAGCGAAGTCTCCCTAAGCTAGAAGATCGTTGGGTACAGCCGGGACCAGCTGCTTCGAAAGCATCACCAAACCAGGGATTCAAGCTTCAGGAGGCTAATTTGCATATTCCAGGTGCCTTCTGGGAGAAGCGAAGTCTCCCTAAGCTAGAAGATCGTTGGGTACAGCCGGGACCAGCTGCTTCGAAAGCATCACCAAACCAGGGATTCAAGCTTCAGGAGGCTAATTTGCATATTCCAGGTGCCTTCTGGGAGAAGCGAAGTCTCCCTAAGCTAGAAGATCGTTGGGTACAGCCGGGACCAGCTGCTTCGAAAGCATCACCAAACCAGGCATTCAAGCTTCAGGAGGCTAATTTGCATATTCCAGGTGCCTTCTGGGAGAAGCGAAGTCTCCCTAAGCTAGAAGATCGTTGGGTACAGCCGGGACCAGCTGCTTCGAAAGCATCACCAAACCAGGGATTCAAGCTTCAGGAGGCTAATTTGCATATTCCAGGTGCCTTCTGGGAGAAGCGAAGTCTCCCTAAGCTAGAAGATCGTTGGGTACAGCCGGGACCAGCTGCTTCGAAAGCATCACCAAACCAGGGATTCAAGCTTCAGGAGGCTAATTTGCATATTCCAGGTGCCTTCTGGGAGAAGCGAAGTCTCCCTAAGCTAGAAGATCGTTGGGTACAGCCGGGACCAGCTGCTTCGAAAGCATCACCAAACCAGGGATTCAAGCTTCAGGAGGCTAATTTGCATATTCCAGGTGCCTTCTGGGAGAAGCGAAGTCTCCCTAAGCTAGAAGATCGTTGGGTACAGCCGGGACCAGCTGCTTCGAAAGCATCACCAAACCAGGGATTCAAGCTTCAGGAGGCTAATTTGCATATTCCAGGTGCCTTCTGGGAGAAGCGAAGTCCCCCTAAGCTAGAAGATCGTTGGGTACAGCCGGGACCAGCTGCTTCGAAAGCATCACCAAACCAGGGATTCAAGCTTCAGGAGGCTAATTTGCATATTCCAGGTGCCTTCTGGGAGAAGCGAAGTCTCCCTAAGCTAGAAGATCGTTGGGTACAGCCGGGACCAGCTGCTTCGAAAGCATCACCAAACCAGGGATTCAAGCTTCAGGAGGCTAATTTGCATATTCCAGGTGCCTTCTGGGAGAAGCGAAGTCTCCCTAAGCTAGAAGATCGTTGGGTACAGCCGGGACCAGCTGCTTCGAAAGCATCACCAAACCAGGGATTCAAGCTTCAGGAGGCTAATTTGCATATTCCAGGTGCCTTCTGGGAGAAGCGAAGTCTCCCTAAGCTAGAAGATCGTTGGGTACAGCCGGGACCAGCTGCTTCGAAAGCATCACCAAACCAGGGATTCAAGCTTCAGGAGGCTAATTTGCATATTCCAGGTGCCTTCTGGGAGAAGCGAAGTCTCCCTAAGCTAGAAGATCGTTGGGTACAGCCGGGACCAGCTGCTTCGAAAGCATCACCAAACCAGGGACTCAAGCTTCAGGAGGCTAATTTGCATATTCCAGGTGCCTTCTGGGAGAAACGAAGTCTCCCTAAGCTAGAAGATCGTTGGGTACAGCCGGGACCAGCTGCTTCGAAAGCATCACCAAACCAGGGACTCAAGCTTCAGGAGGCTAATTTGCATATTCCAGGTGCCTTCTGGGAGAAGCGAAATCTCCCTAAGCTAGAAGATCGTTGGGTACAGCCGGGACCAGCTGCTTCGAAAGCATCACCAAACCAGGGACTCAAGCTTCAGGAGGCTAATTTGCATATTCCAGGTGCCTTCTGGGAGAAGCGAAGTCTCCCTAAGCTAGAAGATCGTTGGGTACAGCCGGGACCAGCTGCTTCGAAAGCATCACCAAACCAGGGATTCAAGCTTCAGGAGGCTAATTTGCATATTCCAGGTGCCTTCTGGGAGAAGCGAAGTCTCCCTAAGCTAGAAGATCGTTGGGTACAGCCGGGACCAGCTGCTTCGAAAGCATCACCAAACCAGGGATTCAAGCTTCAGGAGGCTAATTTGCATATTCCAGGTGCCTTCTGGGAGAAGCGAAGTCTCCCTAAGCTAGAAGATCGTTGGGTACAGCCGGGACCAGCTGCTTCGAAAGCATCACCAAACCAGGGATTCAAGCTTCAGGAGGCTAATTTGCATATTCCAGGTGCCTTCTGGGAGAAGCGAAGTCTCCCTAAGCTAGAAGATCGTTGGGTACAGCCGGGGCCAGCTGCTTCGAAAGCATCACCAAACCAGGGATTCAAGCTTCAGGAGGCTAATTTGCATATTCCAGGTGCCTTCTGGGAGAAGCGAAGTCTCCCTAAGCTAGAAGATCGTTGGGTACAGCCGGGACCAGCTGCTTCGAAAGCATCACCAAACCAGGGATTCAAGCTTCAGGAGGCTAATTTGCATATTCCAGGTGCCTTCTGGGAGAAGCGAAGTCTCCCTAAGCTAGAAGATCGTTGGGTACAGCCGGGACCAGCTGCTTCGAAAGCATCACCAAACCAGGGATTCAAGCTTCAGGAGGCTAATTTGCATATTCCAGGTGCCTTCTGGGAGAAGCGAAGTCTCCCTAAGCTAGAAGATCGTTGGGTACAGCCGGGACCAGCTGCTTCGAAAGCATCACCAAACCAGGGATTCAAGCTTCAGGAGGCTAATTTGCATATTCCAGGTGCCTTCTGGGAGAAGCGAAGTCTCCCTAAGCTAGAAGATCGTTGGGTACAGCCGGGGCCAGCTGCTTCGAAAGCATCACCAAACCAGGGATTCAAGCTTCAGGAGGCTAATTTGCATATTCCAGGTGCCTTCTGGGAGAAGCGAAGTCTCCCTAAGCTAGAAGATCGTTGGGTACAGCCGGGGCCAGCTGCTTCGAAAGCATCACCAAACCAGGGATTCAAGCTTCAGGAGGCTAATTTGCATATTCCAGGTGCCTTCTGGGAGAAGCGAAGTCTCCCTAAGCTAGAAGATCGTTGGGTACAGCCGGGGCCAGCTGCTTCGAAAGCATCACCAAACCAGGGATTCAAGCTTCAGGAGGCTAATTTGCATATTCCAGGTGCCTTCTGGGAGAAGCGAAGTCTCCCTAAGCTAGAAGATCGTTGGGTACAGCCGGGGCCAGCTGCTTCGAAAGCATCACCAAACCAGGGATTCAAGCTTCAGGAGGCTAATATTTGCATATTCCAGGTGCCTTCTGGGAGAAGCGAAGTCTCCCTAAGCTAGAAGATCGTTCGGTACAGCCGGGACCAGCTGCTTCGAAAGCATCACCAAACCAGGGATTCAAGCTTCAGGAGGCTAATTTGCATATTCCAGGTGCCTTCTGGGAGAAGCGAAGTCTCCCTAAGCTAGAAGATCGTTCGGTACAGCCGGGACCAGCTGCTTCGAAAGCATCACCAAACCAGGGATTCAAGCTTCAGGAGGCTAATTTGCATATTCCAGGTGCCTTCTGGGAGAAGCGAAGTCTCCCTAAGCTAGAAGATCGTTGGGTACAGCCGGGACCAGCTGCTTCGAAAGCATCACCAAACCAGGGATTCAAGCTTCAGGAGGCTAATTTGCATATTCCAGGTGCCTTCTGGGAGAAGCGAAGTCTCCCTAAGCTAGAAGATCGTTGGGTACAGCCGGGACCAGCTGCTTCGAAAGCATCACCAAACCAGGGATTCAAGCTTCAGGAGGCTAATTTGCATATTCCAGGTGCCTTCTGGGAGAAGCGAAGTCTCCCTAAGCTAGAAGATCGTTGGGTACAGCCGGGACCAGCTGCTTCGAAAGCATCACCAAACCAGGGATTCAAGCTTCAGGAGGCTAATTTGCATATTCCAGGTGCCTTCTGGGAGAAGCGAAGTCTCCCTAAGCTAGAAGATCGTTGGTACAGCCGGGACCAGCTGCTTCGAAAGCATCACCAAACCAGGGATTCAAGCTTCAGGAGGCTAATTTGCATATTCCAGGTGCCTTCTGGGAGAAGCGAAGTCTCCCTAAGCTAGAAGATCGTTGGGTACAGCCGGGCCAGCTGCTTCGAAAGCATCACCAAACCAGGGATTCAAGCTTCAGGAGGCTAATT
Source organism: Ranitomeya imitator (assembly GCF_032444005.1). Lineage (NCBI taxonomy): Eukaryota > Metazoa > Chordata > Amphibia > Anura > Dendrobatidae > Ranitomeya > Ranitomeya imitator. The sequence goes on along the minus strand of NC_091286.1, from coordinate 447,146,589 downwards.
TGCATATTCCAGGTGCCTTCTGGGAGAAGCGAAGTCTCCCTAAGCTAGAAGATCGTTGGGTACAGCCGGGGCCAGCTGCTTCGAAAGCATCACCAAACCAGGGATTCAAGCTTCAGGAGGCTAATTTGCATATTCCAGGTGCCTTCTGGGAGAAGCGAAGTCTCCCTAAGCTAGAAGATCGTTGGGTACAGCCGGGGCCAGCTGCTTCGAAAGCATCACCAAACCAGGGATTCAAGCTTCAGGAGGCTAATTTGCATATTCCAGGTGCCTTCTGGGAGAAGCGAAGTCTCCCTAAGCTAGAAGATCGTTGGGTACAGCCGGGGCCAGCTGCTTCGAAAGCATCACCAAACCAGGGATTCAAGCTTCAGGAGGCTAATTTGCATATTCCAGGTGCCTTCTGGGAGAAGCGAAGTCTCCCTAAGCTAGAAGATCGTTGGGTACAGCCGGGGCCAGCTGCTTCGAAAGCATCACCAAACCAGGGATTCAAGCTTCAGGAGGCTAATTTGCATATTCCAGGTGCCTTCTGGGAGAAGCGAAGTCTCCCTAAGCTAGAAGATCGTTGGGTACAGCCGGGGCCAGCTGCTTCGAAAGCATCACCAAACCAGGGATTCAAGCTTCAGGAGGCTAATTTGCATATTCCAGGTGCCTTCTGGGAGAAGCGAAGTCTCCCTAAGCTAGAAGATCGTTGGGTACAGCCGGGGCCAGCTGCTTCGAAAGCATCACCAAACCAGGGATTCAAGCTTCAGGAGGCTAATTTGCATATTCCAGGTGCCTTCTGGGAGAAGCGAAGTCTCCCTAAGCTAGAAGATCGTTGGGTACAGCCGGGGACCAGCTGCTTCGAAAGCATCACCAAACCAGGGATTCAAGCTTCAGGAGGCTAATTTGCATATTCCAGGTGCCTTCTGGGAGAAGCGAAGTCTCCCTAAGCTAGAAGATCGTTGGGTACAGCCGGGACCAGCTGCTTCGAAAGCATCACCAAACCAGGGATTCAAGCTTCAGGAGGCTAATTTGCATATTCCAGGTGCCTTCTGGGAGAAGCGAAGTCTCCCTAAGCTAGAAGATCGTTGGGTACAGCCGGGACCAGCTGCTTCGAAAGCATCACCAAACCAGGGATTCAAGCTTCAGGAGGCTAATTTGCATATTCCAGGTGCCTTCTGGGAGAAGCGAAGTCTCCCTAAGCTAGAAGATCGTTGGGTACAGCCGGGACCAGCTGCTTCGAAAGCATCACCAAACCAGGGACTAAAGCTTCAGGAGGCTAATTTGCATATTCCAGGTGCCTTCTGGGAGAAGCGAAGTCTCCCTAAGCTAGAAGATCGTTGGGTACAGCCGGGACCAGCTGCTTCGAAAGCATCACCAAACCAGGGACTCAAGCTTCAGGAGGCTAATTTGCATATTCCAGGTGCCTTCTGGGAGAAGCGAAGTCTCCCTAAGCTAGAAGATCGTTGGGTACAGCCGGGACCAGCTGCTTCGAAAGCATCACCAAACCAGGGACTCAAGCTTCAGGAGGCTAATTTGCATATTCCAGGTGCCTTCTGGGAGAAGCGAAGTCTCCCTAAGCTAGAAGATCGTTGGGTACAGCCGGGACCAGCTGCTTCGAAAGCATCACCAAACCAGGGACTCAAGCTTCAGGAGGCTAATTTGCATATTCCAGGTGCCTTCTGGGAGAAGCGAAGTCTCCCTAAGCTAGAAGATCGTTGGGTACAGCCGGGACCAGCTGCTTCGAAAGCATCACCAAACCAGGGACTCAAGCTTCAGGAGGCTAATTTGCATATTCCAGGTGCCTTCTGGGAGAAGCGAAGTCTCCCTAAGCTAGAAGATCGTTGGGTACAGCCGGGACCAGCTGCTTCGAAAGCATCACCAAACCAGGGACTCAAGCTTCAGGAGGCTAATTTGCATATTCCAGGTGCCTTCTGGGAGAAGCGAAGTCTCCCTAAGCTAGAAGATCGTTGGGTACAGCCGGGACCAGCTGCTTCGAAAGCATCACCAAACCAGGGATTCAAGCTTCAGGAGGCTAATTTGCATATTCCAGGTGCCTTCTGGGAGAAGCGAAGTCTCCCTAAGCTAGAAGATCGTTGGGTACAGCCGGGACCAGCTGCTTCGAAAGCATCACCAAACCAGGGATTCAAGCTTCAGGAGGCTAATTTGCATATTCCAGGTGCCTTCTGGGAGAAGCGAAGTCCCCCTAAGCTAGAAGATCGTTGGGTACAGCCGGGACCAGCTGCTTCGAAAGCATCACCAAACCAGGGATTCAAGCTTCAGGAGGCTAATTTGCATATTCCAGGTGCCTTCTGGGAGAAGCGAAGTCCCCCTAAGCTAGAAGATCGTTGGGTACAGCCGGGACCAGCTGCTTCGAAAGCATCACCAAACCAGGGATTCAAGCTTCAGGAGGCTAATTTGCATATTCCAGGTGCCTTCTGGGAGAAGCGAAGTCCACCTAAGCTAGAAGATCGTTGGGTACAGCCGGGACCAGCTGCTTCGAAAGCATCACCAAACCAGGGATTCAAGCTTCAGGAGGCTAATTTGCATATTCCAGGTGCCTTCTGGGAGAAGCGAAGTCCCCCTAAGCTAGAAGATCGTTGGGTACAGCCGGGACCAGCTGCTTCGAAAGCATCACCAAACCAGGGATTCAAGCTTCAGGAGGCTAATTTGCATATTCCAGGTGCCTTCTGGGAGAAGCGAAGTCTCCCTAAGCTAGAAGATCGTTGGGTACAGCCGGGGCCAGCTGCTTCGAAAGCATCACCAAACCAGGGATTCAAGCTTCAGGAGGCTAATTTGCATATTCCAGGTGCCTTCTGGGAGAAGCGAAGTCTCCCTAAGCTAGAAGATCGTTGGGTACAGCCGGGGCCAGCTGCTTCGAAAGCATCACCAAACCAGGGATTCAAGCTTCAGGAGGCTAATTTGCATATTCCAGGTGCCTTCTGGGAGAAGCGAAGTCTCCCTAAGCTAGAAGATCGTTGGGTACAGCCGGGGCCAGCTGCTTCGAAAGCATCACCAAACCAGGGATTCAAGCTTCAGGAGGCTAATTTGCATATTCCAGGTGCCTTCTGGGAGAAGCGAAGTCTCCCTAAGCTAGAAGATCGTTGGGTACAGCCGGGACCAGCTGCTTCGAAAGCATCACCAAACCAGGGATTCAAGCTTCAGGGGGCTAATTTGCATATTCCAGGTGCCTTCTGGGAGAAGCGAAGTCTCCCTAAGCTAGAAGATCGTTGGGTACAGCCGGGACCAGCTGCTTCGAAAGCATCACCAAACCAGGGATTCAAGCTTCAGGAGGCTAATTTGCATATTCCAGGTGCCTTCTGGGAGAAGCGAAGTCTCCCTAAGCTAGAAGATCGTTGGGTACAGCCGGGACCAGCTGCTTCGAAAGCATCACCAAACCAGGGATTCAAGCTTCAGGAGGCTAATTTGCATATTCCAGGTGCCTTCTGGGAGAAGCGAAGTCTCCCTAAGCTAGAAGATCGTTGGGTACAGCCGGGACCAGCTGCTTCGAAAGCATCACCAAACCAGGGATTCAAGCTTCAGGAGGCTAATTTGCATATTCCAGGTGCCTTCTGGGAGAAGCGAAGTCTCCCTAAGCTAGAAGATCGTTGGGTACAGCCGGGACCAGCTGCTTCGAAAGCATCACCAAACCAGGGATTCAAGCTTCAGGAGGCTAATTTGCATATTCCAGGTGCCTTCTGGGAGAAGCGAAGTCTCCCTAAGCTAGAAGATCGTTGGGTACAGCCGGGACCAGCTGCTTCGAAAGCATCACCAAACCAGGGATTCAAGCTTCAGGAGGCTAATTTGCATATTCCAGGTGCCTTCTGGGAGAAGCGAAGTCTCCCTAAGCTAGAAGATCGTTGGGTACAGCCGGGACCAGCTGCTTCGAAAGCATCACCAAACCAGGGATTCAAGCTTCAGGAGGCTAATTTGCATATTCCAGGTGCCTTCTGGGAGAAGCGAAGTCTCCCTAAGCTAGAAGATCGTTGGGTACAGCCGGGACCAGCTGCTTCGAAAGCATCACCAAACCAGGGATTCAAGCTTCAGGAGGCTAATTTGCATATTCCAGGTGCCTTCTGGGAGAAGCGAAGTCTCCCTAAGCTAGAAGATCGTTGGGTACAGCCGGGACCAGCTGCTTCGAAAGCATCACCAAACCAGGGATTCAAGCTTCAGGAGGCTAATTTGCATATTCCAGGTGCCTTCTGGGAGAAGCGAAGTCTCCCTAAGCTAGAAGATCGTTGGGTACAGCCGGGACCAGCTGCTTCGAAAGCATCACCAAACCAGGGATTCAAGCTTCAGGAGGCTAATTTGCATATTCCAGGTGCCTTCTGGGAGAAGCGAAGTCTCCCTAAGCTAGAAGATCGTTGGGTACAGCCGGGACCAGCTGCTTCGAAAGCATCACCAAACCAGGGATTCAAGCTTCAGGAGGCTAATTTGCATATTCCAGGTGCCTTCTGGGAGAAGCGAAGTCTCCCTAAGCTAGAAGATCGTTGGGTACAGCCGGGGCCAGCTGCTTCGAAAGCATCACCAAACCAGGGATTCAAGCTTCAGGAGGCTAATTTGCATATTCCAGGTGCCTTCTGGGAGAAGCGAAGTCTCCCTAAGCTAGAAGATCGTTGGGTACAGCCGGGGCCAGCTGCTTCGAAAGCATCACCAAACCAGGGATTCAAGCTTCAGGAGGCTAATTTGCATATTCCAGGTGCCTTCTGGGAGAAGCGAAGTCTCCCTAAGCTAGAAGATCGTTGGGTACAGCCGGGGCCAGCTGCTTCGAAAGCATCACCAAACCAGGGATTCAAGCTTCAGGAGGCTAATTTGCATATTCCAGGTGCCTTCTGGGAGAAGCGAAGTCTCCCTAAGCTAGAAGATCGTTGGGTACAGCCGGGGCCAGCTGCTTCGAAAGCATCACCAAACCAGGGATTCAAGCTTCAGGAGGCTAATTTGCATATTCCAGGTGCCTTCTGGGAGAAGCGAAGTCTCCCTAAGCTAGAAGATCGTTGGGTACAGCCGGGGCCAGCTGCTTCGAAAGCATCACCAAACCAGGGATTCAAGCTTCAGGAGGCTAATTTGCATATTCCAGGTGCCTTCTGGGAGAAGCGAAGTCTCCCTAAGCTAGAAGATCGTTGGGTACAGCCGGGACCAGCTGCTTCGAAAGCATCACCAAACCAGGGATTCAAGCTTCAGGAGGCTAATTTGCATATTCCAGGTGCCTACTGGGAGAAGCGAAGTCTCCCTAAGCTAGAAGATCGTTGGGTACAGCCGGGACCAGCTGCTTCGAAAGCATCACCAAACCAGGGATTCAAGCTTCAGGAGGCTAATTTGCATATTCCAGGTGCCTTCTGGGAGAAGCGAAGTCTCCCTAAGCTAGAAGATCGTTGGGTACAGCCGGGACCAGCTGCTTCGAAAGCATCACCAAACCAGGGATTCAAGCTTCAGGAGGCTAATTTGCATATTCCAGGTGCCTTCTGGGAGAAGCGAAGTCTCCCTAAGCTAGAAGATCGTTGGGTACAGCCGGGGCCAGCTGCTTCGAAAGCATCACCAAACCAGGGATTCAAGCTTCAGGAGGCTAATTTGCATATTCCAGGTGCCTTCTGGGAGAAGCGAAGTCTCCCTAAGCTAGAAGATCGTTGGGTACAGCCGGGGCCAGCTGCTTCGAAAGCATCACCAAACCAGGGATTCAAGCTTCAGGAGGCTAATTTGCATATTCCAGGTGCCTTCTGGGAGAAGCGAAGTCTCCCTAAGCTAGAAGATCGTTGGGTACAGCCGGGGCCAGCTGCTTCGAAAGCATCACCAAACCAGGGATTCAAGCTTCAGGAGGCTAATTTGCATATTCCAGGTGCCTTCTGGGAGAAGCGAAGTCTCCCTAAGCTAGAAGATCGTTGGGTACAGCCGGGGCCAGCTGCTTCGAAAGCATCACCAAACCAGGGATTCAAGCTTCAGGAGGCTAATTTGCATATTCCAGGTGCCTTCTGGGAGAAGCGAAGTCTCCCTAAGCTAGAAGATCGTTGGGTACAGCCGGGGCCAGCTGCTTCGAAAGCATCACCAAACCAGGGATTCAAGCTTCAGGAGGCTAATTTGCATATTCCAGGTGCCTTCTGGGAGAAGCGAAGTCTCCCTAAGCTAGAAGATCGTTGGGTACAGCCGGGGCCAGCTGCTTCGAAAGCATCACCAAACCAGGGATTCAAGCTTCAGGAGGCTAATTTGCATATTCCAGGTGCCTTCTGGGAGAAGCGAAGTCTCCCTAAGCTAGAAGATCGTTGGGTACAGCCGGGGCCAGCTGCTTCGAAAGCATCACCAAACCAGGGATTCAAGCTTCAGGAGGCTAATTTGCATATTCCAGGTGCCTTCTGGGAGAAGCGAAGTCTCCCTAAGCTAGAAGATCGTTGGGTACAGCCGGGGCCAGCTGCTTCGAAAGCATCACCAAACCAGGGATTCAAGCTTCAGGAGGCTAATTTGCATATTCCAGGTGCCTTCTGGGAGAAGCGAAGTCTCCCTAAGCTAGAAGATCGTTGGGTACAGCCGGGGCCAGCTGCTTCGAAAGCATCACCAAACCAGGGATTCAAGCTTCAGGAGGCTAATTTGCATATTCCAGGTGCCTTCTGGGAGAAGCGAAGTCTCCCTAAGCTAGAAGATCGTTGGGTACAGCCGGGACCAGCTGCTTCGAAAGCATCACCAAACCAGGGATTCAAGCTTCAGGAGGCTAATTTGCATATTCCAGGTGCCTTCTGGGAGAAGCGAAGTCTCCCTAAGCTAGAAGATCGTTGGGTACAGCCGGGACCAGCTGCTTCGAAAGCATCACCAAACCAGGGATTCAAGCTTCAGGAGGCTAATTTGCATATTCCAGGTGCCTTCTGGGAGAAGCGAAGTCTCCCTAAGCTAGAAGATCGTTGGGTACAGCCGGGGCCAGCTGCTTCGAAAGCATCACCAAACCAGGGATTCAAGCTTCAGGAGGCTAATTTGCATATTCCAGGTGCCTTCTGGGAGAAGCGAAGTCTCCCTAAGCTAGAAGATCGTTGGGTACAGCCGGGGCCAGCTGCTTCGAAAGCATCACCAAACCAGGGATTCAAGCTTCAGGAGGCTAATTTGCATATTCCAGGTGCCTTCTGGGAGAAGCGAAGTCTCCCTAAGCTAGAAGATCGTTGGGTACAGCCGGGGCCAGCTGCTTCGAAAGCATCACCAAACCAGGGATTCAAGCTTCAGGAGGCTAATTTGCATATTCAAGGTGCCTTCTGGGAGAAGCGAAGTCTCCCTAAGCTAGAAGATCGTTGGGTACAGCCGGGGCCAGCTGCTTCGAAAGCATCACCAAACCAGGGATTCAAGCTTCAGGAGGCTAATTTGCATATTCCAGGTGCCTTCTGGGAGAAGCGAAGTCTCCCTAAGCTAGAAGATCGTTGGGTACAGCCGGGGCCAGCTGCTTCGAAAGCATCACCAAACCAGGGATTCAAGCTTCAGGAGGCTAATTTGCATATTCCAGATGCCTTCTGGGAGAAGCGAAGTCTCCCTAAGCTAGAAGATCGTTGGGTACAGCCGGGACCAGCTGCTTCGAAAGCATCACCAAACCAGGGATTCAAGCTTCAGGAGGCTAATTTGCATATTCCAGGTGCCTTCTGGGAGAAGCGAAGTCTCCCTAAGCTAGAAGATCGTTGGGTACAGCCGGGACCAGCTGCTTCGAAAGCATCACCAAACCAGGGATTCAAGCTTCAGGAGGCTAATTTGCATATTCCAGGTGCCTTCTGGGAGAAGCGAAGTCTCCCTAAGCTAGAAGATCGTTGGGTACAGCCGGGACCAGCTGCTTCGAAAGCATCACCAAACCAGGGATTCAAGCTTCAGGAGGCTAATTTGCATATTCCAGGTGCCTTCTGGGAGAAGCGAAGTCTCCCTAAGCTAGAAGATCGTTGGGTACAGCCGGGACCAGCTGCTTCGAAAGCATCACCAAACCAGGGATTCAAGCTTCAGGAGGCTAATTTGCATATTCCAGGTGCCTTCTGGGAGAAGCGAAGTCTCCCTAAGCTAGAAGATCGTTGGGTACAGCCGGGACCAGCTGCTTCGAAAGCATCACCAAACCAGGGATTCAAGCTTCAGGAGGCTAATTTGCATATTCCAGGTGCCTTCTGGGAGAAGCGAAGTCTCCCTAAGCTAGAAGATCGTTGGGTACAGCCGGGACCAGCTGCTTCGAAAGCATCACCAAACCAGGGATTCAAGCTTCAGGAGGCTAATTTGCATATTCCAGGTGCCTTCTGGGAGAAGCGAAGTCTCCCTAAGCTAGAAGATCGTTGGGTACAGCCGGGACCAGCTGCTTCGAAAGCATCACCAAACCAGGGATTCAAGCTTCAGGAGGCTAATTTGCATATTCCAGGTGCCTTCTGGGAGAAGCGAAGTCTCCCTAAGCTAGAAGATCGTTGGGTACAGCCGGGACCAGCTGCTTCGAAAGCATCACCAAACCAGGGATTCAAGCTTCAGGAGGCTAATTTGCATATTCCAGGTGCCTTCTGGGAGAAGCGAAGTCTCCCTAAGCTAGAAGATCGTTGGGTACAGCCGGGACCAGCTGCTTCGAAAGCATCACCAAACCAGGGATTCAAGCTTCAGGAGGCTAATTTGCATATTCCAGGTGCCTTCTGGGAGAAGCGAAGTCTCCCTAAGCTAGAAGATCGTTGGGTACAGCCGGGACCAGCTGCTTCGAAAGCATCACCAAACCAGGGATTCAAGCTTCAGGAGGCTAATTTGCATATTCCAGGTGCCTTCTGGGAGAAGCGAAGTCTCCCTAAGCTAGAAGATCGTTGGGTACAGCCGGGACCAGCTGCTTCGAAAGCATCACCAAACCAGGGATTCAAGCTTCAGGAGGCTAATTTGCATATTCCAGGTGCCTTCTGGGAGAAGCGAAGTCTCCCTAAGCTAGAAGATCGTTGGGTACAGCCGGGACCAGCTGCTTCGAAAGCATCACCAAACCAGGGATTCAAGCTTCAGGAGGCTAATTTGCATATTCCAGGTGCCTTCTGGGAGAAGCGAAGTCTCCCTAAGCTAGAAGATCGTTGGGTACAGCCGGGACCAGCTGCTTCGAAAGCATCACCAAACCAGGGATTCAAGCTTCAGGAGGCTAATTTGCATATTCCAGGTGCCTTCTGGGAGAAGCGAAGTCTCCCTAAGCTAGAAGATCGTTGGGTACAGCCGGGACCAGCTGCTTCGAAAGCATCACCAAACCAGGGATTCAAGCTTCAGGAGGCTAATTTGCATATTCCAGGTGCCTTCTGGGAGAAGCGAAGTCTCCCTAAGCTAGAAGATCGTTGGGTACAGCCGGGACCAGCTGCTTCGAAAGCATCACCAAACCAGGGATTCAAGCTTCAGGAGGCTAATTTGCATATTCCAGGTGCCTTCTGGGAGAAGCGAAGTCTCCCTAAGCTAGAAGATCGTTGGGTACAGCCGGGACCAGCTGCTTCGAAAGCATCACCAAACCAGGGATTCAAGCTTCAGGAGGCTAATTTGCATATTCCAGGTGCCTTCTGGGAGAAGCGAAGTCTCCCTAAGCTAGAAGATCGTTGGGTACAGCCGGGACCAGCTGCTTCGAAAGCATCACCAAACCAGGGATTCAAGCTTCAGGAGGCTAATTTGCATATTCCAGGTGCCTTCTGGGAGAAGCGAAGTCTCCCTAAGCTAGAAGATCGTTGGGTACAGCCGGGACCAGCTGCTTCGAAAGCATCACCAAACCAGGGATTCAAGCTTCAGGAGGCTAATTTGCATATTCCAGGTGCCTTCTGGGAGAAGCGAAGTCTCCCTAAGCTAGAAGATCGTTGGGTACAGCCGGGACCAGCTGCTTCGAAAGCATCACCAAACCAGGGATTCAAGCTTCAGGAGGCTAATTTGCATATTCCAGGTGCCTTCTGGGAGAAGCGAAGTCTCCCTAAGCTAGAAGATCGTTGGGTACAGCCGGGACCAGCTGCTTCGAAAGCATCACCAAACCAGGGATTCAAGCTTCAGGAGGCTAATTTGCATATTCCAGGTGCCTTCTGGGAGAAGCGAAGTCTCCCTAAGCTAGAAGATCGTTGGGTACAGCCGGGACCAGCTGCTTCGAAAGCATCACCAAACCAGGGATTCAAGCTTCAGGAGGCTAATTTGCATATTCCAGGTGCCTTCTGGGAGAAGCGAAGTCTCCCTAAGCTAGAAGATCGTTGGGTACAGCCGGGACCAGCTGCTTCGAAAGCATCACCAAACCAGGGATTCAAGCTTCAGGAGGCTAATTTGCATATTCCAGGTGCCTTCTGGGAGAAGCGAAGTCTCCCTAAGCTAGAAGATCGTTGGGTACAGCCGGGACCAGCTGCTTCGAAAGCATCACCAAATTTTTGCCTGTAGGACATTATTGCAAGAGAGCTTGGCTGAGTAGATTACACAAGAAGGAAAACACACAGCAAGTCAGCAGGATCTAGGAGCAACATGGCAGATGTGACAACCTACATGGTGAGCTGCAGCATGTGCTACATGTTCACAGATCGACCAGAAGAAGAATCCAATTTCACCTGTGAGAAGTGTAGACTAGTGGCCCTTTTAGAAGAAAAGGTGCGGGGTCTGGAAGAAAGAATAGCAACTTTGAAACTCATCAAAGAGAATGAAGACTTTCTAGACACAACAGAAGCATCTCTACTGGTCACAGAAGGTGAAAAAAGTGTCAGAGAACCTCCAAAAGCAGATGAGTGGAAGCATGTGACCAAAAGAAGCAAGAAGACCATGGAGAAATCACCAACCACACAACTGAAGAACCGATATCAAATCTTTGTAGAGGATGAAGATGGCACACCTAAGAATGAAGCAATACCAGCAAGCAAAAAAGAAAAGGGCACACAGCAACAAGTGACAGCAAAAAGTACAGCCAAGAAGCAACGAAGAGTGGTGGTGGTGGGAGACTCACTACTGAGAGGCACAGAAGCAACCATCTGCAGACCGGACATAACTGCAAGAGAAGTATGCTGCCTTCCAGGTGCGATGATCAAGGATGTGACCGATAGGATACCAAAGCTCTTCAGCTCCAAGGACGTCCACCCATTTCTTCTGATACATGTTGGCACCAATGACACGGCAAGGAAGGACCTACCGACAATCTGCAAGGACTTTGAAGAGTTGGGGAAGAAAGTAAAGGAACTGGATGCACAGGTAGTTTTTTCTTCTATCCTTCCAGTAGACGGGCATGGCACCAGGAGATGGAACAGGATCCTTGATGCAAACAACTGGCTAAGACGATGGTGCAGACAACAAGGATTTGGATTCCTGGACCACGGTGTGAATTACTGGTATGATGGACTCCTCGCCAGAGACGGACTACACCTCAACAAACCTGGGAAACACACATTCGCCAGAAGACTCGCTACACTCATCAGGAGGGCGTTAAACTAGAAGAAGAGGGGACGGGAAGAAAAACATTAGACTCGAACAAAGACGACCCAGGAAAACATATTCAGAAGGGAGGTAAGAACATTTCTAAAACAATCCACAGTGAGGAGATTGGAACAAAACAAAATCCTCTAAACTGCATGCTCGCAAACGCCAGAAGCCTGACAAACAAGATGGAAGAACTAGAAGCAGAAATATCTACAGGTAACTTTGACATAGTGGGAATAACCGAGACATGGTTAGATGAAAGCTATGACTGGGCAGTTAACTTACAGGGTTACAGTCTGTTTAGAAAGGATCGTAAAAATCGTAGAGGAGGAGGGGTTTGTCTCTATGTAAAGTCTTGTCTAAAGTCCACTTTAAGGGAGGATATTAGCGAAGGGAATGAGGATGTCGAGTCCATATGGGTTGAAATTCATGGAGGGAAAAATGGTAACAAAATTCTCATTGGGGTCTGTTACAAACCCCCAAATATAACAGAAAGCATGGAAAGTCTACTTCTAAAGCAGATAGATGAAGCTGCAACCCATAATGAGGTCCTGGTTATGGGGGACTTTAACTACCCGGATATTAACTGGGAAACAGAAACCTGTGAAACCCATAAAGGCAACAGGTTTCTGCTAATAACCAAGAAAAATTATCTTTCACAATTGGTGCAGAATCCAACCAGAGGAGCAGCACTTTTAGACCTAATACTATCTAATAGACCTGACAGAATAACAAATCTGCAGGTGGTTGGGCATTTAGGAAATAGCGACCACAATATTGTGCAGTTTCACCTGTCTTTCACTAGGGGGACTTGTCAGGGAGTCACAAAAACATTGAACTTTAGGAAGGCAAAGTTTGACCAGCTTAGAGATGCCCTTAATCTGGTAGACTGGGACAATATCCTCAGAAATGAGAATACAGATAATAAATGGGAAATGTTTAAGAACATCCTAAATAGGCAGTGTAAGCGGTTTATACCTTGTGGGAATAAAAGGACTAGCAATAGGAAAAACCCAATGTGGCTAAACAAAGAAGTAAGACAGGCAATTAACAGTAAAAAGAAAGCATTTGCACTACTAAAGCAGGATGGCACCATTGAAGCTCTAAAAAACTATAGGGAGAAAAATACTTTATCTAAAAAACTAATTAAAGCTGCCAAAAAGGAAACAGAGAAGCACATTGCTAAGGAGAGTAAAACTAATCCCAAACTGTTCTTCAACTATATCAATAGTAAAAGAATAAAAACTGAAAATGTAGGCCCCTTAAAAAATAGTGAGGAAAGAATGGTTGTAGATGACGAGGAAAAAGCTAACATATTAAACACCTTCTTCTCCACGGTATTCACGGTGGAAAATGAAATGCTAGGTGAAATCCCAAGAAACAATGAAAACCCTATATTAAGGGTCACCAATCTAACCCAAGAAGAGGTGCGAAACCGGCTAAATAAGATTAAAATAGATAAATCTCCGGGTCCGGATGGCATACACCCACGAGTACTAAGAGAACTAAGTAATGTAATAGATAAACCATTATTTCTTATTTTTAGTGACTCTATAGCGACAGGGTCTGTTCCGCAGGACTGGCGCATAGCAAATGTGGTGCCAATATTCAAAAAGGGCTCTAAAAGTGAACCTGGAAATTATAGGCCAGTAAGTCTAACCTCTATTGTTGGTAAAATATTTGAAGGGTTTCTGAGGGATGTTATTCTGGATTATCTCAATGAGAATAACTGTTTAACTCCATATCAGCATGGGTTTATGAGAAATCGCTCCTGTCAAACCAATCTAATCAGTTTTTATGAAGAGGTAAGCTATAGGCTGGACCACGGTGAGTCATTGGACGTGGTATATCTCGATTTTTCCAAAGCGTTTGATACCGTGCCGCACAAGAGGTTGGTACACAAAATGAGAATGCTTGGTCTGGGGGAAAATGTGTGTAAATGGGTTAGTAACTGGCTTAGTGATAGAAAGCAGAGGGTGGTTATAAATGGTATAGTCTCTAACTGGGTCGCTGTGACCAGTGGGGTACCGCAGGGGTCAGTATTGGGACCTGTTCTCTTCAACATATTCATTAATGATCTGGTAGAAGGTTTACACAGTAAAATATCGATATTTGCAGATGATACAAAACTATGTAAAGCAGTTAATACAAGAGAAGATAGTATTCTGCTACAGATGGATCTGGATAAGTTGGAAATTTGGGCTGAAAGGTGGCAGATGAGGTTTAACAATGATAAATGTAAGGTTATACACATGGGAAGAGGGAATCAATATCACCATTACACACTGAACGGGAAACCACTGGGTAAATCTGACAGGGAGAAGGACTTGGGGATCCTAGTTAATGATAAACTTACCTGGAGCAGCCAGTGCCAGGCAGCAGCTGCCAAGGCAAACAGGATCATGGGGTGCATTAAAAGAGGTCTGGATACACATGATGAGAGCATTATACTGCCTCTGTACAAATCCCTAGTTAGACCGCACATGGAGTACTGTGTCCAGTTTTGGGCACCGGTGCTCAGGAAGGATATAATGGAACTAGAGAGAGTACAAAGGAGGGCAACAAAATTAATAAAGGGGATGGGAGAACTACAATACCCAGATAGATTAGCGAAATTAGGATTATTTAGTCTAGAAAAAAGACGACTGAGGGGCGATCTAATAACCATGTATAAGTATATAAGGGGACAATACAAATATCTCGCTGAGGATCTGTTTATACCAAGGAAGGTGACGGGCACAAGGGGGCATTCTTTGCGTCTGGAGGAGAGAAGGTTTTTCCACCAACACAGAAGAGGATTCTTTACTGTTAGGGCAGTGAGAATCTGGAATTGCTTGCCTGAGGAGGTGGTGATGGCGAACTCAGTCGAGGGGTTCAAGAGAGGCCTGGATGTCTTCCTGGAGCAGAACAATATTGTATCATACAATTATTAGGTTCTGTAGAATGACGTAGATCTGGGTATTTATTATGATGGAATATAGGCTGAACTGGATGGACAAATGTCTTTTTTCGGCCTTACTAACTATGTTACTATGTTACACACACACAAAACCTAGCAAAAGTCACAGATAAATCCACCAAATGCCTTCTAAAATAACAACAACCACCAACCTCTGCCATGCAGCAAAAGCTAACTCTGACAATGAGTGCTTGCCAGGGCCCAGATTATATAGGAGATGGGCGTGGCTAACAGTGAACAGCTGAGCCTTAATGCAGGAAAGCTTCCTGGAGCTCTCAACTAAGCAGATTAACCCCTCCACTTCTAAAAGAAACCTACACCACTTAATTTGAATTTAAGGTGCTTCTAATCAGTGCAGGAGTAGGAGAAATCAGATGCTAAGGTCTTTTAGCTCCTCTCTGTCGCGGTAAACCCGTGAAAGGCCAGTGCAGCGCCCCAGGGTCCTGGTCGTTGCAGTAATGTCATTCTTCCACCAGGAGGAGTGATGTTACATCTGAAGGCAATAAAGGAGATGACTTTACCAGGTATCACAAACCACACAACACACTTCACACTCCAGTCCACCAGGGGGAGCTATGCTCCTATTTAGTAGGGCGCTCTTCACAATTAGGTAAAACTGGTGGTCTGGATAGGAAGTTAGGCAGAAGCTGACTGGGTTTTGACCCAGGCAGAAGCGAGCTAGGCTTCACCCAGTTAGCTGCTATCTGGGCTCCGCTCAGGTAGTGGGTCCCTGACAGGGGTGGGATCCTGTCAGAGGCCTAGACAGAAGGCCACGGAGCTGCATCGGCCCGATGTGCGGCAGCATCCCAAGAAAGAGACATTGAAAGGAATTGTGTTGCAGAGAGTGCGAAACGAAGTCATAGCAAAAGGAGAGGAAACCAGAAGGAGTTCTGCCCTGTAAAAGGCTGCCTCCTTTCTGAGGCGCAGTAGCCGGTAGCCAGAACACCGAGGGAGTCATCGTCTCCAAGCCTGGCTCCAGAGACCGGCAGGAGAGCTAATTCCATATTAGTTGCCCGACTGTTGTGAATTCTGTGGCTGAATTCACTCCTGTGGTCACAAGTGGTACTGCAGCTTCTGAGCTTCCTCCCTCAGGTGTTCTGGTGAGCTCGTTAACTGCTTCATTACTTAACTCCGCCTGATGCTGCTATCCTTGCTCCTTGTCAATGTTTCAGTGTTGGATCTGAGCTTCTCCTGATTGTTCCTGTGACCTGCTGCTCTGTATAGCTAAGTGCTTTTTGCTTTTTTGTTGCTTTTTTTCTGTCCAGCTTGTCTTTTGTTTTGCTGGAAGCTCTGAGACGCAAAGGGTGTACCGCCGTGCCGTTAGTTCGGCACGGTGGGTTTTTTTTGCCCCCTTTGCGTGGTTTTGCTTTAGGGTTTTTTGTAGACTGCAAAGTTCGCTTTACTGTCCTCGCTCTGTCCTAGAATATCGGGCCCCACTTTGCTGAATCTATTTCATCCCTACGTTTTGTCTTTTCATCTTACTCACAGTCATTATATGTGGGGGGCTGCCTTTTCCTTTGGGGAATTTCTCTGGGGCAAGTCAGGCCTATTTTTCTATCTTCAGGCTAGCTAGTTTCTTAGGCTGTGCCGAGTTGCCTAGGTAGTTGTTAGGCGCAATCCACAGCCGCTTTTAGTTGTGTTTAGGATAGGATCAGGTGTGCAGTCTACAGAGTTTCCACGTCTCAGAGCTCGTTCTTGTATTTTTGGGTATTTGTCAGATCACTGTGTGCGCTCTGATCGCTAAGCACACTGTGTTTCTGGATTGCCTTCATAACACCTGTCATTAGCAAACATAACAGTACAAGGAGCCTAACTAATGATTCTCAATAGAGGGAAAGAAAAAGTTCTGACATCATTTTTTTTTTTTTCTGCTCTGTGTTCACTTTTTTTTTTTCCCCTAGACATTTGGGTGATTCTGGACACAGGTGTGGACATGGATATTCAGGGTCTGTGCTCTTCAATGGATAATCTCGTTATAAATGTACAAAAAATTCAAGATACTATTGATCAGAAATCTATGTTAGAACCAAGAATTCCTATTCCTGATTTGTTTTTTGGAGATAGAACTAAGTTTCTAAGTTTCAAAAATAATTGTAAGCTATTTCTGGCCTTGAAACCTCATTCTTCTGGTAATCCTATTCAACAGGTTTTGATTATTATTTCTTTTTTGCGCGGCGACCCTCAAGACTGGGCATTTTCTCTTGCGCCAGGAGACCCTGCATTGAGTAGTGTCGATGCGTTTTTCCTGGCGCTCGGATTGCTGTACGATGAGCCTAATTCAGTGGATCAGGCTGAGAAAAATTTGCTGGCTTTGTGCCAGGGTCAGGATGATATAGAAGTATATTGTCAGAAATTTAGGAAATGGTCAGTACTCACTCAGTGGAATGAATCTGCGCTGGCAGCTTTGTTCAGAAAGGGTCTCTCTGAGGCTCTTAAGGATGTCATGGTGGGATTTCCTATGCCTGCTGGTTTGAATGAGTCTTTGTCTTTGGCCATTCAGATCGGTCGACGCTTGCGCGAGCGTAAATCTGTGCACCATTTGGCGGGACTGCCTGAGGTTAAACCTGAGCCTATGCAGTGCGATAGGACTATGACTAGAGTTGAACGGCAGGAATACAGACGTCTGAATGGTCTGTGTTTCTACTGTGGTGATTCCACTCATGCTATTTCTGATTGTCCTAAGCGCACTAAGCGGTCCGCTAGGTCTGCCGTCATTGGTACTGTACAGTCCAAATTCCTTCTGTCCATTACCTTGATATGCTCTTTGTCGTCGTTTTCTGTCATGGCGTTTGTGGATTCGGGCGCTGCCCTGAATCTGATGGATTTGGATTATGCTAAACGTTGTGGGTTTTTCTTGGAGCCTTTGCGGTGTCCTATTCCATTGAGAGGAATTGATGCTACACCTTTGGCCAAGAATAAACCTCAATACTGGGCCCAGCTGACCATGTGCATGGCTCCTGCACATCAGGAAGTTATTCGCTTTCTGGTGTTGCATAATCTGCATGATGTGGTCGTGTTGGGGTTGCCATGGCTACAAACCCATAATCCAGTATTGGATTGGAATTCCATGTCGGTATCCAGCTGGGGTTGTCAGGGGGTACATGGTGATGTTCCATTTTTGTCGATTTCGTCATCCACCCCTTCTGAGGTCCCAGAGTTCTTGTCTGATTATCAGGATGTATTTGAAGAGCCCAAGTCCGATGCTCTACCTCCGCATAGGGATTGTGATTGTGCTATCAATTTGATTCCTGGTAGTAAATTCCCTAAAGGTCGATTATTTAATTTATCCGTGCCCGAACACGCCGCTATGCGCAGTTATGTGAAGGAATCCCTGGAGAAGGGACATATTCGCCCATCGTCATCACCACTGGGAGCAGGGTTCTTCTTTGTAGCCAAGAAGGATGGTTCGCTGAGACCATGTATTGATTACCGCCTTCTTAATAAGATCACTGTTAAATTTCAGTATCCCTTGCCATTGTTATCTGACTTGTTTGCTCGGATTAAGGGGGCTAGTTGGTTCACTAAGATAGATCTTCGTGGTGCGTATAATCTGGTGAGAATCAGGCAAGGAGATGAATGGAAAACTGCATTCAATACGCCCGAGGGTCATTTTGAGTATCTAGTGATGCCGTTCGGACTTGCCAATGCTCCATCTGTGTTTCAGTCTTTTATGCATGACATCTTCCGTGAGTATCTGGATAAATTCCTGATTGTTTACTTGGATGACATTTTGATCTTCTCAGATGATTGGGAGTCTCATGTGAAGCAGGTCAGAATGGTTTTTCAGGTCCTGCGTGCTAACTCTTTGTTTGTGAAGGGATCAAAGTGTCTCTTCGGTGTGCAGAAAGTTTCATTTTTGGGGTTCATCTTTACCCCTTCTACTATCGAGATGGATCCAGTTAAGGTCCAAGCCATCCAGGATTGGATTCAGCCGACATCTCTGAAAAGTCTGCAAAAGTTCCTGGGCTTTGCTAATTTTTATCGTCGCTTCATCTGTAATTTTTCTAGCATTGCCAAACCATTGACCGATTTGACCAAGAAGGGTGCTGATTTGGTTAATTGGTCTTCTGCTGCTGTGGAAGCTTTTCAGGAGTTGAAGCGTCGTTTTTCTTCTGCCCCTGTGTTGTGTCAGCCAGATGTTTCTCTTCCGTTCCAGGTCGAGGTTGATGCTTCTGAGATTGGAGCAGGGGCGGTTTTGTCACAGAGAGGTTCTGATTGCTCAGTGATGAAACCATGTGCTTTCTTTTCCAGGAAGTTTTCGCCCGCTGAGCGTAATTATGATGTGGGCAATCGAGAGTTGCTGGCCATGAAGTGGGCATTCGAGGAGTGGCGTCATTGGCTTGAAGGAGCTAAGCATCGCGTGGTGGTATTGACTGATCATAAGAACTTGACTTATCTCGAGTCTGCCAAGCGCTTGAATCCTAGACAGGCCCGTTGGTCGTTATTTTTTGCCCGCTTCGACTTTGTGATTTCGTACCTTCCGGGCTCTAAAAATGTGAAGGCGGATGCTCTGCCTAGGAGTTTTGTGCCCGACTCTCCGGGTTTATCTGAGCCAGCGGGTATCCTCAAGGAAGGAGTCATTGTGTCTGCCATCTCCCCTGATTTGCGGCGGGTGCTGCAAAAATTTCAGGCGAATAAACCTGATCGTTGTCCAGCAGAGAAACTGTTCGTCCCTGATAGGTGGACTAATAAACTTATCTCTGAACTTCATTGTTCGGTGTTGGCTGGTCATCCTGGAATCTTTGGTACCAGAGAGTTAGTGGCTAGATCCTTCTGGTGGCCATCTCTGTCACGGGATGTACGTACTTTTGTGCAGTTCTGTGGGATTTGTGCTAGGGCTAAGCCCTGCTGTTCTCGTGCCAGTGGGTTGCTTTTGCCCTTGCCGGTCCCAAAGAGGCCTTGGACACATATTTCGATGGATTTCATTTCTGACCTTCCCGTTTCTCAAAAGATGTCGGTCATTTGGGTGGTCTGTGATCGCTTTTCTAAAATGGTCCATCTGGTGCCCTTGGCTAAATTGCCTTCCTCCTCTGATTTGGTACCTTTGTTCTTTCAGCATGTGGTTCGGTTGCATGGCATTCCTGAGAATATTGTTTCTGACAGAGGTTCCCAGTTTGTTTCAAGGTTTTGGCGAGCCTTTTGTGGTAGGATGGGCATTGACCTATCCTTTTCCTCGGCTTTCCATCCTCAGACTAATGGCCAGACCGAACGAACCAATCAGACCTTGGAAACATATCTGAGATGTTTTGTTTCTGCAGACCAGGATGATTGGGTGTCCTTTTTGCCGTTGGCTGAGTTCGCCCTTAATAATCGGGCCAGCTCGGCTACCTTGGTTTCTCCATTTTTTTGCAATTCTGGGTTCCATCCTCGTTTCTCTTCAGGACAGGTTGAGTCTTCGGACTGTCCTGGTGTGGATTCTGTGGTGGATAGGTTGCAGCAGATCTGGACTCAGGTAGTGGACATTTTGATCTTGTCCCAGGAGAAAGCTCAACTTTTCGCTAATCGCAGACGCCGTGTGGGTCCCCGACTTCGTGTTGGGGATCTGGTTTGGTTATCTTCTCGTCATATTCCTATGAAGGTTTCCTCTCCTAAATTTAAACCTCGTTTTATTGGTCCGTATAGGATTTCTGAGGTTCTCAATCCTGTGTCTTTTCGTTTGACCCTCCCAGACTCCTTTTCCATACATAATGTATTCCATAGGTCGTTGTTGCGGAGATTCGTGGCACCTATGGTTCCATCTGTTGAGCCTCCTGCCCCGGTTTTGGTGGAGGGGGAATTGGAGTATATTGTGGAGAAGATTTTGGATTCTCGTGTTTCTAGACGGAAACTCCAGTATCTGGTTAAATGGAAGGGTTATGCTCAGGAAGATAATTCCTGGGTTTTTGCCTCTGATGTTCATGCTTCCGATCTTGTTCGTGCCTTTCATGCGGCTCATCCTGGTCGGCCTGGGGGCTCTGGTGAGGGTTCGGTGACCCCTCCTCAAGGGGGGGGTACTGTTGTGAATTCTGTGGCTGAATTCACTCCTGTGGTCACAAGTGGTACTGCAGCTTCTGAGCTTCCTCCCTCAGGTGTTCTGGTGAGCTCGTTAACTGCTTCATTACTTAACTCCGCCTGATGCTGCTATCCTTGCTCCTTGTCAATGTTTCAGTGTTGGATCTGAGCTTCTCCTGATTGTTCCTGTGACCTGCTGCTCTGTATAGCTAAGTGCTTTTTGCTTTTTTGTTGCTTTTTTTCTGTCCAGCTTGTCTTTTGTTTTGCTGGAAGCTCTGAGACGCAAAGGGTGTACCGCCGTGCCGTTAGTTCGGCATGGTGGGTTTTTTTTGCCCCCTTTGCGTGGTTTTGCTTTAGGGTTTTTTGTAGACTGCAAAGTTCGCTTTACTGTCCTCGCTCTGTCCTATAATATCGGGCCCCACTTTGCTGAATCTATTTCATCCCTACGTTTTGTCTTTTCATCTTACTCACAGTCATTATATGTGGGGGGCTGCCTTTTCCTTTGGGGAATTTCTCTGGGGCAAGTCAGGCCTATTTTTCTATCTTCAGGCTAGCTAGTTTCTTAGGCTGTGCCGAGTTGCCTAGGTAGTTGTTAGGCGCAATCCACAGCCGCTTTTAGTTGTGTTTAGGATAGGATCAGGTGTGCAGTCTACAGAGTTTCCACGTCTCAGAGCTCGTTCTTGTATTTTTGGGTATTTGTCAGATCACTGTGTGCGCTCTGATCGCTAAGCACACTGTGTTTCTGGATTGCCTTCATAACACCTGTCATTAGCAAACATAACACCCGACCTTTTACCCAGGAGGCACAATGGCAACTGTGGGGGCCGGGGCGTGTTAGAATCCCTGTAGAAAGCCTCAGGCCATCATTCATACGGGTTGTTCCTATCCATCTGGGGGACAGAGAGAAAAACATAACATCTAGAACACCAACATCAGTTGTGAGGATCTTATGAGAAGCTCAGCAGTAAGGTACTACAACATCCAGGCGCTAGAAGAAGGCTACTGATTTCCACCTGGATAAGGGGTCTCTGGACTTGTCTTCAGACCGGCCTGCCCTGTGATCCGGTGCTCTGGACTGTGGACGCTGAAGCCTTCAGTAAAGGTAAAGAGACTGCAACCTGGTGTCCTCGTTCTTCACTGCGCCTCACATCATCCACCATCCACAATCTATACTCTGGGAAGCCCTGGGGACATAATTCAACTGTGGGAAGGAACACCATCCAGCTGCCATAACATCACCCCATGGACCCCTAAGCAGCGTCGGTCACCCTGACCGAATACCACAGGTGGCATCACGAACATTATCCCTTTAAAGACCTTTCTCCATTCACTAACGGACGTCCCTAGGGCCACGGACCGGGTAAGCCACCGTGACATCCCCCTCGAGAACCGAAGGGCCCGGCTCCGAGTACCCCACTGCCCTTCGGGGGCGCTCCACCAGCAATGCATGTGGATCTAAGTCCTGCTGAATACCTATGGAGAGATCTTAAAATTGCTGTTGGGAAAAGGCGTTCTTCAAATATGAGAGACCTGGGGAAGTTTGCAAAAAAACAGTGGTCCAAAATTCCAGTTGAGAGGTGTAAGAAGCTTGCTGATGGTTATTAGAAGCGATTGATTGCAGTTATTTAATCCAAAGGGTGTGCAACCAAATGTTGCTGTGCCGACAACTTATCAGACCCATTTTTGAAGTTTAGTATAGAAAAGATATATATCTTGATACCGTGTTAGCCAGTAGATAGAAAAATATTTAGACGTGAGTCCTCAGTGGTTGATAACTTTTAATGGCTAACTGAAAAGATGGTAACAAATTGCAACCTTTGAGACTACTCAGGTTTCTTCTGTGCCGGATCATGAGACCTGAGTAGTCTCGAAAGCTTGCAATTTGTTACCATCTTTTCAGTTAGCCATTAAAAGGCATCAACCACTGAGGACTCTCAATTCTAAATATTGAGATGTAGTATAACATTTTGTACTATTTGCCTTTTTTTCTCTGCTTTTTTATGTTAACGTGTTTAATAAAATATGTGTAGTTGCAATAATATTCTGGGATAATAATTAATAATCTTTATATAGCGCTTAAATTCTGCAGCACTTTACAGTTTGCACACATTATCATCGCTGTCCCCGATGGGGCTCACAATCTAAATTCCCTATCAGTATGTCTTTGGAATGTGGGAGGAAACCGGAGAACCCGGAGGAAACCCACGCAAACACGGAGAGAACATACAAACTCCTTGCAGATGTTGTCCTTGGTGGGATTTGAACCCAGGACTCCAGCGCTGCAATGCTAACCAGTGAGCTACCGTGCTGCCCTTCATGTTGTGAAACAATTTCAAGGGTGCAAACACTTTTGGCCTTGACTGTATTTGTGACTATCAGTCAAAATATTGGTTCAAATTAGTGAGACCAGTCTCTGCAAAAGAACAAGGGGTCAGTTACATAATGTTGTCATAAATCTGTAAGAGAATGTCATGTAAAAATAGCCATATAAGTCACATGTAAATACAGAGAGCAATAAAGTCACTCACACATAACGAGATAGATGAAAAGGGATCAGCTACTCATACATATCCCGATGCGCGTTTCACCTCTGGCTTTTACAAGGGGAAAGCCAGAGGCAAGACACGCGTCAGGGTTTGAGCAGCTGATCCCTTTTCATCTATCTCATTATGGTGAGTGACTTCATTGTTCTATGTATTTACATGTGACTTATATGGATATTTTTACATGACATCCCCTTATAGCTTTATGACAACACTAACGATTCTAACGCATCGAGTATTCTAGAATATGTATGTAGTTTATTTATGAAGATTTTAGAATAATGCACTGAATACACAGGATTTGGCCACAGTATATTGCACAGCCCACATAGTATATTGCACAGCCCACGCAGTATATTGCACAGCCCGTGCAGTATATTGTACAGACCGCGCAGTATATTGCACATTCCGCGCAGTATATTGCACAGCCCGCGCAGTATATTGCACAGCCCACGTAGTATATTGCACAGCCCGCGTAGTATATTGCATAGCCCGCGTATTATATTGCACGGCCCGCGTAGTATATTGCACGGCCCGCGTAGTATATTGCACGGCCCACGTAGTGCATTGCACGGCCCGCGTAGTACATTGCCCGGCGCATGTAGTATATTGCACGGCCCACGTAGTATATAGCAATGTGAGCATCATATCCCTGTTAAAAAAAAGAATTAAAATAAAAAATAGTTATATACTCACCTTCCGTTGGCCCCCGGATCCAGGAAGCGTTTACCGATGCTCCTCGTGCACTCTGGTCTCAAGAGTGCATTATGGTCTCGCGAGACCGATACGTCATCATCTTGCGAGATCGCAATGCATGAGCGGTCACCGGAGCGTCGCGAGGAGCGGGAAAGGCCTGTTGTGGATCCGAGGGGCCGACGGACGGTGAGTATATAACGATTTTTCATTTTTTAAAATTATTTTTAACATTAGATCTTTTAACTATTGATGCTGCATAGGCAGCATGAATTCAAAACACAATTCCCCATATATATAGGGGAGAAAAAGGCATACAAGGAAAATAAAATTAAATACAACTTTATTGAAACACCGTAGATAGCAATTAATATGACCATGAAACTACAAAACAGGGAAATCTCAATTAAAAACAGAGCAGACCCCGGACAAATACAATCTACTAGGACACAATTAGTATGTATTATTTCTGAGGCAAAATGATTATCTGCAACCCTATATTGGAAATAGTAAATATAACAATACACCGCTTTGCAGTGAAATATGAAATGTGCCAAAAAGAGGCGAAAAAAATGCTAAAAAGCTGCCATGTAGTGTAAAAAATTTTTTTCCCCTTCTCAAAAGGTTGCATAAATGTATCATATATGTGAAATTACCAATAACGTGCTATACGTACAGTAGCTGATGACCAACAAGGGGTAATCAATAAAGTGCAATTAGTGCTGAAGACCTACGGTTATATGACAACCTAATGGACACAATACGCAACCCATACAAAACTACTAGTAAAAATGTGCATATGTAGATCTATACTGAAAGAACACTACACATAAGACATGAAAAACAAGGGATATGCAGTAAAGTGCAATTAGTGCTGAAAGCCTATGGTTATATGAAAACCTAATAGGCACAATACACAACCCATGTCTATATAAGAATGAAGCATATATGCACTTAAGCTGGAGTAGATGTGCACGAAAAGATATGTATGAATGAAACTTACATAAATGCCACAATCTGTATGCCGCGCCCGTGCTGCAACCCCGACAGCGCCGTTTCGCCTACCAGGCTTATTCCGTATGGGGGCAAGTGTGTTATGTATGTATAATGCTTATTTTATACAGCGTGAATTAGACCGAATATTCCTAACAGCTGAAAGCAGTATCCGCGTCCCGGATATGTGACGGCGCATGCAATGGCTACCAGTCGCTCATGAAAGAACAGTGACTTCCGGTCCTCCGCATCTGGAACGCAAGCGTGGAACGCTCGCGTCACCTAGTGAGCAGGGCCGGAAGTCACAGAGGAGCTGGAGACAGAGCATGCGCACTAATCCAGGGACGCAAGAGGATATCGCTCACATTGTGGAGCGGGGCTTGTAGGAGGCGTGGTAAGGGCTGACTATGAGAATAGATTAATGTACAAGGTTCAATAACAATAAATAATTCTAATATACAACAAGTGTAAAGATAATATACATGGAATGCACAAACATTTATACGAAATAAGTAAAAAATGATAATTGAACAAATAATAATAATGGAATAAGTGCACATGAAGATTAAATATATAAATCTAATTGACATAGACGAGTATAGTGTTCCAAAGTAAGAACATTATATATCAACATAAAAATAGTGAGCGTCTATATATAAGCTTATAAATATACAGTGAATGACCTAAATTATTATATATGAACCTGCGACAATATTACTTGTACAATAATAAAAACACAACCAATAAAAAAGAAACAAAAAAAATCAGGTACATAGATATATATATATACAGTTAGGGCCAGAAATATTTGGACAGTGACACAAGTTTTGTTATTTTAGCTGTTTACAAAAACATGTTCAGAAATACAATTATATATATAATATGGGCTGAAAGTGCACACTCCCAGCTGCAATATGATAGTTTCCACATCCAAATCGGAGAAAGGGTTTAGGAATCATAGCTCTGTAATGCATAGCGTCCTCTTTTTCAAGGGACCAAAAGTAATTGGACAATGGACTCTAAGGGCTGCAATTAACTCTGAAGGCGTCTCCCTCATTAACCTGTAATCAATGAAGTAGTTAAAAGGTCAGGGGTGGATTCCAGGTGTGTGGTTTTGCATTTGGAAGCTGTTGCTGTGAGCAGACAACATGCGGTCAAAGGAACTCTCAATTGAGGTGAAGCAGAACATCCTGAGGCTGAAAAAAAAGAAAAAATCCATCAGAGAGATAGCAGACATGCTTGGAGTAACAAAATCAACAGTTGGGTACATTCTGAGAAAAAAGGAATTGACTGGTGAGCTTGGGAACTCAAAAAGGCCTGGGCGTCCACGGATGACA
The DNA here is from genome assembly GCF_032444005.1 of Ranitomeya imitator. NCBI lineage: Eukaryota > Metazoa > Chordata > Amphibia > Anura > Dendrobatidae > Ranitomeya > Ranitomeya imitator. Next base: position 447,120,736 of record NC_091286.1, on the reverse strand, counting down.
ACAGTGGTGGATGATCGCCGCATACTTAATTTGGTGAAGAAGAACCCGTTCACAACATCAACTGAAATCCAGAACACTCTCAGTGAAGTAGGTGTATCTGTCTCTAAGTCAACAGTAAAGAGAAGACTCCATGACAGTAAATACAAAGGGTTCACATCTAGATGCAAACCATTCATCAATACCAAAAATAGACAGGCCAGAGTTAAATTTGCAGAAAAACACCTCAAGAAGCCAGCTCAGTTCTGGAAAAGTATTCTATGGACACATGAGACAAAGATCAACCTGTACCACAATGATGGGAAGAAAAAAGTTTGGAGAAGAAAGGGAACGGCACATGATCCAAGGCACACCACATCCTCTGTAAAACATGATGGAGGCAACGTGATGGCATGGGCATGCATGGCTTTTAATGGCACTGGGTCACTTGTGTTTATTGATGACATAAGAGCAGACAAGAGTAGCCGGATGAATTCTGAAGTGTACCGGGATATACTTTCAGCCCAGATTCAGCCAAATGCTGCAAAGTTGATTGGACGGCGCTTCATAGTACAGATGGACAATGACCCCAAGCATACAGCCAAAGCTACCCAGGAGTTCATGAGTGCCAAAAAGTGGAACATTCTGCAATGGCCAAGTCAATCTCCAGATCTAAACCCAATTGAGCATGCATTTCACTTGCTCAAATCCAGACTTAAGACGGAAAGACCCACAAACAAGCAAGACCTGAAGGCTGCGGCTGTAAAGGCCTGGCAAAGCATTAAGAAGGAGGAAACCCAGCGTTTGGTGATGTCCATGGGTTCCAGACTTAAGGCAGTGATTGCCTCCAAAAGGATTTGCAACAAAATATTGAAAATAAAAATATTTTGTTTGGGTTATGTTTATTTGTCCAATTACTTTTGACCTCCTAAAATGTGGAGTGTTTGTAAAGAAATGTGTACAATTCCTACATTTTCTATCAGATATTTTTGTTCAACCCTTCAAATTAAACGTTACAATCTGCACTTGAATTCTGTTGTAGAGGTTTCATTTCAAATCCAATGTGGTGGCATGCAGAGCCCAAATCGCGAAAATTGTGTCACTGTCCAAATATTTCTGGCCCTAACTGTATATATATATATATATATATATATATATATATATATATATATATAAACAGACAATATAATGTACGGCATGGAAAAATAGTATAAAGATACAAATACAAAGTTCCGGCAATTTCAAAGGATTTTGATAGTAGATTATAAAGAGAACCAAACGAATCCATGCCGACTAGCTGTTACCAGAATTCCAGACCATAATATTAGAATAAAATCCAAAGAATATGATCCTAAAAGATCAATCATAATAAAATTTAGAATTAAAGACATACAAACACACTAAAAACTGCACAGAGATGTGTAACCCAGGATCTTAAAAGGGGGGAATTGGGGGCCAAAGAAAGAAGAAGAGAGAACGAGGAAGGGGAACAAATGGGGGAAATAAGAAGAGAGAGACTAATGACTGAAAGTAGATACAAAGGGTTCACAGAAAAGAACTAAAACCCATAGTTTCATTAAGCCCTTGTGGTGCAAAGGTGCCAAGTTGGTATATCCATCTACTCTCTTTTTGTGCTGGGACTCTCCCTAAATTACCCCCTCTATTGTTTAATATAATTTGATCAATAGCTTGAATTTTGAGACCAATTGGGTTGGAATTGTGATACAATTTAAAATGTTTGGGCAGGCTTTTCAGCAAATTTATATCTTCCACAATGGCAGCTTTTTCGATATCTAGGACATGTTCCTTAGTCCGTATCTTTAGCTTGCATGTAATGAGTCCAATTTAGACCTTATTACAGGGACATTGTGCATGATACACAACTCCTTTCAAGGAGCAAGTGAGGTTATTCCATATTGAATAAGTCCTAGACCCGTCATGATTAACAAAAGTATGACTTTTGACATGATTTTTGCAGGCTTTACAAATTTTACATGGAAAAAATCCATTTCTACTCACTGTTGGGGTGTTAGAAACCGCTTCCATCCCTGAATAATGACTCTGGACTAAGATGTCTTTCAAATTGCGTGCTCTTTTAGGTGTCATAGCTGGATGATTGGGTAAGATCTCTTTCAGCACAGGATCACTTAGCAAAATGTTGCAATATTTCTGAAGAATTGCTGTTAGCTCAGGCCATTGTTTATTATAATTCGTAATGAATCTCACCTGATTGTTGTTGTTTTTTCTACAAGATGTTCTTCTACCATAAATCAACTCTTCCCTCGAGATTCTAGATGCTCTATTATATCCTTTTTTAATTTGCCTTTTGCTATACCCACGATCTTGGAAACAATGTGCTAATTCTATAGATTGAGCCTGAAAATTGCTTTCAGTGGAACAAATTTTTTTGACCCTCAAAAATTGTCTTATTGGGATCCCATCAATTGTTGGTTTATAGTGACCGATGATGCATGGAGAAAAGTATTTGTGGCAGTAGGTTTTCTGAAAACATCAGTAATGATCTTGCCATTGAATGCCACCATCATTTTAGGTCTAAAAACTCTAAAAATCTACCACATCTGTAAGTGAAGCCTGAAGACCCACCTCTTCCGACAAGCCTATAACCTGCAGTAACCACCTATTGACCAAACCGCTGCATGACCAGCTCTACCCTCGCCTACTGTATTCTCACCCATCCCTTGTAGATTGTGAGCCTTCGCGGGTAGGGTCCTCTCTCCTCCTGTACCAGTTATGACTTGTATTGTTTAAGATTATTGTACTTGTTTTTATTATGTATACCTCTCCTTACATGTAAAGCACCATGGAATAAATGGCGCTATAACAATAAATAATAATAATAATGTTATAGCTATTCTCAATTAACTTTTCCATCAAAGATGTCAGTTGGTCATTGCTTCCCTCCCAGATAAACAGGATGTCGTCAATGTAACGACTCCACCCTTGTATAAATTCCATTCCTGTTATTTGGTCTGTTATTTGGTCATTTTGAAAAATTTCTTTTTCCCAATAGCCCATAAATAAATTCACATAGGTTGCGGCGCAAGTTGCGCCCATGGCAGTTCCCTGTTTCTAAAGAAAAATGTTTTTATTAAAAATAAACACATTGTGTTCCAAAACAAACTTTAACAAAACCAAAATAAGTTCAACCAATGCTTTGTCCAGATTGCTTTGATTTAAATAATATGAGACAGCATTTAGACCATCACTGTGTCTTATCGAGGAATAAAGTGCTTCTACATCCGCCGTAACTAGAATTGCACCATCCTCTAGATATATTCAATCTAGTCTTTGTAAAACGGATGTAGTGTCCTTGATGTACAAAGGAAGTGCTGAGACAAGTGGTTGTAAATAGAAATCTATGATGGTACAAACTGTTTCACATAAACTCTCTTTGCCTGAATCTATTGGCCTTCCTGGAGGGTCGTCCGGGTCTTTGTGTAGTTTCGGCAAGAGATAGAATGTGGCCATTTCAGGTTGTAATTTTACAATATGGTCAAGTAATCTTTATGGGATAATCCCTTTTTCGTGTGCTACTTCCAGGATTTTAATAATTCTTGCTGGAATTGTGTAGATGGGTTGTAAGTCATTTTTTTGTAGCACGATGTTACAGATAGTATTTTGTCAGCTTGTTTTTCATACATATGCATAGGCCAGATAACGGTGTTACCACCTTTATCTGCCTGTTTAATAACCACATTATTGAGATTTTGCAATTCTTTTACCGCCAAACACTCTTCTCTGTTTAAATTTCAATTCCAACCCAGGATGTCGGGTAATAATTCAATGTCTTTTGTCACTAACCTTGTAAAAACATCAATCGCTGGACAAGTGCTAAGGCTAGGGAAGATTTTGGACTTAGCAATCAGGTGTATAGGGAACTTGCCAACCTCAGTTTGGGCATTTTCTTCTAGTAGTTCTTCAAGGTCCCTCAAGGCCTCTTTTTCTATAGTAGTGGGGAAAAGGAGATCCAAATCCGTTTTGTGATGCAATCTTACGGGTGAAAAGGTGTAGATCTTTTACCACCGTGAATTTGTCTAGTGTGGAAGAAGGGGAAAGGGTTAAACCCTTCTCCAGCAAACTAATCTGGGTCTCCGTTAGTATGTGCTCTGATAGATTAATTACCTTCATGCGGTCAGTATTTCGTTTGGCATTCTTTTTAGAGAAAATATCTGCATATTTTTTACTACCCACTCTTGTCCGCATGTAGTAGTCATTAGTGCTTTCTGACTCACTGCAGGAAGTACTACTTTCAGAACCAGATGCTATCTCTTTTGATGTTGTATTCCCATTAGGAGATGTTAATTTAGGTCTCTTTTTAGGAAATTGCCATTTAAAGACTTTATCCACTTCATAATCTTTAGTGTCCCTCAGATATTTCTTTAATTTCAATTGGCAAATGTCATTTTCCCCTTATCAATATCTTTTTCAATAGCTTTCAAATAGTTCTCCAATTTTTCTGGTGAGATGTTTTTTCACATTTTTATATAGTTCATCAATTTCTTTATCAATCGAAATTAGTGATGCTGAGTTTTTATCAATTATGATTTTAATAAATTTTAGGGAACACGTAGTAGCAGCTTTTTTCCACCTTTGTACCAACTCCACATCTTCCAAATCAAAAGAGCTCCGGTCTCAAGAGTGCATTGTGGTCTCGCGAGATGATGACATAGCGGTCTCACGAGACCGATACGTCATCATCTCGCGAGATCGCAATGCATGAGCGGTCACCGGAGCGTCACGAGGAGCGGGAAAGGCCTGTTGTGGATCCGAGGGGCCGACGGACAGTGAGTATATAACAATTTTTTTTTTTTTATTATTTTTAACATTAGATCTTTTTACTATCGATGCTGCACAGGCAGCATGAATAGTAAAAAGTTGGTCACACAGGGTTAATAGCAGCGTAAACTGAGTGCATTACACCGCGGCCTGTTAGTGCTGCCATTAACCCTGTGTGAGCACTGACTGGAGGGGAATATGGAGCAGGCACTGACTGCGGTGAGGAAGGAGCGGCCATGTTGCCGCCGGACTGTGCCCGTCGCTGATTGGTCATGGCAATGGTCGTGGGCGTTTTGGATTTCCATGACAGACAGAGGTCGCGACCAATGAATATCCATGACAGAAAGACAGACAGACAGACGGAAGTGACCCTTAGACAATTATATAGTAGATTATGTAACTGACCCTTTGTTTTTTGCAGAGGCTAGTCTCACTAATTTGTACCAATATTTTGACCGATATTCTTACAATTGCAGCACATATCCCACATTTATCATTTTGACACTGCTTACATCATGGCGGTGGCTTTATAAATAATTTGGTATACACATAAATTACCATCCTTTGAACCAGCATTGGTAATACTCCTATGCATTTACTTTTGGAATATTCATGCACTTGTCAATTTTGATTTCTGTACTTGATCCTTGGGTATAGCTTACTCTGTTTGTGCCCAACCTACAGTTTTTATTATCTACCGTAGGTCCAATCCATCATCATTTATAGGGGTCTCCTTTATTTTTATTGTGAATCTGGTCATGCTGTAAATTCAGATATATTTATCTGTTCACATACAACTATGTAATAGTATTTGATAAATAATAACCAATGCTCATCTCATACATATACAGTGGGTACGGAAAGTATTCAGACTTCTTTAAATTTTTCACTCTTTGTTTCATTGCAGCCATTTGGTAAATTCAAAAAAGTTCATTTTTTCTCATTAATGTACACTCTGCGCCCCATATTGACTGAAAAAAAACAGAAATGTAGAAATTTTTGCAAATTTATTGAAAAAGAAAAACTGAAATATCAAATGGTCATAAGTATTCAGACCCTTTGCTCAGACACTCATATTTAAGTCACATGCTGTCCATTGCCTTGTGATCCTCCTTGAGATGGTTCTACTCCATCACTGGAGTCTAGCTGTGTTTAATTAAACTGATAGGATTTGATTTTGAAAGGCACACACCTGTCTATGTAAGACCTCACAGCTCACAGTGCATGTCAGACCAAATGAGAATCATGAGGTCAAAGGAACTGGCCAAGGAGCTCAGAGACAGAAGGACTCCCAGACTATGAGAAATAAGATTCTCTGGTCTGATGAGACAAAGATAGACCTTTTTGGTGATAATTCTAAGCGGTATGTGTGGAGAAAACCAGGAACTGCTCATCACCTGCCCAATACAATCCCAACAGTGAAACATGGTGGTGGCAGCATCATGCTATGGGGGTGTTTTTCAGCTGCAGTGACAGGACAACTGGTTGCCGTTGAAGGAAACATGAATGCGGCCAAGTACAGAGATCTCCTGGATGAAAACCTCTTCCAGAGTGCTCTGGACCTCAGGCTTGGCCGAAGGTTCCCCTTCCAACAAGACAATGGCCTTAAGCACCCAGCTAAAATAACAAAGGAGTGGCTTCAGAACAACTGTGACCATTCCTTACTGTCTCAGCCAGAGCACTGGCCTAAACCCTATTGAGCATCTCTGCATAGACTTAAAAATGGCTGCCCACCAACGTTCACCATCCAACCTGACGGAACAGGAGAGGATCTACAAGAAAGAATGGCAGAGGATCCCCAAATCCAGGTGTGAAAAACTTGTTGCATCATTCCCAAGAAGACTCATGGCTGTACTAGCTGAAAAGGGTGCTTCTATTCAATATTGAGCAAAGAGTCTGAATACTTATGACCATGTGATATTTCAGCTTTTCTTTTTAATAAATTTGCAAAAATTTCTTCATTTCTATTTTTTTCAGTCAAGATGGGGGACATAGTGTACATTAATGAGAAGAAAATGAACTTTTTTGTATTTAACAAATGGCTATAATGAAACAAAGAGTGAAAAAATTAAAAGGGTCTGAAAACTTTCCATACCCACTGTGTTTGTGTGACCGTGCAACATCTTAAGTATTCCGTACTTTGCTGTGGATCACTTCGCTTTCATTCTGTTCTAGCATTATTGCTTGTGTTGATCTCCTTACTGTACTTATTGTATTTAATGTTTCTTAAATGTATTAATAAAGTTTTCCATTTTTTATATGGATTCACTATTTTTAATGAGGTGATTTTAGTTTACTCCATTTCTCTTCCGTTCTCAACAAGCAGATGAAGCAGCTGCAGCAACATCTACAGTATATTTGTCATGATTGACCAGATACTTTGTCAGTGCAACACTCTTCAGCAAACAGATGCTTTGGCTGAATAGCTATGTTTCATTGTACCAAGATACCCTGAGTCCTGATCTTATGGACTTCTGGATCAACAGATTGGACCAGTGGCAAGAACTTGCGCAGGTCGATATAAGTGTACTTTGATGTTCAGCTTCCAGGGTAACGTCACAGAGGGTGTTATGCGTGGCCTTTGTCACAACAAAGTGGACCAAGTTATCCACCACAAGTGTGGAAAACCTTATATTTGTCAAATTAAATAAGGCATGGATCAGTGTCGACTTGATGACAATGATTAAATAGGTCATACTATCTGTCTGGTTGGCTCTCTGTTGTCCATCTTTTACACAGTTCTGCTAGCACCGGCACATCATGCCATCTATACTGAAGTACTGTTGCTGCGGGGCTACTAAACTGCCAAACATCTCCTTGCTTGCCCTGTCCTAACTCTCTATCGCAGGGGTCCCCAACTCCAGGCCTCGAGGGCCGCCAACAGTGCAGGTTTTCAGGATTTCTTTAGTATTGCATCGGTGGTAATGTGATTATCTGCACAGGAGATGATTCCAACCCCTGTGCAATACTAAGGAAATCCTGAAAATCTGCACTGTTGGCGGCCCTCGAGGCCTGTAGTTGGGGACCACTGCTCTATCGTGTGGCTTCTGCCACTCCCACTGCAGAGCCATGCCACCAAGACATCTAATGGCTGCCCCCTAAATTTTATAGTGCTAGACCATACAGCTGCTGCCGGGGCTGGCATTGTTGGCCTTACACTGCTGCACATCTCCTTACCTGACTTGTTCTCATTCTCTACAATGCGGCTTCTGCCACAGAATCACGCTGGCAACACATTTCCTTGCTATCCACTGTATTTTACAGTGCTAGACTTTACTGTTGCCGTCAGGGCTGTTATTTCTGGTCCTACACTGCCACACATCTCCTTTCCTGCCCTGTTCTACTTCTCACTTTGTGGCTTCTTCCACTGCATCTAGAGAGGCATGTCTGCCAAACTTCTCCTGGCTGTCCACTGTGGGTTATGGTGGTAGACCATACTGCTGCTGCTAGGGTTGCTGTTGAGGGCGCTACGCTGTCCCCGTCCTAATTCTCTTCCATATGGCTACTATCACCGCTACTGCAAAACCATATCAGCCACACATCCTGTATTCGCTGACAAGCCTTTGTGTCTTTATTTTGAAACCAGCTAGACTTTTCTTACTTCCTAAAAAAGGTAATAATTTTTAGACCTTTCAATAAAAAGCCGGCGTAATTAATTATTAATTTTTTAACCCTCCATCACATACAATATTCGGACTAACGAGTTCACATACAATGTGCCTGTCAGGCGCCTGCTGGAAAAATAAATATAATATCTAATGTTTGCAATTTCAGTGCTCTAAAAGTGATCAGTGACCTTCATAGGGATGTAATAAAAGAGACTACACATAATCAGTTGCAAAAAAAAACATTTACTTAACATAAAACTAATAACTATGAAATACAAACTTTTCAAAACTCCCGCCAAATAGTCCCCAGTTCGACTCTCTCAAAAAAATGTACAAAGAAAATTTTTGAACACAAACTTAATTTTAAGGTACCTTAAGTACTATTAAAAACATATTCAATCAGAAGTAGATGCTGACGTTTCCCCAGAAAAGTCACACTTGCAGAGCAAATAGCAAGAATTACACACCATTTTTGCATGTGTCAGGCAAATTGCTTTATGACATTTGAGACATTCATAATTTGAAAGCCTTCTGGTTCCGCTTTCCGCTTGGCAGGTGGTGCATCTCCTTCTTCTGTGAGGTGGTGCAGATGGTGACTTTTCACCATCATCTTCTGGGCGGAACCTTTTGAGCTGAACTTGAAGGCGAGAGGGGATACCGATTGTTTTCACGCTTCTCCTGCGTAGCTCTCCAAGTACTAGTTCATGGGCCAATTTTTTCAGATACAATCGTCTACGGAGTGGTTCAAGCTTGTTTTCAAGATAAATTACTTGTGAATAGGGTTGAGCGACCTTGACCTTTTTAGAGTCGAGCCGTGTTTCGCGAAACCCGACTATCCTAGAAGTCGAGTCGAGTGGAATCGGCCGATTATCGCGAAAAGTCGGGTATCGCCCGAAACACGAAACCCAATGCAAGTCAATGGGGGAGCATAGTCGGCAGTGAGTGGAGGCCAGGAAAACACCTACACTGCCCATTTTAATGGCAAAAACATCCATTCTTGTTAAAGAAGCTTGTCAATCATAATTTACCTTATAATAATTGGAAGGCATTTGAAATTGGGGGTCATTTGGCTAAAGTTGTGGGGGGTAGGGCTGGTTCAAGTAATTAGTGGGCCCAGTAAATCTGGACCACGTCACGGCAGTGGAGCAGGGAGAGGTAAGTATTTAAACTTTGCAAGTGCTGTGATCCTGAGCAAGCAGGGGGGGCCCACTCGTTGGCATTGGCACTGGCACAGGGCCCCTCAAAGTACAGTGGTGTGTTTGCACGGCGGGGGCGCCTCCCACCGGCAGCAACACTTTTGCGTACTATGAGAGGCCCTGTGCCAGTGACGTCGCCAACTAGTATTCCTCCCCCACCTGATGAAGGAACCTGCACTTTCATCTGCACCTTCCTCTTTGTCCCCGTGTAAGGTGGTATGGTATGCGGGAAGAGGAACCTGACTTTCAGCAGGGTCACAATCTTGCTGTGTAGCGTGCACGGGGAATTTTGCGTTATGGGTCAATGTACCAGCAGACTCATCTATCACTGGCTGGGCAATGGGCAGGATGAGGAGGAAACACAGATATAGGCCCAAAGAATAAAGTGGGCTAAATGCAGTTCAAAATTGGTAACACAGGACTAACCAGGGGGCATTGCAGTGGAGGACAACTGGAATGACAGGCTGACACAGAGAGTAGGCCCAAATCAGTAAGTAGTCGACATGCAGTTCAAAATTGGCAACCGTAGTAAACAGGCGGCCCAGCTTTGTTCAGTTGAGGAGAACAGCAAGGAGTGGCAGACACCGATAGTAGGCCCCAACCCAACTAGTAGGCCAAATGCAGTCTAACATTAACAACTACTTAACAAGAGCCTGAAAATGGAATTTCAGGACAGGAAACCAGGAGAACAGCAAGGAGTGGCAGACACCGATAGTAGGCCCCAAACCAACTAGTACGCCAAATGCAGTTGTTCCATTTAACTACAATTTAATGAGAGCCTGAAGATAGAAGTTCAGGAAAGGCAACCTGGAGAACACCTTGGAGTGGAACACACCATCTCTCTACACCCCATACCCAATTTGTAGGCCTAATGCAGTGTAGTTTTCAACAACTACTAAACGACAGTCGGAAGATCGAAGCAATGTGGACGAAACCTGGGGAACACCTTGGAGTGTAACACACCGTCTCTCTACACCCCATACCCAATTTGTAGGCCTAATGCAGTGTAGTTTTCTACAACTACTAAACGAGAGTCGGAAGACCGAAGCAATGTGGACGAAACCTGGGGAACACCTTGGAGTGGAACACACCATCTCTCTACACCCCATACCCAATTTGTAGGCCTAATGCAGCGTAGTTTCCAACAACTACTAAACGAGAGCATGAAGATTGAAGCTCAGGAAAGGCAACCTGGAGAACACCTTGGAGTGGAACACACCATCTCTCTACACCCCATACCCAATTTGTAGGCCTAATGCAGCGTAGTTTCCAACAACTACTAAACGAGAGCATGAAGATTGAAGCTCAGGAAAGGCAACCTGGAGAACACCTTGGAGTGGAACACACCATCTCTCTACACCCCATACCCAATTTGTAGGCCTAATGCAGCGTAGTTTCCAACAACTACTAAACGAGAGCATGAAGATTGAAGCTCAGGAAAGGCAACCTGGAGAACACCTTGGAGTGGAACACACCATCTCTCTACACCCCATACCCAATTTGTAGGCCTAATGCAGCGTAGTTTCCAACAACTACTAAACGAGAGCATGAAGATTGAAGCTCAGGAAAGGCAACCTGGAGAACACCTTGGAGTGGAACACACCATCTCTCTACACCCCATACCCAATTTGTAGGCCTAATGCAGCGTAGTTTCCAACAACTACTAAACGAGAGCATGAAGATTGAAGCTCAGGAAAGGCAACCTGGAGAACACCTTGGAGTGGAACACACCATCTCTCTACACCCCATACCCAATTTGTAGGCCTAATGCAGCGTAGTTTCCAACAACTACTAAACGAGAGCATGAAGATTGAAGCTCAGGAAAGGCAACCTGGAGAACACCTTGGAGTGGAACACACCATCTCTCTACACCCCATACCCAATTTGTAGGCCTAATGCAGCGTAGTTTCCAACAACTACTAAACGAGAGCATGAAGATTGAAGCAATGGAGAGGAAACCTGGGGAACACCTTGGGGAGGCAGACACCGTTAGTAGGCCCTACCAAAGTTGTACACCCAATGCAGTTTTAAAATTCCTAGAGGCTGAAAACAAGACTATTGACGCTCAGCTTTTTTCAAAGGAACACAGCTGAATTGAGTGGCGCAGACAGACACAGGTAGTAGGACTCAAACCAAAAATGTGGCTCACTGCAGCAGAAAAAAGTTACAGGGGTACACAAGCTGCAGTGCTCTGGGCAGTGGAGGACAATTTCAATAGTGAACCGCAGACAGACTTTGTACGCCTACTATTAAAAAAAGGATGCTCTATGCAATTATAAATAGGTTCTAGGGGTACACGGGCAGCAGTGGTGTGGTCAGTGGAGGCCTAGTGGAAGGAGTGACCGCAGACAGGCATCGAAGGCCTAAAATAAAAAAATTGGGCTGGCTGTAGGCAATTTTAAATTGGTTCCAGGGGTACACGGGCAGCAGTGGTGTGGTCAGTGGAGGCCTAGTGGAAGGAGTGACCGCAGACAGGCATCGAAGGCCTAAAATAATAACACATGGCTGTAGGCAATTTTAAATTGGTTCCAGGGGTACACGGGCAGCAGTGGCCTGGTCAGTGTAGTAGTAGTAGAAAGAACGGACCGCAGACAGGCATCGAAGGCCTAAAATAAAAAAATTGGGCTGGCTGTAGGCAATTTTAAATTGGTTCCAGGGGTACATGGGCAGCAGTGGTGTGGTCAGTGGAGGCCTAGTGGAAGGAGTGACCGCAGACAGGAATCGAAGGCCTAAAATAATAACACATGGCTGTAGGCAATTTTAAATTGGTTCCAGGGGTACACGGGCAGCAGTGGCCTGGTCAGTGTAGTAGTAGTAGAAAGAACGGACCGCAGACAGGCATTGAAGGCCTAAAATAAAAAAATTGGGCTGGCTGTAGGCAATTTTAAATTGGTTCCAGGGGTACACGGGCAGCAGTGGTGTGGTCAGTGGAGGCATAGTGGAAGGAGTGACCGCAGACAGGCTTCGAAGGCCTAACATAACAAAAATGTCAATACAATGGTATTGTCAGTGGCAGGCATTGAAGGATGTCAGCGCATAGACTAAACATTGGTGGAGCTGTGAGATAATTTTGCAAGTGGTAGAGCACTGTTTGAGCTGGGGGGGGGGGGGAACTGTCTTGTGGCCGGCGGTACAGGCCCAGGGCCCCTCATATTACAACGGTGTGTCTGACGTTGGGTGCGCACCACCACCGCCAGAGACACTTTATTGTACTAGGAGGGACCCAGTGGCAGTGCCGTCGACCAAAAGCGGGCACACCCACCTCTTCAGACAAACAGCACTCTCACGGGTGCTGTCGCCAAGTGTCGATACCACGGCCCCGTGTGGGGAGTTTGGCCATTTAGTGAGGTGTAAACATGTCGTATGCTGGACAATCAGGTGCAGAAAATTACGAGATTGGAAAAGGCATTCAGAATAGTCCACAGGCAAGACCTTTTCATAGGAAAGCTAGGTGTCAGCCGGGCAAGGTGGGGCAAAAGATTTCGAAATCCAGTTGTGGTTCATTTTAATGAAGGTTAGATCATCTACATTTTGGGTAGCCAGACGAGTCCTTTTTTCTGTTAGTATTGAACCTGCAGCACTGAATACTCTTTCTGATAGGACACTAGCTGCCGGGCAAGCAAGCTCCTGCAATGCATATTCTGCCAATTCTGGCCAGGTGTCTAATTTTGATGCCCAGTAATCAAATGGGAATGACGGTTGAGGGAGAACATCGATAAGGGATGAAAAATAGTTTGTAACCATACTGGACAAATGTTGTCTCCTGTCACTTTGAATTGATGCTGCAGTACCTGTCCTGTCTGCGGTCATAGCAAAATCACTCCACAACCTGGTCAGAAAACCCCTCTGGCCAACGCCACTTCTGATTTCTGCCCCTCTAACTCCTCTGGTCTGCTGGCCCCTGCAGCTCGTGTGAGAACGATCACGGGCGCTGTGTGCAGGGAATGCCAGAAGCAAACGGTCAACAAGAGTTGATTGTTTGGTTGCTAATATTAGTTCCAAGTTCTTATGTGGCATTATATTTTGCAGGCCAACCAGTAATCGTCATCGTTCATCATTTTAGTTATGCGTGTGTCCCTTTTGAGGATACGTAAGGCATAATCCGCCGTGTGGGCCAAAGTTCCAGTTCTCAAATCTGCGGTTGTGCTTGGTTGAGGGGCAGTTTCAGGCAAATCCACGTCACTTGTGTCCCTCCAAAAACCAGAACCCGGCCTTGCCGCGCCACCAATTTCCAGTGGCCCCGGAAAAGCTTCCTCATTAAAAATATAATCATCCCCATCATCCTCCTCGTCCTCCTCCTCCTCTTCGCCCGCTAACTCGTCCTGTACACTGCCCTGGCCAGACAATGGCTGACTGTCATCAAGGGTTTCCTCTTCCTCAGCTGCAGACGCCTGATCCTTTATGTGCGTCAAACTTTGCATCAGCAGACGCATTAGGGGGATGCTCATGCTTATTATGGCGTTGTCTGCACTAA